>NW_028318295.1:2130833-2458055 GCF_062004578.1 Staurois parvus
TGCTAAAATTCGGATTCGGTGTGAATCGAATTTTTCCTAATATTCGAAACGAATTCCACTTCGCCAAGTTTAATTCACTCATCTCTAATCTCAACCATTATAGTGTTATAGCTGATATCGCCGAGTTTCCTCTTTCTCTGTACAAAAAGGAGGTGGTGACAGTGTGAAGGGTTAACTGCGTAATTAACGTGACCCAGTAACAATCACATTCAGGCTGCCAGTGCATCGATTGTGGTCCAATTAGCTGGAAAATCGTTGTGCAGGGTGCAGCTGAGTGTGGCTTTGTTACGCACGTGACATCACGGTTTTAGATTGGCTAGTCCTTCGGTCACGAGTTTGGTGAGAAGGGCTGGAGTCTGACGCCGCGTTCGTCACATATTGGTGACAGCGATCGTGGGATCGTCACATAGTGGTGGCAGCGATCCCGCATTCGTGACACTCCCCACACACATTCTGAAGAAACAACCATCATAGTAATCTGTAGCTTTTGAGTGCCATCAAGGCTATAGGGTTATAGGGAGTAGTAAATCCAAATAATTAGGGTTATTGTATGATCTACAGTATTTCACAAAAGTCTTTACGAATTGTTTTTAAAGAATTGCAATAAAGATGAAATTATTGTAACTTTTAAGTGTATGTGCCTATAAGGTCCATAATTCTTTACTCACGACACTATCAAAGTAACTTTGTGTGCTCTTCCATGTTAAATGATTTTCATGTGTTTACTCAAGTTTGCAGTCATCATTACTGACAATATTGTGATACTTCAGGTACCTAAAATTCAAGAAGAAAAATATTTTAGTTTATGGCTTGATTTACTAAAGTTTATGTTTACAAACCAGCACATCCAGTGTGTACAGATGTACTGAAATTAATTTCTCTCTTGAGAAGAGGCAATTAAAGGATGATTTGATTGCCATGTATAAATACATAGGTGGTCCATTTAGTGAACTTGGTGTAGAGTTATTCACTTTCAGGTTATTACAGAGGACAAGGGGGCACTCTTTACATCTGGAGGAAACAAGATTTAATTTTCACATACAGAAAGGATTCTGCACAGTAAGAGCTGCGAAACTAATTCTTGACTCAATGAAGAATTAGTTATGGACAGCTAGCTCAGTAGATTGTTTTCAAAAGATTGATGCTTTCATAAGCACAACATATAACTGGATATTAATAATTATAGGTAATAACACCAGGGACATTTGGTCAAGGAAATATCCAATTGTCTCCTGGGAAATCAGAAAGAATGTTTTCCCCCACTGGAGCAAATTGGACCAGGCTTTACTGGTGTTTTTGCCTTTCTCTGGACCAACTGTGGGTAAAGGATTGTGTATATGGAGGCTTTTAATTTGTTTATTTTTTCTGTTAGTTAAACTAGATGGACTTATGTCTTTTTTCAAAAAACTGATCACCTGCCCAGGTCTATAACTGGCTTTTTAAACATTGAACATGGAGGGCGTCACTATGTGAAAGATTCAAAAAATAGAAATATCCAGTTCAACTTGCCAGCCTACCCCAGTCTATTCACGGCTATTGTCGGCAAGGAACATGGATATGTATAACTTATGGGTGTCAGGTGCGCTCCCAATACCTGCTTAATGAGGGGTGGGGCACCCTCAAGTTTATCTGCCCTTGTTTATATTCATTTAAAGATAAGTTATACATATCCATGTTCCTTGCCGACAATAGCCGTGATTAGACTGGGGTAGGTTGGCAAGTTGAACTGGATATTTCTATTTTTTGAATCTTTCACATAGTGACGCCCTCCATGTTCACTGTTTAAAAAGCCAGTTATAGACCTGGGCAGGTGATCAGTTTTTTGTATGTTTTTAGGTTCAGTGAGTGTACTGGACTCCCTAGCTGCCGCTGTGCTATATGCTGGGTGTCAGGTGCGCTCCCAATACCTGCTTAATGAGGGGTGGGACACCCTCAAGTTTATCTGCCCTTGTTTCTATCCATTTAAATGCATGTGCCTCCACTGTGAGGACTCTCTAGATTTATGGAGTTAGGACCACAGATACTGAGGGTGCCGTGATGTGGCTCTGTGGCTTACGTATGTTTTTGCAAATGTGTGCTAACTAAACCCCTGTTTTTAAACGCATGTTTCTAGATAGGTTAATTTGGTCTTTGATAGTTGGCCAACTGGCTGGCAGATTGAACTGGGTTTTCTTATCCCCCTCTGCTGATAAGTTATACATATCCATGTTCCTTGCCGACAATAGCCGTGATTAGACTGGGGTAGGCTGGCAAGTTGAACTGGATATTTCTATTTTTTTTTATGTCTTTTTTCAACCTGACTAACAATGTACTATCACTATGTAAGATACCTGAACCATTTCCTCACAGTAGTTACTATGTATCCAGATGTGTGAGTGCATACCACAGCATGCATATGCTGAATTTACAAGTGTATTTCACTATGGAGTGTATGCAAACTCCAGATGCATACCAGCTAAGGGACAGGCCTAAAATAAAAATGTATACTATTTTTAGGGATTTGCACCTTATGAAGAAACAGAACCATATGAAATTGTATTAATATAATTAAAGGCAGATGTAAAGAAAAAAAAAACCAAAACAACTAAAGAAATAGGCCACAGTGCAGACATAAGGATTGATTTACTAAAGGCAAATAGACAGTACACTTTGCAAATCACATGCAAGGAAGATAAAAAAAAACGAACATTATTGCTTGCAAATGATTGGATGATGAAGTCAGCAGAGCTTCCCCTCATTTACAAAGCTCTGGAGCAATTGCCCTTGCAAAGTGCACAGTCTATTCGCCTTTAGTAAATCAACCTCATAGTGTGTAATGTGCTTATGGTATCAGCTTGCATTCACAGATGTGCATGGCATGTACTGTGGCAAGTGCACATACATCTATGGGATATGGGTTCCAGTGATAAATATCCATACATTGCTTTTTTTGCTCTGGCACCATGGGGTAGAGGTTTTTGATCTGTTGGTTTGCTTGGTGCATGTGCATTTCATTGTTTAGCAAGCTTGGTACATTAATGTTTTGGTTTTTGTCTATGAAAAAGTTTCAGACAGCATGCCCATAGAACTAGGATTGCACATAGATGCTACTATATTTGCTACAACATACATGGGAAGAGATTTTGTGTAAGCACACTGATATAGCATATAACTCAAGGATAATTTATAAATGTGCTATGCAACTATTAGCAAAACATACCTTTTTTGTTTGCCCTGATAAATCTATCCTCTAATGTATAAATGAACTTGAATGCTAAATAGTAATAGGCATCTGTATAAAGTGCCTAAAATAAATTTTAGTATTGTATAAATATTAGATATACAGTTGGTATAGTATATAATGTATGTAGAAGGCTATTTTACAAAGCAAAATGCAGTATATAGCCTCACAGTGGGGTTATGGGAGCTTGCTTGAAATTCACCAAAGGAAAAAACATTAGCTTCTCTTTTGCCCTCGGAGATGATAAATTATGATTTTGAACAATAAAGTCAGGGTAGCTTTTTTTCCGGTGACATGGTACTATTGTATATTAATTTTACTTTGCTTCACCCTATCCTCTTTATAAAGCCAAAAGGGACATCTCTGACCAGAGATCATGTTGACCAAGCCCCATTCAGGAACCATTTATCTTACCAAAAACAAAGCCAGTTCACAGTAGATGGTTATCTGTTTCCTCTATCTGTGTTTTTTTTTTTTCCAGTGCGCAGCATGCTGTTGTTTGGGAAAACATTTCCAGATAGATATGTTGTACAAGACATGTATTTATCTTTTTTTTGCACAGCCTGGGGGTCAAGACACTGTGTGCTGTACGATATGGCCTGAACTTCATGCTACTAAGTGATATTACATTGTAATTTTTTCAGGTCAGACCATGCAGATCAGAAAATCCATGCCATTTAGGAGTCTATTTTTTGTAAACATGTTTAAACCTGTTAGATTAGGAATTGATGGGCTTTATAAAGGATGGCCAACTAAAAACATGCATATTTTCTCCAACGTGTTTTATTCACATTTCTGTAAATATTCAAGGGAATTCAATAATCCTTATGACAGTTTTCCGGTAGTAAGTCCTTTTATAAGGTTCTGTTCTAGATTGAAAAATCCCTGCTCCTAGTTTGAGGGTCCATGCACACTAGGTGAAAAAAAAAATTTCAGAACCTCTAGCAGAAAACACAGCATAAAAATATACATAGTAGCTTGTATTGCACAAGGTTTAGAAGAGTTTATGGGCATTTGCTTTTATAAGTGTTTTTTTTTCAAAACATTCCCCTCTGCTCATTTTTCACTTTAATTAATGTACACTTGAAAATGCAGAAAGCTCCTAAAGGCTGCATTGATGCACATTTAAGAGTGTTAAACTTTTTTTTCTTCCTGAAAACTTTTCTCAAAAAACGCACTTGTGATATGGGTTTTTCCTGCCTGTAAAGTCGCCTCTTGAAATATGCCTCTAAACACCCTAATGTGCATGGACACATAGGATAATAATGAGCTTCTACAGGCAGGAGAGAAAAATGTAAAACTCCTGTAGAAGCAGTATTTTATAAGCCAAGTTTGCATGTACCCTTAATGAACCTTGCGGCAGATGTAGGTATTTCTTACTAGGACCACTTTCACAAACTGGTATTAAAATGCACCAAAATAGAAAAAAAAAATTTCTTCAAAAGTAGTGCTAATTAAGATCAAATGTATGGTGGCTTACAGAGACACACAGGGGGTTGATTTACTAAAGATAAATATACTCTGCACGCAAGTGCACCGCAAGGGCAGTTGCTTTTTATCCGAGGTGAAGCTCTGCTGATTTCTTTCATCCAATCATGTGCAAGCAAAATGCTGTTTTTTTATTTTCCTTGCATGTTCTCCTCAGATGTAGAGCAACTGCACTTGGAGTGCACTTGCAGTGCACCTTCAAAGGCACTTGCAGTGCACACCCTATTTGCCTTTAGTATATCAACCCCAGAGTGTCTGTACACTGTATAGCAGAGTAGCATATTTGCTGCCCCTACCCCTTTCCCTCCCCACCTGTTGTAAAAATCATTCATATAGAGATGGACACGGTCAACCATTTTGCTCCAAACTCCTCCATTTTGTATCTCTCTCCCAAATCAGATTCCTGCCGCACCCACCCAAATGAGGCAATTGGTTCTCTGCTTCAGGGAGACACCCTGCTGAGTTCCTAGATAAAGGCTGTGATGCTTGAAGGTAAGCTAAGCTGAGTTAAGCTAAGTTGAAGATTCTCCCTTGTAACATCGGAACCAACTCTGGGAGACGGCCCTTTTGCTCTGAAACCTGATCTGCTCAACCCAGGCTGACAGCAAGTACTTTATCTATCTAGATTCCTTTCTGTTATCTCTTTGCTGTGCTATTGTTCTCTGTATATTTATATATATTGGCTAAATCTCTTTCTGCAAATATTTTTATTGCACCCTTGTCAGGGACCACCGCGACTCATGAGTCTGCACATGCGTAGTTGTCCGACAAGACATGCACGCAGGTGGACACTAGGACCCAGGCGCGCCTGTCAGCGCCGGGTGGGCTACTTAAACCAGCCGTGCACAGACACAAGTTGCACTGGGCAAGGACTAGGACCCAGACGCACCTGTCAGCGCCGGGTGGGCTACTTAAACCAGCCGTGCACAGACACAAGTTGCCTGATGGTCTTCTCCCTGTTCCTGCTCTTCCTGTATGCTGATTGCCTTGTTGCTGACCCTGCCTGGACCTGATACCGCTGTCTTCTCCTGCCCTAACCTTTGGCTCGCCCTGACCATCCTCTGCCTGCTCCCTTTGTCTGACCTCCTGTTACCGAACCTGGCTTGTGACCCAATTACGCTTTGTCTACCGATCTGTACCGTCTGCCTCGCTGTTACCTACCCGGCTTGCCTGACCACGTCACACCTCTTCACATCTGGCTCCTACCCGCCATTGGTGGTTGCCTTTACCACGGTTGGTGTCACTCAGGGGTCGTGACCTGGTCCTGGTCTGCTTCAAGTCCATCCCCACCATCAGGGGCTCTGGTGAACCAGCAGACCTGGGCTTAGACTCCGTGCCCTGGGGGACTCCGGCCAGTGGGCCACTAGAGGTCGCCATCAGTGTTCGTGACAACCCTTTTGACCTTTTAGTAATAAATCTTACTTTCTGAAAGTGTTTAACTGTCTCTAAAGCTCTTTAATGCAAACAAAAGAACCCCTGCCTCTGAACAGCACTACTGTGTGTGTGTTTTAAACTTCGGTATATCGCTGCCTGCGGTGACAGTGGTATACCGACGCTTATGCAAACATCATAGTGTTATTGCTGATATTTTCCTCTTTCTCTGTACAAAAAGGAGGTGGTGGTAGTGTGAAGGGTTACCTGCGTAATTAACCTGACCCAGTAACAATCGCTCCCAGGCTGCCGGCACACAGGTTGTGGTCCATTAGCTGGAAAATCTTTGTGCAGGGTGAAGATGGGCGTGGCATTGTTGCGCACGTGACAGCACTGTTTTAGATTGGCTAGTCCTTCGGTCACGAGTTTGGTGAGAAGGGCTGGAGTCTGACGCCGCAATCGTCACACCTGTCACTGGTTGTTAAGGACACTGTAGGCTTTGCAGAAGGCAGCCTCCTAGTAACCAGTGATGCTGACAGTGGACAAAGTCCCATCCCCACCATCTGGGGCTCTGGTGAACCAGCAGATCTGGGCTTAGAATCCACGCCCTGGGGGACTCTGGCCAGTGGGCAACTAGAGGTTGCCATCAGTGTTCTTGACAGAACCATCAGGCCATGACTGAGTCAGGAAGAGGTCCTTCCCCGCTGGACGAAATATGCCAGCATCTGGCGGCACTCACCCAGGCGGTGAAAACCCTGCAAAAGGGATACATGCAGCTGGAGGGGCGGATCCAGATGCTCACCGGACCAACAGCCACGTCCGCAACCATGGCAGGTCCATCTGCGACCCAGGAATCCGCGGAATTCCCCACCAGAGCAGTACTCACCATTCCTCCACCTGAACCATGGGTACCTACGCCAGAGCGTTTTAATTGGGTTCGGAAGAAGTTCCGTGCCTTCTGGAACTCCTGCTTGCTGTACTTCGACCTCCAACCCCGAACCTTTTTCTCAGAGTCCGTAAGAGTGAGGTTCATCATCTCGTTATTACAGGAAGAACCCCAAGGCTGGGCTCATCGTTTACTAGAGGATCATCATCCAAGTTTAAATTCTGTGTCATCCTTTTTCAAGGCTATGGAACTCCTCTACGATGATCCACAGCGAGCCGCCTCCACTGAGGCAACCCTGCATTCCCTGCAACAAGGCCGCCGGGCAGTGGAGGATTATGCGGCTGAATTCAGGCGCCGGAGTGGAGACACGCAGTGGAACGACGCTGCACTGCACCACCAATTCCATCTGGGCCTGTCCGAACCACTCAAAGATGAGCTGGCCAGAGTTGGCATTCCAGACGCCCTGGAGGAATTGATCCATACAGCCATCCAAATCGATCGCAGGCTTCGTGAACGCCGACAAGAAAGGGCCAATCAAGTGGTCTAATGCGGCCCTCTCTGTCTTTTGAGGCACGTCAGAGACGCCGACTGAACAGGTTATGTCTGTACTGTGGAGCAGCTGGTCATATAGTCCGTATATGCCCTGAAAAGATGAGTAAATGTCCGTCTGTTGCATCTGCTGTATCTCCTGCCTGTGTAAACAACTCATCTAGCTGTGCCTGTCTCGTTCCAACTTCCCGGAAGAGTCATATCAGCGACAGCCATAATTGATTCAGGGGCCTGTAGCTGCTTTGTCGATCTTGGTTTTGCAGGGCAGCAACGGATTCCATTGCAGACCAAGGAGCAAGGCCTGAATATCTTTTTGGCAGATGGGTCTCGGATAAAGTCCAGGTTGGTAAACCAAGAGACCCCTCCAATCCACACTACAATATCTGGGCACCACCAGGAGTTCATTCGTTTGGACGCCATCGTATCACCCCTATTTCCAGTAATCTTAGGACTTCCCTGGCTGCGAGCCCACGACCCTCACATTGATTGGAAGACTGGTGCAATTCAGTTTAGGTCTTCCTACTGCCAAAAATACTGTTGCCTCAAGATGCCCGGAGTCACCCAGTCCCTATGCTGTGTGACCATGGACAAAGAATTGATCCAAACAATTCCACTGGCTTACCACTACATTCTTGATGTGTTTAGCCCACGAGGAGCAGACATCCTTCCCCCACATTGGGCATATGACTGCCCAATAGACCTCCTCCCAGGATCAGAGATTCCTTTTGGCCGTATTTTTCCTCTGTCAGAACGAGAGTTGGGGGCTCTGAAGGATTACATTGAGGAGAGTCTCAAGAAGGGGTTTATCCGCCCATCCACGTCACCGGCAGGAGCCGGGATCTTCTTTGTAAAGAAGAAATATTACTCGCTGAGGCCCTGTGTAGACTACCAGGAATTAAACAAGGTTACTGTGAAGAATCATTATCCTCTTCCTCTGGTTCCCGTGTTGTTTCAAAGGTTAAAGGTGGCTTCTATTTTTACTAAGTTGGATCTTCGAGGTGCCTACAATTTGGTCCATATCATGAGGGAGATGAGTGGAAGACGGCCTTTCGTACCCGATTTTGGGCATTTCGAGTACCTGGTGATGCCTTTCGGATTGTGCAATGCCCCAGCAACTTTCCAACACTTTGTAAATGACATCTTCAAGGACTATTTGGATATCTTTGTAATTTTCTACCTTGACGATATCCTAATCTTCTACCCGTCCTTGGAGACTCATTGAGACCATGTCAAAAATGTGCTGGAGCGGCTTCGGCAGCACAGCCTGTATTCCAAGGCGGAGAAATGCTGCTTCGAGCAAGATAGCATCCAGTTCTTGGGATTGATCATCTCCACCTCAGGGGTTGCCATGGATCCCCAGAAGGTCTCCGCAATCCTGGAGTGGCCAGTTCCCACAGACAAGAAGGGAGTTCAACGGTTCATGGGATTCGCAAACTTTTACAGAAAATTCATTAAGAATTTCTCTGTCTTGGTCTCCCCCATCACTCAGCCTACTAAATCTGGGTTACGCTTCCATTGGACGCCAGAAGCACAGACGGCCTTCAAGACCTTGAAAAAATTATTCACGACAGCCCTCATCTTGAGTCACCCGGACGCATCTCTACCTTACATTCTGGAGGTAGACGCATCAGAATGTGCAGTAGAGGCTATCCTGTCACAGAGAAATGGCATCAAAGACCTCATGCATCCAATAGCCTTCTTCTCCCGGAAACTCTCCCCCGCAGAAAAGAATTACGATATTGGGGATCGAGAACTTCTAGCAATCAAAACCGCACTAGAAGAATGGAGGTATCTGCTGGAGGGAGCCCGGCATCCAGTTTTGATTTACACCGATCACAAGAACTTGGAGTACCTAAGAACGGCCAAGCACCTCAGACCACGGCAAGCCCGATGGGCGCTGTTTTTCTCAAGGTTCTCCTTCCACATAACTTATTGTCCAGGCTTCAAAAACACGAAACCCGACGCTCTGTTACAAATGTTTGAAGACCCAAAAGAAATTCCGAAGCCTGATACTATTTTGCCTGCAGGAAACTTCCTGCTTCTACAGCCCGAACTCCTGTCCAAGCTACAAAACGCATCTATGGGGGCCCCCAACCCATCTGGAATCCCAGTACAAAGTCGAGAAGGGTTGGTATGGAAAGGGGAACAGATTGTGGTCCCTAAGGGAGCTCGAACTCTGGTCTTGGGCTACTGCCATGACCATCCACTGGCGGGGCATTTCGGAATCAGCAAGACTTTGGAACTGACTCAGTGCATGTTTTGGTGGCCAAGTATGGTCAAAGACTGTGAAACATACGTCAAGACCTGCACCATTTGCAACAGGAGCAAACCTACATGGAGTAAAGCCTGGGGGCTACTCCGACCTTTACCGGTACCTGACAGACCATGGAGGATGGTGTCCATGGATTTCATTGTGGAGCTGCCACCTTCGTAAGGCCACACAGTAATATTTGTGGTGGTTGACCGCCTATCTAAAATGGCCCACTTTCTGCCACTCAGAAATATAACATCAGCTTCTGAGACTGCACAGCTTTTCATCAAAGAAGTGGTAAGATTGCACGGGGTACCTAGAAATATAGTATCTGATCGTGGAGTTCAGTTCACGTCAAAATTCTGGAGAGCCTTGTGTGAAATGCTGGAAATCAAGTTATCATTTTCCTCGGCATATCATCCACAGACGAATGGGCAGACGGAGCGGACCAATCAGACGTTGGAGCAATACCTCAGGTGTTATACATCCTTCCTCCAAGATGACTGGTTGGCACTCCTACTTCTAGCTGAGTTTGCCTACAATAATGCAAAGCACTCCGCCACGAAACAATCACCATTTTATGCCAATTATGGGTTCCAACCCACTTTCCTTCCGGATTTAATTCCGGAAAACCCATTATCAGCAGCGCAAGATATTGTAAAATTCTTTTCCTCAAACAGCAAATTACTACAGGAAGCAGTAACTAAGGCCCAGGAGGATAACAAAAGAGCATTTGATAGGAGGAGAAAGGGAGAATTGGCTATACGCCCAGGAAACCAAGTCTGGTTAGCTACTACCAACTTGAAGATGTCTTGCCCTTCAAAAAGCTGGCACCTAAATTTATAGGCCCTTTTTCGGTAAAACAGCAAATCAATGAGGTGGCTTTTGAATTAGCTTTGCCTGAGCCCTTTTGAATACATCCAGTATTCCATGTATCCTTGTTGAAACCAGCAATTCCAGATCCCTTCCCAGAACGTAAGTCAAGACCTCCGGTAGCCTTGGACATTAATGGAGAGGAGGAATTTGAAGTGGAGGCAATTTTGGATTGCAGAAGGAGGGGAGGCCGGGTACAATACTTAATTAAATGGAAGGGCTATGGCTTGGAGCAAAATTTGTGGGAACCTGCCCAAAACATCCACGCTCCCAGATTAATCCAGCAGTATCACCGTAACCACCCACAAAGGAGAGGTCAGTTGGGCATCCGGAGGCTGCCCGTAGGGGGGGGGGGCAATGTCAGGGACCACCGCGACGCATAAGTCTGCACATGCGTAGGTGTCCGACAAGACATGCAGGCAGGCGGACACTAGGACCCAGGCGCACCTGTCACCTATGACGATGCTGGGCAGGCAATAGGATCCAGGCGCGCCTGTCAGCGCCGGGTGGGCTACTTATACCAGCCCTGCACAGACACAAGTTGCCTGATGGTCTTCTTCCTGTTCCTGGGTTCCTGCTCTTCCTGTATGCTGATTGCCTTGTTGCTGACCCTGCCTGGACCTGATACCACTGTCTTCTCCTGCCCTGACCTTTGGCTCGCCCTGACCATCCTCTGCCTGCTCCCTTTGTCTGACCTCCTGTTACCGAACCCGGCTTGTGACCCAATTACGCTTTGTCTACCGATCTGTACCGTCTGCCTCGCTGTTACCTACCCGGCTTGCCTGACCACGTCACACCTCTTCACATCTGGCTCCTACCCGCTACATGCCATTGGCGGTTGCCTTTACCATGGTTGGTGTCCCTCAGGTGTCGCGACCTGGTCCTGGTCTGCTTCAAGTCCATCCCCACCATCAGGGGCTCTGGTGAACCAGCAGACCTGGGCTTAGACTCCGCGCCCTGGGGGACTCCAGCCAGTGGGCCACTAGAGGTCGCCATCAGTGTTCGTGACAACCCTTTTGACCTTTTAGTAATAAATCTTACTTTCTGAAAGTGTTTAACTGTCTCTAAAGCTCTTTAATGCAAACAAAAGAACCCCTGCCTCTGAACAGCACTACTGTGTGTGTGTTTTAAACTTCGGTATATCACTGCCTGCGGTGACAGTGGTATACCGACGCTTATGCAAACATCATAGTGTTATTGCTGATATTTTCCTCTTTCTCTGTACAAAAAGGAGGTGGTGGTAGTGTGAAGGGTTACCTGCGTAATTAACCTGACCCAGTAACAATCGCTCCCAGGCTGCCGGCACACAGGTTGTGGTCCATTAGCTGGAAAATCTTTGTGCAGGGTGAAGATGGGCGTGGCATTGTTGCGCACGTGACAGCACTGTTTTAGATTGGCTAGTCCTTCGGTCACGAGTTTGGTGAGAAGGGCTGGAGTCTGACGCCGCGATCGTCACACCTGTCACTGGTTGTTAAGGACACTGTAGGCTTTGCAGAAGGCAGCCTCCTAGTAACCAGTGATGCTGACAGTGGACAAAGTCTGATGGGGAAGCTGAAACACTAGTTATCCATCATGTACACTCTCTCTGTGTAATTGATAGCAGGCAGTGGACAGATTTTAAAGCCATTATTAGACTGTCTATTAGCTATGGATCAGCCCACTGCCTGCTGTCATTCATAAGAGTGGAAAATATGATGGAGGACTAGTATCCCTGAATCCCTATAAGGTGCCACCCACACAGCTTCAAACATAATTTGCTGCTGTGTTGCCTGTGTTGCAGTTGGAGTGGAAGGGGGTTGTACTGAGGACACTAGTGTCCATGTAGACATTCCAGTCTAAGTGTGCCTTGTGATGCTTGCCATAAATTCCTGTACCTCTTTTCAAGAGTGACATGATTTTGTCACCCTCATCAACATTTGTTGTGCAGAGACATAACAGGAATCTAGAGTATCATAGAATTAATTCTCCTGAGTATTTTATACTTTTTTAGTTAGCAAAAGATTGAGTAAACATGCCATACATTTTTTTTTCCTCTTTTTTTGCTAACAAGTATTTAACTGTTGTGAGGTACAGTGTCCATGTTGGCAAGAGTAGGGTGCAGTGTCCTTTAGAGTGATGCTCTTCTCCTGGTGATGTCAGTAGGTGGAGTAGGTGCTTTTTTTAGTAGCTGCTGTGGGTGGGGCAAGAGAGTTAGGGTATGGGATGGGCTTTGGGGCCTGGGATTAATTTACACCTGTGCAAGAACCCATTGTTGGGGCACCCATGTAAGAGAGAAGGGAGAGATGGATGGAATTAATGCGTTTGTGATAGCCACAGTAAAGTGCTCTGCACTGCAGAGACAACTGTTCAGGATGTCGTGTAATGGAGGTACTGTGTTTTGCACTGTAAAGCACTGTTCAGGAAGTTGGATTATGAACTGTAATGGTATGCCATTGTTCTTCAGTAAACTTTTGAAAAGCATCCTGAAGTGCATGAGGATGCAGGACAGCATTCTTTATTCTGGGTAACAGGCCTCAGCCTGGGAATATGTCAGGAGGCTAGCCTAAGGCCAACAAAATGTGAGTGACACATTATGCCTGAATGTCTCCTAAAGACAGGTATGTGGGTGCCTTCTCTGAAAGGGAAGCAGGACGGGACCTTGCACAGCTTGGCTTGAACCACTGTCCAGTCCAGGTCTCTTCAAACCAGCTCATCACTCCACCATGGATCACTATTTAGAGCATAGGCTAATATGAAATCAACCTTAGTTACATGTCTAGTCTAGTCATCTCCCTTTCTATTTAAGCTGGGCTAATTTTCTCAAGCTGGCTTTCTGAGAAGACTCCTAGTGACCCAAAAACTGTTGGTGTCCCTGACTTTCTGATAGACTCCTTGTGACCCCAAGATTCCTTGTGATCCTGTAGCCAGGGCCCCCCTATTCCCAGTGACTTTGCAAGTGTCTTCCAGTGCCCTCCAGTGCCCTCCAGTGTGATCTCTGTACCCTCAGTATTGCCAGTGTCCTCCAGCCTGTCCCTGGTGACTCTTTGGGGGAGATTTACTAAAACCTCTACACACATAATCTGGTGCAGCTGCGCATAGTAACCAATCAGCTTTTAGCTTTTATTGTCAAAGGTTAGATTGAATACGCTTAAATTAGAATCTAATTGATTACAATGCACATCTGCATCAGATTCTGTGTGCACCAGTTTTAGTAAATCTCCACCATTGCATGTTCCTTCCTGCAACCTGTATCCTTGCACCTGTTGTGTCCTAAGCATTTCAGTCTGTTTCAGAGTCTCCAGTGACATTCCTTGCCTGTTTTCTGTCCTGCATCCTCATGCACTTCTGCCTGCTTCTAGTGATCCTGCAAGTCTCAATGCACTAATTTCCATTGCCACTGTGTGTTTCTGGGCACTTCTGCTAGCTTGAGTTGTACTACTTAATGACCTGTGACCCTTACACCTTAGTGCTGCATGGGATTCTCCACCTTCAGGAGCTCTGGAAAAGACTAGGCAGTCCCAGATGCCTTAACCTTTGCTGTATTTGCAGGCTTGCTGGGTTCTCCCTCATCAGTACCAAGCCTGTTCTAGACTTCTAGCACACCCCAACTGTGTCCTAGGTACTGTACCTAGATTCTCTGGTGTTCCTTGTACGTACCAGCACCTCTGTGTGCCTGTTAGCCCAGCATACCACTGCTGTAATATACTCCTGTTCTGTCTCCTTGTGTGCCCATCAGCCCAATAATGTAAGTGTCTCTTACTAGTACTCCTGCCTGCCTATAAAACCAGTACTCCAGTGCTGCATTATACTCCTGACATTCCTTTTGGTAAAAACCTCTGTGATTTCCCATATACTAGCCTCTTGTGCTTCCCTGTACCAGGTCAGTTGTAGCCTGCATGGCTGTGATCACTGAGCACACTGTCATCCAGCATACAGGCTGCATGGAGGGTCCATGATCACCAACCATTCATGATAACCCCATCTGTTACAGTTTGTACAGGCCATGGACTCCACTGACCTGTCTATACAGAGACCAAACCTCTTAACAGGCTCTGCAGACAAAGAATTTTCCTTTGTCACCTCTGTCAACCTGGTCATATCAAATTGAATTGTGTTCTTCTTGAAATGGATATGTTTGACTGGGTGGAAGAAAAGTTTGATTACAACTCCAGTCTGGGTGAAGATCCTATAACATGTATTTAATTCCTAGCAAAGGGCCACTGGCAAAGTCCTCTTTTTAAATATCAGAACCACCATTTGAGCCCTGAGACAGACTATTTTCCATCATGAGTTCTTCAAGTTGGTCTCTGTGGTTCTACACCCTGAGTTGGACTCTGAGGTCCTGAAACCCAAGTTGGCCTCTGAGATCCTTAACCCTGAGCTGTTTCCTGGTGCCCAGTACCCTGAGCTAGTTCCCTCTGTGTTTGAGCCAAAACTCAGGCTTATGTCTTCCGGGTTAAAATCAAACCTTCCTTTATGTGGTAATCCCCCATCTATGGCCCCCTGAGCTAAGTATTTGATCTCCACTTCTGAATTTGGGTTTCCTATTTCTGTCTCTTCCATGTCTGAGTCATTCTCTCTTGTATGTGAGTTATTCTCCTTTATGTATGAGATGGGTATGTCTCAAGCGAATCTCTATGGCCGCAGTGGATACTGATATGTTCCTCTGTGCTCCCCAAGATGTTCCTTAGCATCAATTTCCATGGGTGAGTCCTATATTCATCTCGGGATCCCAAGGGGATATGGTGTTAACCATTTAGGCATGGCCTTTGGTAGGTATGGCTGTGTTACTAGTGGCCATGTTGAGTTTCACTCAGTAGTTGCCATCCTTCTTGGACCCTTCTATGTAGGTTCCAATGTTATTAGTTATTATTCTGCATGTTCTGACACCTTTGGGCATTTAACTGGTATTTGGTACTCCAAAGCTTCCTTATGGTGACATTGCAAAGCCTGCTTTGCTCAATCCTCCACTGTCACTTTGATCACTGTGGTTACCTCTTACCAGATTTCTGTATTATTGAATTCCCCAATTCACCTCTCAAGTTCAAGGCAGAGCATCCTGAGACCACTCCTTTGAGTAGGAGTTCTGTCAAGAGCTTCCCAGTATAGGAAGTCCCCAAGATAAAAACATTCAACTTACATACGACTTATACTGTACCTAAGAATGGAGGCAGCATGACATCAAGCTGGGTGGGTGGGGAAAAAAGCTGGGTGGCCATCTTGCCACTCACCACATGCCACCACCTACTGTCTGGCATATCTGTCAGCAATCCTACATCTCTGTATGGACAGTTAGCCCTTCCTTATGCTATCCAAAACCTAATTTTTTTAATTTTTTTTGGCTGAAGTTACACTTACAAAATTTACCTGTTTGAACTTAAATACAAATTCAATTTAAGAACAAACCTACAAAACCTATTTTGTTCATTATACGGGGACTGCCTGTACTCCATTTAATGTCTCTACTTGGGACAACTCCTGCTTATTTCTCTGTTCTCCCAGTATTCCATTCTGAGTTTTATATACCTATGTTGGTAGAACAGAGTTCTAGGATCTTCCTCCATGGAGGGGCCCCAAGAAAGGGAGTACTGTAGCAGATCTACAGCTTTGCTTTTTCAAATACCAGCAGGCAAACTGGTACATTTATTTCCAAAGAGTAAAGTTCTGCTGTTACCTGTTATTCCACAAGACCTGTGTTCAAGACTGGTTATCCATCATCTGTTCATTTAGTTATTTACACACCCATTGTAGTCAGGCCATCTTCTTAGGCTTACAATCTCAGAAATTGTCTTTGCAACAATTAGTGTCATTAGAACCAGGTAAGGCAGTGTTTTCTAGTGACTTTCCTAGTGTCCCTTGACATTCAGAGAAGTTTCCTAGGGTCCGTTTAGTTTCTTAGAAGATTTAAATTTACTCACAGTGTTTCCAAGTGCCTTGGCTTGTCTTGGCTTTCTGAGAACATTCCTAGTTTATCTTAATCTTCCTAGAACATTCCAAGTGATCCACTGGTGTTGATTTACTAAAAGCAAATAGGCTGTGCACTGCAAGTGCACTCCAAGTGCACTGAAAGTGCAATTGCTCTAGATCTGAGGGGAACATGCAGAGAAATCATCAGAGCTTACCTCATTTCAGAGATTCTCCTCGGATATAAAACAACTACACTTACAGTGCACAGTATATTTACCTTTAGTAAATCAACCCAACCGTGTTTCCTACTGTCCCTTACTTCCTGGTAGACTACTAGTGACCCCAAGACTTCTTGTGTCCCTGGCTTTCTACCATATGTCTCTGACTTAATTCTGAACACATCTTATATTAACATGGAATGCTAAATTTACATTGTCATATTTCTTCAGATCACATCTCAGCTACTCAAATCCTTGCATTTACGTACATCTGCCTTAGACTCCTCCCTCAGGATCAGTGAATATACAGTATGAAAGAAAGGATTAAGATACCCCCAGCATTCTCCTTTTTTTCCTCATACCTTATGGTCAGTGAATTTAAGTTGGTCGTCCTTACCTTTGCCGTGAGCAGTTTCTGCCTGGGTTCAGCCTCTCCCAGTCACAGTCCTTACTCTTGGGCAGCTAAAGACCCTGATAAGGTAGGGAGTCCCTTCTGGGGGTCTTTTGGGACAGCAGTTGTCCCTTATTCAGAAGCACTATGTCTTCCAACAAGTTCATGATGTTTGCTGAGGCTTAGGACAGAAAGAGAAGCTATTCCTGTCCTTTACCCTCAATGGCTTCCCATGCGTTCACCTACTCTCCTTCTCTATCCCTCTGTTCCCCACTCTTGCCTTTTTCATTGATGTGATTCTATGTCTTCCCACGCGCAGTGCACATGCACGGGCACCCGGTGTAACTGGGCTGGCCAGCTGGGTCCTAGAGCTGCTGGTTGGCGCATGCACAGTGTGGCTGGAAGCTGCAGTGGCCATCTTGATTATGGGCAAATAAGCTATTTTTCCCTTACTTACATAGTTAAATAGTTACATAGTTAGTCTAGCTGAAAAAAGACAAAAGTCCATCCAGTTAAACCATTAAAAAAAAAAAAAAAAGTTATAATCCTACACCCACAGTTGATCCAGAGGAAGGCAAAAAAACCCAGCAAAACATGCTCCAATTTGCTCCTGCAGGAAAAAAATTCCTCCCTAATCCCCCGAGAGGCAATCGGATATTCCCTGGATCAACTTTACCTATAAATGTTAGTAACCAGTTATATTCTGTGTATCCAAGAGAGAATCCAGGCCTTTTTTAAAGCAATCCACTGAGCTGGCCAGAACAACTCTTGAGGGAGTCTATTCCACATTTTAACAGCTCTCACTGTGAAGAAACTTTCCATGTTTGGAGATTAAATTTCTTTTCCTCCATACGTAAAGAGTGCCCCCTTGACCTCTGTGATGACCTCAGGGTAAATAACTCTACACCGAGTTCACTATATGAACAACTGATATATTTATAAATGTTGATCATATCCCCCCTTAGTCTCCTCTTCTCTAATCTTTCAACATAGCTGAGCTCCTCTATGCCTCTCATCAGCTTGGTTGCTCTTCTCTGTACTTTTTCCAGTTCCCCAATGTTCTTTTTGTGAATTGGTGCCCAAAACTGAACTGCATATTCTAGATGAGGTCTTACTAATTTGTACAGGGGTAAAATGATATCTCTCTCTCTGGAGTCTTTTAATACAAGAGATGATTTTGCTTGCTTTAGAAACCACAGCTTGTGATATACCAGAACTCCCAGATTCTTCTCCACCATTGATTCTCCCAGTTGTACCCCCCTAGTATGTATGATGCATGAATATTCTTAGCCCCCAAGTGCATAACCTTACATTTATCTACATTAAACCTCATTTGCTACATAGTTTCCCAATTAAACAGTGCAACGAGGTCGGCTTGTAGGTTGGAGACATCCTGTAAGGACGTTATTCCACTGCACAGCTTGGTGTCATCTGCAAAGACTGAAATGGGATTTATAATCCCAGACCTTATATCATTTATAAATATATTAAAAAGTAAGGGTCCCAACACTGAACCTTGGGGTACACCACTGACAACCCTAGACCATTCAGAGTATGAGTCATTAACCACTACTCTCTGAATACGATCTTTTAGCCAGTTTTTTTATTAATTTACAAATGCATTTTTCCAAGCCTGTAGACTTTACCTTACACATTAGCTGTGTATGGGAAACTGTGTCAAACGCTTTTGCAAAATCCAAGTATACCACGTCCACCACCACCCCTCTGTCCAAGGTTTTGCTCACTTCCTCTCAAAAAGAAATCAGATTTGTTTGACAACTTCTGTCTTTCATGAACCCATGCTGTCTGTTGCTTAAAATATTTTTTTCCAGCACAAACTCATCTATGTGGTCTTTTATGACACTCCAGTATCTTCCCAATGATAGAAGTTAAACTAACAGGTCTATAATTACTTGGTAAACATGTTGACCCCTTTTTAAATATAGGCACCACATTGGCCTTACGCCAATCCAGTGGTACTATGCCAGTCATTAAAGAGTCCTTAAAAATTAGAAACAATGGCTTTGAAATTACAGAGCTCAATTCTTTAAGGACCTGTGGGTGCATGCCATCCAGTCCAGGTGCTTTTTTCATCTTTATTCTGTCTAAATATTTTTGGATCATATCAATTGTGAGCCAATGTGGATCATTTGGAACTGTGTCAATACCTTGCCCATTATGGACATGAGCCCCCCCCTTTGTATATACAGAGCTGAAGGTATTTGCCTTCTCTTTGTCCCCAGTCACCCACTCTAGATTATTTTGTAAAGGGCCTACATGCTCGGACCGGATCTTTTTACTATTAATATATTTGAAGCATTTTTGGGGGTTGGTCCTGAACTGAATCCTTAATTATGGTGAATCACCACATAGCTTATTGCACTCCCTTTTAACCCCAACAAATGAATTTGGGCTTTTGCCCATATTGTGCATTACAATGCTGGAAGTGACAATTCATTTTTGTCACTTTTGTTGCAAGGTGGTCCCAGCCAGCACCAAACACTGAGGCAGACAAGCACATATGGCCCACTTCAGACCATTTACAAAATGGAATGGTGTAAATATGAAAAAGTACTGTATAGATGATAATTGTTACTGTAGGGAGTGCCTCTAGAAGATAGTTTTAGTACATTTAGGGGTTGATTAACTAAAACTGGAGCATGCAAAATCTGGTGCAGCTCTGCATAGGAACCAGTCAGCTTCCAGGGTTTTTTTTTGTCAAAGCTCAGTTGAACAAGCTGAAGTTAGAAGCTGATTGGCTATGATGCAGGGCTGCACCAGATTTTGCACTTTCCAGTTTTTGTAAATCAGACCCTTAGTAAAAAAGAAAAAAATAAATTAGCATATGTAGTGCACTTGTTGTTGTTGGCATTGATGAGTGTGTAGGTACAGCTTCCAACTGAATCTGGTGACCTAGAAATCCTGTGACACAATGAGATTGAGAATCGGAAAAATATGCAATTTTATTAAGCAGTGGCAACATGCTGAAATATGAAAACAGTTAGTACAAAACAGAATAACACTTAACTGGTTATATGTGTGATCACTATATTAACTTTACAGCATAAATGAGCCATAAAGCAGCTCAGTTTCTCTTTCTAACTGACTTAAAATTAACTGTGAACCAGCCCTTTTCTGTCCAAATCTGTGTTGATGACCATCACAATGGAGCAGTAATGGATTCCTTCTTACAGCTATAAAGTAGCAATAATGCTACTGTCCCTTTTTGTCACTCCATACTGAAGAAGCAACAGGTGTCCTGCCCCTTTAAGATTATCCACTCTGAAGAAAGTCTCTTCTCAGTCAGCAGATACTACTGTAGTAATTTTCTGTATTTATCCTCAGTATCTGGCAGACAGTTTATCCTTGTACCTGCAGTACAGCCTATTACACCAGCTCCAGAGGAGATCGACAGATCACATCAGAGGATGTGGCAGTGCTGTTTTGTATTAAAGAATGGGGACTTCAGATACCTGGTAGAAAGTTCAATGTGGCACAAATATCCTCTTTGTGAAGGCCATGTGGCATTTACAATGCAGCACTCAGTTTTCCTCAGTCCTCTTAGGCAGACCAAAGAAACAGGTGGAATTAGTCCCAATGTCTTTGCACTGTCCTATAGGCATTGTGCAAACAGAAGAAAAGGGAAATTCATCTTTCTCCCAAGATTGCTCTCCCTGAGAACATTTTCCTCCTGTACAACCTTACAGAACTTCTGAGGTCACCTTCTTTGCAGGTAGGAACATCTATTTCTGTTTTAATAGTTGTCCCAGAGAGGTGAATTGTGGTGGCCATTTTGGGATAATCTAAAGTAAACTGAACTTTATTGCTGGGAACAGATTGGCCTCTAATAGCAGAGCGATAGCCAGTATCAAATAGTTACATAGTTAGTCTGGCTGAAAAAAGACAAAAGTGAATCCAGTTCAACCATAGAAAAAAAATTATAAATTATCCCAGCAAAGCATGATCCAATTTGCTCCTGTAGGATAAAAAGTCCTTCCTGATCCCCTGGTCTTACTGTCAAACATTTCCATGTTTGGAGATTAAATTTATTTTCCTCCAGATATAAAGAGTTTCCCCTTGTCCTCTGCGATGACCTCAGGGTGAATATCTCTACACCAAGTTCACTATATGAACCACTGATGTATTTATACATGTTGATCATATCCCCCCTTAATCTCCTCTTCTCAAGACAGAATAAATTCAGTTCCTCTAATCTTTCCTCATAGCCAAGCTCATCCATGCCTCTTATCAGTTTAGTTGCCCTTCTCCGTACTTTCTCAAGTTCACCAATGTTCTTTTTGTGAATTGGTGCCCAAAATTGAACTGCATATTTCAGATGAGGCTTAAAGCGGTGAAGACCAGCCTCTCGGGTGTGCTCGCATACACTACCAGTGGTCGCCGCGTAAGGATGCGTGGTGATGTCACTGGCCCTCCCCAACAGGTATCTCCACAGGGATTCGTGGCTTCATCCGGGGGATGTAGAGCACACCCGAGAGGTTGGTCTTCACCGCTTTAAGCGGCTATTATACAAAGTGTAGATTGTTTTTAATCAATGTGAGTGCATATTGAGCACAAATTAAAGTGTTTATTTTTATCAACGATAAAGCACTATGCACTTTTCTCTATTTACATGATCCGTATGAGGAATGCCTAAAGGGCTGAATAAAGGAAAGATCTGAGGAGGGAGAGATCCATATGACCATCCAGGCTTACATAGTAGCCCTCTATCTGCAACCTTCACCTGCATCACCTCAGGCTGATTGGAAGGAAAGCACACAGATATTTCATCCTTGCTGAACTCTGCACCAAGTTTGTTTTGTGTTTTTGCTCAATATTTATTGAATCTCACCTTTTATTCATTTTTCATATTTTTCTATTTATTAATTGGATTATTTATTTAATCATCGAACACAAATTTGAATAATTTTGTACAGACTTTTATTTATTTTTTAATTTTTTTTTCTTTTATATCACCAATTTTGATATATATTTTCCTAATTCATTTATTCACTATTAACACATGTTTTGGTATTGATTGGCTTTACAATCATGTATGGTTACACATAAGAGATCATGCAGCTATTAGAGATTTAATGTAAATACAGTTTTATACTATATACAGGTAATAGGTCTTGATAGAGCGCGGCATCTATATTGTCTTCATCTCTCTCTGGAGCCTATACCTCTTTTAATACAAGAGAGGATTTTGCTAGTTTTAGAAACCACAGCTTGGCATTGCATGCCATTGTTAAGCTTGTGATCTACCAGAACTCCCAGATCCTTCTCCACCATTGATTCCCCCAGATACCCCAAATGATAAACAGCTTTGAAACACAACAAGTGAAGGTATAATTTTTACACAGGTGACATAGCAAATGTCTTTTTAGGTCACTCAAAGTATATAAAAAAACATGAGATCATCCCATAAAAATAAGTTTACTAGTAATAAATGGAGACACCATATGGTTTAATCCTTTAAAAATGGACACGAAAAGATAGATTTAATATCAACTTTAATGAAAAATAAATGCTGAACTCCATCTACAGATGTGGCTATTGAGGGTACCAATGTCATAATGGGACATACCAAATACAGGGACCATAAATGTTAATCTGCAGAAGAGATATAATATACAAATTACTGTATATAAATACTGATAGATTGCAATCTCTGTTCATTTATTTTGAAGGCAAACTGTCCAATTGGTATATCCAGTATATTTCCCCACGTGATAGCCTATCCAAAAAGTTGCTGCCTTTTCTATCATGCTTTACTTGTTTAGTGCATCTCAACTGTGCAGCATTGTGGCTTGAATTGCAAAACTGTAAGTGAAAAAATGTGAAACTTTTAACGTTACTGCAGCAATTCCTAATCTGTATGTAAACCTTGCACGTAGCCTGTCCCACATTCCACAAGCCATGAAGACATTTCAAAAAGTTGATAATGCAGATGGATGGGTAAATGAAGGGCCTTTCATTAGAAAAACACATTGACCTGAATGCCCACATGTAAATACAGTATGTCCCTAAACAGAGGTAAAGAAAAAAGCCATTTACCTTGGTTTTGTTGAGATTTTGCCATTTATGCTATCTTCATTGATATATAGGAATCAGAAATGTTTATAAGCCTTTAGCAGTGGTCCTTGTAATGCTCCAGTTAATCAGCACTTGATAAAATAGGCCATTATTTGAAGAGAATTTCATAGGTCAACGTGAATTAGATGAGAATATTAACAAAGCTGGTATAAAAGCTAAGGATTTCTTGAGCCTCAATAGGGTTTACTTGTGAAGAGCCCTGGCCTTTGCTGCAACTTCCTCAAGTAGAGCATACAATGTGTCCTTAGTTCTGAGCTATAGAATGTTATATAGAAAGACACTGAAACTGCTGATGCTTTTTTTTGATCACCTAATGGTGATTTTGTCACCTAGTGGCAAAAGATTGGTATATTTGAACTTGGTTGATTTCAGAAGTAGACTATTAACCAGAGATCTCTGTTCCAATAGTAGAATATTCGTGCTTTTCTACAATACAAACTATAATCTAAAAAAGTGTTCCAGAGTTGTCAAATAGGCTTTGATTGTGAGTCTTTGGGATATTGCAAGACTGTTTAAAAACTTGCAAAATTAACTATATACATCTAATATACATAAATTATACAAACAAAACAATACTGTCTTTGGTATAAAGATAACAAATCTTGCATGCCTTGTTAACAGGCAGTCCTGCCCATGTGTGAATCATATTTTTTAATTCTAGGAAAGCTTTCTCATTTCTCATTTCCCTCCTTTGAAAATTTTTAAATACAACCTATATTAACTTATTATTAGACCCAGTGATGTCATCACTACTGTAGGTCACTGTGCTTCTTTATGTACATGCTTCTCTTTGTATCTCGTTTCCTGAAAATGTCTCAACACCATGCCTCTGCATGTAGCCTGCCCTAGGTAATGCCTACATGCAAATCTGAGCCCCTATGATTGAAAGAATGGAAATACAGTTATTGGATGGGGTTGGCCAGGGACAATACGGGTGGAGGGGAATGGTCTAGATAATGCTAGATGTCCTTAAACCAGGAAATGAGACAGGCTCTGTCTCCCCTGCAGCTTCTAATGCACACTGTAAGAAGCACACAGGGTGCAGTGAAATCAAAGCAAGTGATTTCAGTACAGGAAAAGAGCCTGTAAAATTGGGAAAGAACTGAGATCCAATAAATAAAAGGGATGGACCAGGAACAGTAAGGGTGTAGGCTGTACTTGAAAGAATGAAAATGCGATGAATGAAAGTGGTTGGCCAAAGTGGAGAGGAAGGAGCTCATTAAAGCTGGATGTCCCTGAGCCAGGAAATTAGGTGAGCTCTATATGACTTTCTGAAGCTTCTAATGCACACTATAAGCTCACAGTGTGCAGTGAAATTGAAACCTCTACATCTATGCAAGACTGAAAGTAATGCTGGAATTCAACTTTAACTGAATAAAAAGGTTGAAAGAAATTGCAATTCCCAGATAAAGATACTGCTTTAGAGCAGTTAAAAATGAGACATCCAGATTCACCAAATATAAAAAAAATTGTCTGAATTTAGTTAAGCTGATTTTGGTATATTGTTTAATAAGAGCAGCCAATGGCTCACAATCCCAGTAAGTACTATGTGTTTTTGGAATGTGGTCCAAGATCCAACTGTTTACAAAACTTCTGATCACAAGGGTATAATATAATACAAGTACAAGCTAATTTAGTAAGGTTTGGCTATTAATATCCCCCATTCTAAACTTTTGACATTATTCTAATCCTGGTTATTCATGAATTGTTTCAGCTTTGCAAGTAAACCTCTGTTATTTAAGACTGTAGTTCTTAGTTCTCATTAAATAAGATGATGACACATTAGTTCTGTCTGCAGGCCAGGACTTTTATTATGAATCTATGTTTTAGTTTGTAGTTAGAATATTAGTCTAAAACAGTTAAATTTTATAGTCCTTGTTAGGTATAATTTTTACAGCTTTTCTATTTCTTGCTACTAATTGCACACTGCAATGTGTATCGTGAAGTAAAGGAAATCACCTAGGGAATATTAATCTATTATATTCTTTTTTTTTTTTAAGAAGTCAATAGGTAGACCATCAGTATCTAGGACCTTAGTCTAAGCATAGGAAAATTGATTATGGAGAGATTTAGGTAGGATTCTCATGCACAGAGATGGTTTTTAACCATTTGACCTCAGAAAGGTTTTACCCCCTTCATGACCAGGTCATATTTTGCTATTCAGTACTGTGTCACTTTAAGTGGCAATTCCTTGGTTATGCAACACTGTTCCCAACTGAAATTTATATAATTTTTCACACAAATAAAGCTTCTTTTGGTGGTATTTGATCGTCACTGTTTTTTTTAAATTTTTTATTTTATAAATGAAAAATGACCAAACATTTTGAAAAAAAAGAATATTTTCTACTTTCTGTTACATGTCTTTGGTAAAAAAAAATCCCAATAAGTGTATATTAATTAGGTTGGTCAAAATTATAGTGTCTACAAACAATGGTATATATACTGGAATGTACGCAGTTATAGACGCTATACAGGTAATGGCAGTGATTAGAGACTAATAGTGGAATTGTGATAGTGTGGTGGACAACCTGGCACTAATAGGCACTGTCTGGGAGGGACACTAGCTGACTAGCTGACACTGACATCTGTACTAGTGACACTAATACAGTGATCAAATATAATTCTGTATACTGTTAAAATGACACTTGCTGGGAAGGGGTTAACATCTAGGGGAAATCAAAGGGTTAACTGTGTGGCTAATAAATGTAATGTGGGTAATATGTTTTGATTTTACTCACAGACCTGGCTGCTTTTTCTTCCTGCTTTTCAGGGAGAAGAAACAACATGTACGTGTATTCCTGATACCTGATCCACCGAACCTGCTTACCTGTGTATGACCTGGATTTCCCCTGGACTTTGCCTTTGCTCCTCAACCTGTTTACTGGACTTGTCTTTGCCTGCTGATTCTGTACTGTGCTGCTTTTTCTCATCTTTGGCCTGCTTTCTGAACTTGCTCTCTCTGCTGACTTGGTCCCTCATTGCCCGACTGTCGCTGTTCACTGCCTGCATATCTGCTCTGCTAACATCTCCTGCTCTGCCAAGCTGCTTCAGTATCCTGTACTGAGGACTGTGACTCCCAGCTTCATCCACCTAAAGAGTGGACTTCACCAGCCAGCTACTCTGGCACTCCAAGAACTGGTGGATGTTTAAAGCTGGCATGCACTGCTTTTTTTTATTCATCCAGCAGGATTCCCCCATTCACACCACAAATTGTCACTTTCCTGAGACATTAAAACAGGGGATTCCAGTGGGACAATTCCTCCATATTTGACACAACTGTACAAGATCATAAAACTACAAGAGGCCAAGGATAAATGTCAGATTCAGTGAAAGATGTTACTTCCACAAAACCTTTAAAAGAGCTAAGAAAAAAACCCTTAGCTGTGATAGAAATTAGTTATTAGACCACAAAACACCTAAGGAAGGTCAGGATGGTGACCCAGTAAGAATAATTACACACTATGGCACCAACTGGGAACATGCTAAACAAATATTGGCATATCTTAACACACTGTCCAAAATTAGCGAGGATAATGGGTCCCACCTCTCAGATGGTAGCAAGGAGAGCAAGGAATCTGGGGGATCAACTAGTCCATTCCGTGTTTATAAGAACTGGAAGTAAGAACTAGTTGACAGAAATCCCAAAACCCAAAGAATGCTTGCCTGTGGCCACTGAAGTATTTGTCCCTATGTGGAATATACTGATAAGTTTGCAAATGCTGACACCACTGAAATATATAAGATCAATATATTTGTAAATTTTTCAGCTACTAAAGTGATATATTATTCAGTGTTCATGTAAAGCTAAACATTAGTCAAACAAAAAGACAATTATGCATACGCATAAGTGAACATATCAGGGATATCAAAAATAAAAATAATGAAAGCCCATTAGCACAATATTTCTATAATGAACATAAAGTCAAAGGACTAACAGTGAAAGCCATCTATACTCCTAATCTCCCAGTTTGAAGAGGAGATTTTAATAAAATTCTATTACAATGTGACTATATGTGGATCTATAGACAAAATACTTTGATATGGGTTAAACTCTAAATTGAATTTACAAGTGTTCCTGAATACATAATCCTGGTTGAATGCAGCTTTGTGATCTCTAGATATAAAACATTTTCAAACTTGGTTATTAAAACACATGATTATTGGGATATCTTGTGATTACTTGATCTAAGTTAAAAGCACTAGCATCTACTGTATGTATTTTGTGACTTAGAAGGGGGAGATATGCTAATATGGATAGCCAGTGGAAGTGGAAGTAACAATAGTCCCGCTCTTGTCCTGATGAAGCCTTGTGATTGGGTGTAATGCATTGACTTTATGACATCTGATGTTATTAGTCATGCTCACTGTGATTCTCAGCTTCGTAGTGCAGCCGGCACTATGTGGGGATGCTAGCGGGCATTGTCTATGTGAGGAAGCAAGAGCCAACAGCAGACACAGTGACAGCTGCTAATGAGAGGAAAACATGGATAGCAGCTTTGGTGTCTGGAAATATCTTGGGTTGTAAGCCCTAATTATACTTGCATAATTTTCAATTTGCTGGACTTGTTTGGTACACCCACATATTACTCCAGCTATACCCAAGACATTGCAAAAAATGGCCACTGCCCCAGTCTATAACTGGCCTTCACAGCAAGGAGCACATGGAAGGGTAGAGGCACATGTATTTAATGGATAGACCAAGGGCAGATGGACCGGAGGGAGCCCACCCCTTCTTAAAGGTATAGGAGCGCACTTGACACCCAGCATGTAGCACAATAGCAGCAACCAACAATTCAACAGTACAAAAAATGGCCACTGCCCCAGTCTATAACCAGTCTTCACAACAAGGAGCACATGGAGGGGCCACGCATGTCAAACAACAAAAAAGAAAAATTCCCAGCTCTAACTTGCCAGCCAGCTTGCAAACAAACCGAATTAACCTAACAGGTGACATGCTTCGCCCTTCCATGTGCTCCTTGCTGAAAAGGCCAGTTAGACTGGGGCAGTTGCCAATTTATGTACTGTTAAATTGTTGGTTGAGGGTGCACACTGGACACCTTAGCTGCCATTGTGTTACATGCTGGGAATCCAGTACACTCCTATACCTTTAATGAGGGGTGGGCTCCCTCGGATCCATCTGCCCTTGGTCTATCCATTTAATGCGTGTGCCTCTATTATCGGGGCAATAAAAATTGGAGAGTTAGGAACTACAGAATACTGGGGTGCCGTGACGAGGCTCTGTAACTTACGCATGTGTTTGCAAATGTGTGTTAACTAAACTCCTGTTTTTAATGCATACTGTTAGACAGGTTAATTCGGTTTGTTTGCAAGCTGGCAGGCAAGTTATACCCATGACATGCAGCTGAAAATAGCAACTACTGTATATGTGTTGTTATAAAGGCTGGCTGCTTATTTGTTTCTGTGTCATTCTTGCCGTGCTACCCCAATGCATACATGCTGTATTACTGAGTTACTGATTTAACAGTTTTTCAGTTAATCTGCACAATTATCATAAGGCTGGAGTATACAGGCTTTTAGCTGAGAAACAGGGAATAATGTAGCTCTCACTGCAATCTATCAGATCCATTTCTGTCTCAAAAACCAGCATATTGCTAGGGCATCACATAGGATGTGATAGTCTATTAAAATGGCAAAGTCTTATTGCCTATGCTTACTTTGAATACTGAGACTTCTACACTATTCCGCTGCACTATATCAGTAATTCTGGACATTTGTCAGTCATATTGGACGACATTGCCTGGCTAGCTGCATACTTTGCTAAAGCAACAGCACAATTCTTTCTACACCTACTGCATTATATTAGTGTCAATAATTAATTCTGCAATGCTTTATACATGGCATACCCATGCTTGTATGCAATAATTTTCAGAACATGATTTGCCACTGAAAGCAAAAATAAATGCAACTCCGTTAATGGCATTATGATGATCTTGCTGCTTAGTGGCTACTACATGTTTTTGCAACGTTTTTGAGATTTACAGTGGAGCTCTTTTGATTTGATATTCAGTATATGATTTAAACTGTGTGTGTGTGTAGCTTGGACATTCTCTGAATTTGTCTTGACAACGTTGCCATGTTTGAAATGGTGGAGGGAGAGGGTTATTTTGTAATAGTAATTTAGACTTTTTGATATATCTTATTGATTGAATTTGGGTTTATAAATTCTTTATGTATTAGTTATTTATAAATTCTTACATACAGAATACAAAATGAAGAGGGTGCAGTCTCCTGTGTATTAAATGACTTATATGTAGAATAACAACATAGTTTCAGACAGAATGCAGTACACACAGTTAAATTGTTTCCATTGCTACTTTACCATTGCTGTAGGAGCAGAGGCTACGTGATGAATAAAACACTGATGCAAAACCAAAACCACGATAAACAAAAATTAAAATCAATTTGAAGTAAGTTTGCAGGTAGATCTGCCTGCAAGATATTGAAGCTACTTTTAGTTGTAAGAAAGGAAGCTGGAAGTCAGAAGAGAAAAGGATACATTTTCAGAAAAAGAGATAAAAAAAAGAAACATATAGAGGGGTAGGCAAAAGAGCACAATAATAGGGGAGTGATTAAGGAGATTGAAACAAACAACAAAAGAAAACGGAGGAATATGAAAAAAAGGAGCAGGTAAACAAAGACCTTTTTGACACATAGGACAAGGAGAGTTTCTCAACTAAGAAGATTCTACCAATAAGGATTTGCCCTTTTTTGAGTATACAAATTAATTCTAGTAAAATCAAGTTTAGAAGTAGAGATTGTGTTTATTTTGAGAGGAAAGTACAAAATCTTCTGTTTTCCATATTTCCTCCACTGACTGCATCCACATTGATATAGATGGAGGGTTTGAGTTTCTCTATTTAAGCAAGATACATGGCTTGGCAGCATTAATGAGATGACACAGGACAGAGTTGCTGTATGTTTTCATTGGAATTTTAAAGTTATGTAAAAGTAAAAAAGTGGCATCTTCTGGGAGGGGGAAATCAGTGAATTCCTGCATGATCCTTTTCACTTCTTGCCAAAATAGGGTCAGGTTCAGACAGGACAAAAAATATGTAAAATTGTCCTCAGCTCCTACTGGCATCTCCAGTAAAGATGCATGAGGGATAAATTTATGCAACACTGATGATGTTCTATGCCATCTACACAGTAGCTTAAAGTTAGTTTTCTGAAATCCAGTACAGATTGATGATGCTAGTGAAAAGTGTATTATCCTCTGGTACTGATCATTATTCAAGATCAGGTTTCCCAGTGTTGCAGATAGGGAGGTCTAAAATCTGCTTGTAGAGAAATTATATGGTAAGACAGCACTTGAAAAGTTCAAAAGTCATCCTAGTGTCAGCAACGTGTCCAAATAAAGTGCATTTGTTCAATCACCATCTCCTTTAAATTGACAATAGAAATCTCTCTCCCAGATATCCACTCTCAAAAATAAAAGAAAAAACTATATAGTGTTCTACAGTATGCATTTACTCCATAAGTGTAATAAAGTATTCATGTATTGTGCTGAAATTTAAAAAATGATGTGTAGACTTTTGACATTATACGCTGGAAGTGACGTCTTCATTTCCGCTGTGAGTGCCACAGTGGCCATATTGAGTTAGGTTCACAGTGTTTTTATCACATTTGTTTGTAATTAAATGGCATATGAATAAATGTATATTTTAATGGGAAACTATTGCACTATAGATCTTGCTTGATGTTTTTCCATGGAGGAATCCTGCCTGTTTGAGGAGTGGAGAAACTTATATGGATCTTTTGATGTGAAGATGATTTAACGAGAAGCGCTTACTCCCAGATTTATTGAGTAAGGTGCATGAAGTGACTGGTGGTTGAAAAGAGCACTGGATAAACTGTATTTGGTGTTTATAAGAAGGCACTGATCTTGCATGTTTATATGAGTAGGTGAGTCTTTAGATGTGCTATGTGATTGGAGGATTCGGTAAGGTGCATGGAATGATTGAATTCAGCACATTTCACATGGTAGGGTTTTTAAAGGGACAGACACATTGAGAACTCACTTGATGTGAGTAGTAGAAAATATAATTTTTTAATTTTAGTGTGCTTTACAGTGTTGCACTATTGACTCAAATTTTTTCTGGGGGCTGGTGGATACCCACCTGGAATAAGGAGTGAGGATCCCCCCAGAAAGGATATTGCATTGCAGAGGACGAGTTTGGAGTGGTATTTGTAAAGTCTAAAATACTTTTCTAAATGTGAGCAAAATATATGAATACTTTACTACACTTATAAAGTAAATGCACTATACTCGATATCTGGGAGACTATTGTGAATTTAAAGGAGATATTGATTGAATGAATGCACTTTATTTGGACATGAAGGTGACACTTGGAGAACTTTTAGACTTTCCAAGCACTGTTTTAGCATATATCTTGTACTCTGCTGAGGTGGTGAAGGTTTTCAGCTGCTAAGGGACTGTAACACTTACACTCTGGTGCACTGGAGAAATTAATAGAGAGTACAACAAGAAAAGTGAATGTCTAACAGGGCCAATATCAGTGCATAACTGTTCCAATGGAATTAATGGTCATTGGAAAGAGCTTGGCAAGAGAAGTGTTCCCACAAAGTCTCTCAGCGGCTAAGCTCTCCAAAGGTCTAGTCTATATGGGCCCAATCTGTTTGTAAGTTCACTGACCAATGGCCATTTCCTGGAGAAAAACAAAATATGATGTCTGAAAGTGTTGTATGGACAGGAAGGTACAAAAAGAGCCATATTCCAGTCCCATGGGAAACCATGGTATTTTCTATAATTGGCTATAATGGTGAATTCACTGGTGACAGGTCTGAGGTAGAGAAATTGCAAGCACAAGACTAGAGAGTGGGACCAACGGTAGGATGGTTTTTCAAAGACATGGTTAAGAAGGCATAATACCATGAGGCTCTATTTAGAGATATAGAAGAGGTAATTTGTTCCAGCTTTGGCCAGAGTTTGAGGTAGGTATGGCTACTCCAGTCTATTAGTCTCAAAAAGTGTGCAGCAATGCAATATTTGTGAATATCAGGCAGGGCGAGTCCCCTGAAAGTCTTAGGTAATGATAGAAGATGTCTTTGTAATCTTGGTCTGTGATTGGCCCACACAAATTCAATGAAGAGGGTATGTACTTGTTTGAATAAAAAGGCAGGGATATGTATTGGTAATGAAAAAGGTAAGGGGGCGTGTCCAAGATGGCGATCGGACAAGTCGCATGACCCGGAGCTCCAGCGGAGAAGCACACAATCCGCTGCCATCCAGGCGGCAGTGGACTCGGAGTGACAGGCAGAGGCATCGCGGCATTACGCCCTAGAGGTAGAGAGTCTGATCCCCCAAGAGACATAATTTATTGCTTAATCGATTTCCGTCTTAAAGAAGAAATATTGCGTAGAGCTAGGGAGCGCAATCGTGTGATCTTTAATGGAGCAGACATTAAATTTTTTCAAGATCTATCACATCTTACCTTACAACGTAGAAAGGACTTGCGCCCTTTATTGGATCTACTACGCTCCAGGGGTATTACTTACCGCTGGAGATTCCCATTTGGCTTCTCAGCAACACACATGGGGAGATCATCACTCCTAAGATTCCCGGAGGATGTAGCACCTTTTTGCGAAGCCCTCGACATTCCTAAAGTGGACATACCTAATTGGTCAGGTGAATCCCACTTCACATCCCTGGAAGAAGAAGAACCAATGGAGGCTCTCTCTGCTGGTCATCCTGGAGGAACAAGGTGACGTAGACTGTCCCACCGCACCTCGTCCTCTCCAGCAAGCCGGCAGCTCAACCTTGGGGACAATCCTCCAGCCTCTCCAGCGCACCGTAAGGCACGTCATGAATAACACTTTTCCATTCCCCCTCTCCTCACATCAGTGCATTACCGCTTATCCATTTACTGGCTATTCTCACAGGTTAACTAACATTCCAAAAGTTTCCTCTACAAATCCTGGTTCATCTTCAGCTCCGAAGGTAATCCTAGCCACCTTGAGACAAGGCGCTAGTGTATGTGTATTATAATGGACTGTCTTCACTCTTATGTACAATATCTGCTCATTATATGTGTACACCGATTTTGTTTGTGGATACCGGGATTATGCTGGCTCTTGACTTTTGCAGGCTGCATGGTAGTGGTGTCCACAGAGTTGTTATCAATACTCTTACCGATTTTGAATTCTGTAGGATCGGTCAAAGACGACCTCGCGCACCATGCTGGTGGTCTCGGCCGAGACCGGAGCGTAATGCGATTTTGAGATCCAGTGCTACAGAATGCTTATTTTCCTGGTTTTATGTATGCGTCACTGAATCTTAACAAACTTTGCAGATGGTTTCTCCAGATAGGACAGGTCATGCAATTGTGATCTTTTGTTTATCTTATTTTGATATACTGAGGCCTTCCTGAGTTTCCCGCTGGGTACGTTCGATGACCCACGGGCTATTCTGGAAGGAGCCTGATAGCTGTGAGTTCATATTTGACATTACGGTTCTGTGCTACTGCTGGTACAGAATTATGCCTTGCATACGCACATACCTCTCCCACTATGTTTCTCCGCAAAAGTCTTAATTACCTATGCGCTTTTTCTTGACTATAATGTCTACCCCTACTCACACATACGCATCCAGATGTATGCATTCACAAGTGACATACTGCGGGTAATGCACTACTGCCCTTCCCCCTTCCCCCCAGTATCAATTCAATATCACCTCCCTCTTATCTTATAGCTTGACGGCCTTCACACCCCTCTTAATTTTGGATATGATTACCCTAGCAAGCTAGGGTTCTCCTAGTTCTCAAAATTCAGCTTCTTAATTGTCTTCAGACATGATGTAGCAGCATGTAGACTGAATAGGAGTTCCCTAATGCATTATGCACAATATCAGTGTGCTTTAAAGTTGTGTTAGTCTTTAATTACGTGTCTTTGGATTATGTTGGATTACGCTTTAGACTGGCCACAAACACATGATGCTTCCTCAGTGGTTTTTCATAACCACGTGCTTCTGGAATTTGTCTCTTGTACGGCGGTGGCCTGTCGTACAGCGTACGACGTCCCGTTTGAGTTCATTTTTTCTTTTTTACTAGGATCATAGAGCCGCAGTTTAACTGGAAGGTTGGCCCTTGAACTATGTTTCTGATTGTGATTGCATCACGTATTTGCTATGTCTATGGTTTCATATACAACTAATGTTTTTGCAGTTTACTTTGACATATTATAGGAGACCTTATCATGCTGTCTTCTTGGACCGCACTACATGACATGTGACCAGTCGCAGATTTACAGAATCACTTCCTTTATTTCTTGCTCACCTTGTGATACTATAGTACTGTAACTATATAACTACACCAAATCCTGTGACATTAGATAATATTCCCTGTATACACACGAGTGACCACTTCGAGTCCCACCTACAACTGATTACCGTATTACAACTAACACACCTCTCCTTCACAACTAGCTGACATCCACCTACCTCCTTGTGCCATGGCTTTCTTTTACTGGACTTTACATTACACTTACTTCTCATTCCCACGATAAATGGTGGGCCCTTGAGGTTTTAGTTGGGTTTGTCCTGAGGCACCTTACGGAGGCCTCCTCTGGATCTGACACAATTCCGATTTCTACTACACCAAACACCAACTACCTTAAGACTGCTTTTACAGGACAGCTTAGCTGGACTACTCTGTCCCTGGAATTTACTCCTCTAGAGAAGTATTGGGATTAAACATCATCACATCTGTCTGTTTTTTAATGTGAATGCCTAATGCTTCTCACCTCTACTGCTTTCTGATTTCTTGAACGCTTTTTAGTTCTTTCTTTCAACTTTTTCAACTCTTCCAATTCAAATTCTCTCCTCTACCTCCGTCCTTCCCCCAACCACCCCCACTCTTACCCCGCCCTTTTTTTTTTCCCTCTATAACAATAAAATGTCCACTAAACGCACATCTGTACGAACCCACTGTATACTCACTGTGGCATCTCTTAACGCAAAAGGCCTAAATATACCGGAGAAACGTTCACAACTCTTGACCTACATGAAAAGTCTGCGAGCAGACGTGATTTTCATTCGAGAAACTCATTTTCGAGCGGATCACATCCCTAAATTTGCCAATGCCAATTATCCCACAGCATATCATTCAGTTAACACAGAGGTAAAAGCAAAAGGAGTATCCACTTTGATCTCTAAAACACTCCCGCTCATGATTACCGAATCTCTCGAGGATCCAGAGGGAAGATTCCTTTTCCTTAAAGGCACCCTACACAATAAACCGCTCACTTTAGCAAACATCTATAGCCCAAATACAGCTCAAGTGAGTTTTTTTCGTAAAATCTCCAAAACTCTAGCAGCATTCCAATCGGGTCTCTTGATACTTGGAGGTGATTTTAATGTAGCACTGAATCCCTTAATAGATACCTCGACAGGCTTCTCATCACAACCCTACCGAGCGCTTAAACAGGTTAAAATTGAATTGAATGACCTTGTCCTCCATGATACAGGAAACCGCGGTGTTTCCTGCCGGCCGTGGCCGGAATCGCGGCCGTGGCGGGACGCCTTTGCTCCTCTGGGGAAGCTACCACCACCGGTCCTGCTAACACCTAGGAGGGATCCACCTCCACCCCGACGCTCCAGGACCCAGGACACCAGGTACTCCACCAGGGGCACCCACTACCCACCAGGGAGCCCAACCACCATCACACCGCCAGCCACCAGGGACACACTCAGGGATCCCACCATCCCCCGGAAACCCCAAACCACCAGGGACCCTAAGCCACTATCCCTCCAGGGATCGCTACTACCCCACCAGGGACAGCACGGCCCCCATCCCACCAGGGATCGCCTGCCCACCACCCCACCTGGGACTTCCAGCCAACCATCCCACCAGGGACCGCTAGCCCACCACCTTGCCTTCCGGCACGCTATTATCTTTGGCGAAGCCCTGGAGACTCGTGGCCTACCACGACCCCTGAAGCCACGGTCTCTCCTACCGGCCGCGACAGATCACGGAGGAGCGCAAACCACGTAGGGCCGACGATCGCTACCGTGACGCCCCGCAGATTGAACAGCGCAACAACCATCCCCATTAGCACAAAGAGAGTAGGCCGCCATCTGCCCGACTCGGTGAGCCGCCGCAACAACCACCCCCACTTGCACAAAGAGAGTAGGCCACCATCGGCCCGACTGGGTGAGCCGCCGCTGCCACATCTGCCCCCCATCGTGCTCCACTCAACCGCGCCCTGCCACCGCACAGCCCCGCTCCATCCGACTGAGGCGCCCACCGACGCCCAGCCCATCCCAGTCATTGGCTCACACCACCTTCTGACACCGGCCTACACCACCCCCTGATGCCGGGCCCTCTGCACCTCCTGAAGCCGGGCCCTCTGCACCTCCTGATGCCGAGCCCTTTGCACTTCCTGATGTTGGGCCCTCTGCACCTCCTGACACCGGGCCCTCTGCACCTCCTGACGCCAGGCCCTCTGCACCTCCTGACGCCGAGCCCTCTGCACCTCCTGATGCTGGACCCTCTGCACCTCCTGACACCGGGCCCTCTGCACCTCCTGACGCCAGGCCCATTGCCTCCCGTAGCAGTGCCCTTTACGCCTCCCTCAACCTCTTATCCGTCCCCCTCCTCCCCGCTCCCATACCCCCTCTCTCGGTTGTACTCCTCAATGCCCGTTCGGTTTGCAACAAACTCACTGCCATCCACGACCTCTTGGTCTCCCACTCCCTCAACCTCCTAGCGGTCACCGAAACCTGGATCCAAACCACTGACTCCACCTCCCCTGCAGCACTCTCCTCCAGAGGCCCCGTCTGGACCCACTCACCCAGACCGAGCGGCCGCAGAGGCGGTGGAGTCGGTATGCTCCTGCCGCCGCAGAGCACCTTCCAGGTCCTCCCCAACCCCCCCCCTATCCTTCGCCTCATTCGAGGCCTATTGCATCCGGCTCTTCTCTCCCACTCCCCTAAGGATTGCGGTAATCTATCGGCCTCCTGGTTCCACTTCCCCCTTCCTAGACGACTTTGCCGCCTGGCTTCCCTTCTTCCTCTTCTCCGAACTACCGATCATCATCCTAGGTGACTTCAATATTCCCATCAACGCCAATAGCCCGGCTACATCCCAACTCCTCCTCCTGGCTTCCTCCTTTGCGCTCACACAGCACACTCAGTCCTCCACCCACACCAATGGAAACACCCTGGACCTTGTTTTCTCCCACCTCTGCTCCCCCCACGACTTCACTAACACCCCCTTCCCCCTCTCTGACCACCACCTCCTCACTTTCTCCATCTCCCCCTCCCTTAACCCCCCCCCAAAACGTCTAATCACCACCCTCAACCTCCGCAATCTGAACTCGACCCATCTCCACCCGGCAGCCGACTGTCTGTACGACAGTATCCTCCCTCTATCCTGCCCCGACCTGGCCACTACCGCGTACAACGTCTCACTGACTGCCGCCCTTTACTCCCTGGCACCACTGACCACTCGCAGCACCAGACCCCGACCGCTTCAACCATGGCAAAACGACTGTACGAAAAATCTCAAACGACGCAGTCGCGCGCTGGAGCGCTTATGGTGCAAATCCAGATCCCCTCACGCGTTCTCCCTCTACAAAGCCGCCTACCTCACCTACACCACCTCCCTCCACGCCGCCAAGCAAGCCTATTTCGTCACCCTTATCAACACCCTCTCCACCTGCCCTCGCTGGCTCTTCTCCACCTTCAAATCCCTGCTCTCCCCCCCCCCACCTCCACTCAGTACCTCACTCACCGCCCACAAGATTGCCAGTCATTTCCATAACAAGATTGACGCAATCCGTAAGGACATAATCAACTCACAATCTACCTCTCCACCCAGCCTCCCGCCCTCCTCCAACCCTCCCCTCCCCTGACCTCATAGCCGCACTACCTCCCCCTATACCCAATGCCCCGCACACCATCACCTCTCCAACACTCCGCTCCTTCAGCCCACCCACCCCTGAGGAGGTCTCTAAGGTCTTCGCTGAAGCCCGCCTCACCACCTGCCCCCTGGACCCTATCCCCTCCCAGCTCCTCCAGTCACCACCCCCCTCAATCATACGCTCCCTCACCCACATCTTCAATCTCTCCCTCTCCACTGGCACTTTCCCCTTCTCTCTAAAACACGCACACATCACCCCCATACTCAAAAAACCCTCCCTCGACCCCACTGACCTTAACAACCTTAGACCCATCTCCCTGCTGCCCTTCACTTCCAAGCTCCTTGAGCGCCTGGCCTACAATCGCCTAAGCGCCCACCTCACTGACAACAACCTCCTTGACCCCCTACAGTCTGGCTTCCGTCCCCTACACTCCACCGAAACTGCCCTACTTAAAATCACCAACAACCTGCTAACTGCCAAAGCTAATGGCCACTATTCTGTCCTCCTGCTCCTTGACCTCTCCGCGGCCTTCGACACCATTGACCACCCTCTCCTTCTTGCTAAACTGCACTCCCTTGGCATCAGAGACGCTGCTCTCTCCTGGATCTCCTCCTACCTTTCCCAACGCTCCTTCAGCGTCACCTATAACAATGCCACCTCCCCCTCTCTGTCGGAGTCCCCCAGGGCTCTGTCCTCGGACCCCTCCTCTTCTCCATCTACACCTCTTCCCTTGGCAAACTAATACACTCCCACGGTTTCAACTACCACCTCTACGCTGACGACACACAAATTTACCTCTCCACCCCCCACCTCACCCCCTTACTCTCCACCCGCATCGCCCACCTCCTAAACGACATATCAGATTGGATGTCGCTCCACTTCCTCAAACTTAACCTGTCCAAAACTGAGCTCCTGGTCTTCCCCCCACCCCGCACCCCCCCCATCCTCTCCATCACTACTAACCACACCACCATCACTCCCACCCCACTTGCCAAGGTCCTGGGTGTCACCCTGGACTCCCTCCTCTCCTTCCTACCCCACGTCCAAGTGCTCTCAAGATCATGCAGGCTCCACCTCCGCAATATCTCCAGGATACGTACATTCCTCACTCCAGACACTACCAAACTACTCGTGCACTCCCTCGTCATCTCACGACTGGACTACTGCAACTCCCTCCTCACCGGTCTACCCAAACGAACGCTAACCCCACTCCAGTCGATCATGAACTCGGCGGCGAGACTCATCTACCTCACTATCCGCTCCACATCCGCAACCCCCCTCTGTCAATCACTTCACTGGCTCCCGATTGCCCAACGCATCAAATTCAAACTACTAACCCTGACCTACAAAGCCATCCACAATGCTGCCCCAACCTACTTAACCGACCTGATACCCAAATACTACCCTACCCGTGCCCTTCACTCCTCTCAGGACCTCCTACTCTCTAGCTCCCTGATCTCCTCCTCCCACGCCCGACTGCAAGACTTCTCCAGGACCTCCCCCATCCTCTGGAATTCCCTACCCCAATCCATCAGACTGTCACCCACCCTCACCACCTTCAGGCGCACCCTGAAGACTCACCTCTTCAGGGAGGCCTACCCCTCCCTCACCTAACATCTGACCTCCACTCCTCCCACCACCTCATCCCCCACAGCCACTTCCTCCTGTACCACTTTCTCCTCCCTCCTAGATTGTAAGCTCGAAAGAGCAGGGCCCTCGAACCCCTCGTGTATCACACTCTCTCTGTCTTGTCCCATGTCTTGTCCCCCTGCCTTTGTACAGCGCTGAGCAAACCCTTTGGCGCTATATAAATACTGTATAATAATAATAATACATGGAGTACCCCACATCCCACAGATAAAGACTACACTTTTTTCTCTGCACCGCACAAACGTCATTCCAGAATTGACTACCTCTTTCTTTTGCAAAAAGACTTACACACATTGAAATCTGCCTCCATCGAACTAATAATTCTTTCTGACCACCATCCGATTACGATGACTTTACAAATTCCTGATGCCCCTCCTACATCTAAAATATGGAGATTAGATTCCTTTCTCCTTACCGATTCGTCCGTTATTACTCAACTGAGCAAATCTCTAACCAATTACTTTAAGGAAAATTCGTCCCCGGAAACGTCTCCCCTCACTCAATGGGAAGCACACAAATGTGTGATTCGTGGACGCTTGCTTTCCATATCTGCCTCTAGGAAACGTATGGCTCAAGCGTCTTTTACCTCCATACTCCAAAAAGTTCATACACTGGAATGTTTGCATAAGCGCGCCAAAGTGGTCGAGTCTGCTTACGAACTTGACCAAGCCCGCAAACAACTTCGAGACATAGTGGAACAGAAAACAAAGCAGAAGTACATTTTAACGCAAAAACTCTTTTACGAACATGGAAATAAGTGCGGCAGGTTTTTAGCTCGGGCCTTGCAATCTAAAAAAGCGTCCCGTACCATCTCGCAACTTCAATCTAAACAAGGTCACTCACTTACCACCTCCACGGATATCACAGCAGAATTCGAAAAATATTATACCTCCCTGTACAACCTACCTTTACCACCCAAACCATCGGGGGACGCTAGACCACGTAAGGTCATTATCCAGTCTTTTCTTGCTCAATTTCTCCCTAAACCCATTTCCCAATCACAAGCAAAAGAATTAGATGGTGTTTTGACATTGGAAGAACTACAACAGGCCATTGCACAATTAAAACCAGGCAAAAGCCCGGGACCTGATGGACTGACTACCGCATATTACAAATCTTTCATTGATGTCCTAGCACATCCATTCCTAAAAGCTTTCAATTTACTAGATACCCCAGGACAGCCCATGCGCTTTCTCTCCGAAGCCTATATCACACTAATTCCTAAAGAAAATAAAGACCAGACATTACCAGCGAACTATCGCCCAATATCCCTATTGAATGTCGATCTCAAGATTTTTGCCAAGATATTGGCCAACGGCTTACAGCATATCGTAGATCTTACTATCTCAACTGACCAGGTGGGGTTCGTCCCTGGTAGAGAGGCTAGAGACAACACGATCAGGGCAATCAACATACACCATTGGTTAACACAGAAGAAACAATCTGGCTTCTTCCTTTCTTTAGACGCTGGAAAGGCCTTTGACAGATTGGCCTGGGACTACATGGAAGCAGTTCTGGTTGGTCTTGGGTTACCTCCCCGTCTTCTGAGATTTATCATGTCGCTATACACCGCACCGACTGCTAAAGTGAAAGTCAATGGCCTTCTTTCAGAGGCTTTTTCCATAAGTAATGGGACCAGACAGGCCTGCCCGTTATCTCCCCTCCTATTTATTCTAACATTGGAACCATTCCTGAATGACAATATTAAAGGGATTTCTATAAATGGCAAAACTCACAAAGTAGCAGCCTTCGCTGATGACATCTTACTCTTCTTGACACATCCACACATTATACTACCTAACCTACTACAAGATTTCAAGATGTTTCAGTATCTGGCCTATTTTAAAATAAACTTCAATAAATCTCAAGCACTCAATGTTTCCCTATCCCAGGATGCAATTAGACATGCAAAATCTAATTTTCCCTTCACGTGGCATTCAGAAGTCATCACCTATTTAGGGATCCAATTGCCAACCCATCTCGCAGAACTCTACGCCAAAAACTTTTTACCCATCCTACGTAACATTACTAAAGATCTGAAAACATGGGATAAACTGTTTTTTTCTTGGTTTGGCAGACCTTTTTGTACTACAAGCCATTCCAATCCAATTGCCCAATTCCTTCTTCAAGCCATACAAAACATTATGTACAGTACCTCGTTTCTATGGCGTAATAAATGTCCTAGAATTGGCTTTGACCAACTAACCATGCCTAAAACATGTGGAGGTATAGGGCTGCTCGACATCTCCCGCTATTACAAAGCCTGTCAAATGGCAAGAATAGTTGACTGGTCCACGAACCATGCACGCAAGGCCTGGGTTGAATTGGAAGCTGCTTTTTTGGCGACCCCGCTCGCCACTTTCCCTTGGCTGCTCAAACCTCACATTCCATCTGAACTCAAGGAACACATCCTCATAGGCCCTACTCTGTTCTGTTACCATCAAATCAATAAACATATAGCATTCTCATCCACACCTGGCCCACTCACTCCTGTCAGATTGAACCCAGACTTCCCCCCTGGTATGTCTCATGCCTTTCTTGCGGGATCTGGTCTCACAGACGGCGTGAGTCTGCATCACCTTTTCAGAGATGGATTGCTCTTATCCAGAACAAATGGCCTACCTTGACCTTAACGCCGTGGATGTACAGACAACTCCACCACTTTATCCACAGCTCACCCCATATAAAAGACTACACTATACATCTTACCCCCTTTGAGAAACTTTGCTCAACGGACTCTCCCCAGAGACATGTTATATCCCTGCTTTATACATGTCTAGAACACACCAGTGACCTCTCAACCAGGAAAGCTTGCAAGGCCTGGAGCGCTAACCTACAAATCCAACTTTCACTTGAAGACTGGGGCCACATATATGAACACATGCACAAAGGGTCTTTATGTGTCTCCACACAGGAAAATAACTTTAAAGTATACTCTAGATGGTATAGGGTTCCATCCCTGCTTCACTGCTTCAACTCCAACATTCCTAATTTGTGTTGGAGATGCCATAAAACTAAAGGTACACTCCTGCACATCTGGTGGGAATGCCCATTATTGCAATCCTTCTGGGATAAACTTCAATCTACAATAGCACAAGTTACCACGTATGCCCTAGACCTTTCCCCTGCACAATTTCTGCTTCACCATACCACACTTCAATTTCGGACATACCGTAAGTCACTTGCTATGCACATGGTGAATGCTGCAAAGCAATGTATCCCAGTACACTGGCGCTCAACACATGTTCCCACTGTACGAGAATGGTATGCTAGGATCAACAAAACTGAAGAAATGGAGGAATTGATTTCTATAGCTAAGGAACATCCGGAGAGATTTAGGAAAACATGGGCATGCTGGAGTCATTTCAAATCCACTCCTACCTATCACTTAATCTATATCTCCGGACTAAATGACCTAATACAATGCTGTATAGGGGAATACCCAGATCACCGGGGACACTTTTATCACACATAAGGATGGACTGTAGAGCTATATCATGACATGCCTTACGGGATTTCTGCTCCACGTGTTACCCTGCTGTCCGATCTTACACGTACCATATTCTAAGTTTTATAATTACCTTTCTGGCTTGGCTAATACTTGCAGAGGTGCTCCATTTTAGCTTTTTAGTACCTGTACACGCTACTTCCGCGTAACCTCTTACTTCCCCCCCACCCCTATAAAAAAATTGTATTTTTTTTTTCTCTTCTTCCCTTCCTCCGTATTCCCCCACCATCTCATCCTGCATCTCTTTTTCTTTCTGTTCTTCTTTCCGACCTCTCTTTTTTCACACCTGTCATACCACTTTATCATTCATTCTTCACCAACCAAATAGAGCATTTACCTTCACACAGATATGACTCATCTCAACTATATCATACACTCAAGATATGAATACGTAAGCCATGACGTCCACAACATCTAGTGCCTTCCATACCCTAATCTTCATATCACTCCATCATAAATAAATGCTGAGATTCAAGACATGATAACATACACCTACATTGCTGTATACATTTTCCTCTGCATATCCATTGGTTGTAGTGTATGCTTGATGTACCGTTCCACTCCACATGGCCTTGTATTACAGTTTACAATAAGTCCCATCTGCGAAACGGGAGACAACATGTCATGTCTATGTTCTGATTGTGATCTATAGCTGTATATGATCTATATGCTATCTTGTCTATTCTCATATTAATAAAGTATTTTTGGAATAAAAAAAAAAAGGTAAAGGATTTTCAGAAGGGTCAACATCTTAATATTGTTACAGCGACTGAGCCATGGGAATGATCTGTATTGCTATTTCACCCTAAGATTAGAGAAAAGTGGCACAAAATTGTGGACATATATGTTTTTCAACTGAAGACATACACTATATTGCCAAAAGTATTGGGATGCCTGCCTTTACACGCACATGAACTTTAATGGCATCCCAGGCTTAGTCCGTAGGGTTCAATATTGAGTTGGCCAGGGGGCATGCCCAAGATGGCGACCAGACCGGCCGCTTAACCCAGAGCTCCGGCCGACTAGCTGGTAATCCACTGCCATCCAGGGAGCTGCGGCCACGAAGGGCTGTGAAGAGGTCCCGCCGAGCCTGCAGATTTACAGCGGAGGGGTGCAGAGTCACTTTGGTCCCCCTCCGTAGCACTGAAGAGTCGTAGCCTACTAAAGCAGTGGTCTGACAACAGGGGGAGTGTGGTCCGCGGTTGGAGGAGGTGATCGCTGGCATCGCACCTCCTTCACCCGCACCACCAAGTGACCCTCCTCAGCCTATTGGGCCTCCCCCACCCGGACCCAGAGATAAGGCCTAGTATAAAGGCCCTGAGGATCCCTCATGCAAGCCTGAGGCCTTCTTTAGGCCTGCAGCCACATCACCTTAGAGGACAGACACCTGGGGGATAGAGAGGTGCTCCCTGTAACCCTCCCCCCACCCTGAAGGGACTGGGCTATCCATTTAGAGGAGCCTGCACATCCTTGACCCCTGTATCTGTCTACATCCTCATAAACTCTGAGGCCTGCACCCGGACCCTTGTCCCTTCTAAAACCTGCCTTCACAAGTTTATAATTGCTGGGGGGCCCAACATGACCCCAGGAAAATGACCTAATTACTAAAACCCTGACACACGGAGGCGGAAATACATAACATAAGGAAGGAGGGACGCCGCTGAGATGGGGAAAACAGGTAGGTGAACCGCCACCCCACGATCGAGATCTCCTTGCAAGCCGAGTGGCCCTGCCAGTCGCAGCATTCCAGAGTTATTCCGGTCTCAGACCCCAGAACATATTGAGCCCGACGCTCCTGCTTCTCCCCCACGTCCCGTTCCTGGACTGTCTTACTCCCAGAGCAGGAGTCTGACCGCAGCACCCACAGCCTGCCATTCTGAAACCTCCCCTCTCACTATAGGGGATTTGAAAGCAGTAGCATCGGATATAAAAGAGACCCTCTCTGCTGCGATCGCTGAGTTACATATCAACATGCAGGCAGTGGCCCAAAGGCTTGAAGCGGTGGAGGATAAAGTTAACATACAGGAACATGCCATCCATGATATGCACAAACGGGTAGATACGCACACAATGCATCTTAGAGAGCTTGATCGCCACATCGAGGACCTTGATAACAGGGGAAGACGACATAATTTAAGGATACGTGGTATCCCTGAAACAATTGAATCCGGCCAACTCACCCAAACGCTCTTAACCATTTTCAATGACCTTTTGGAGAGACCGCAAGGATCTCCAATTGAGTTTGAACGCCTCCATAGGGCGCTTCGTCCGAGAGGTAGAGATGCTGATCCCCAGAGAGATATAATCTGCTGCTTAGTCGACTTTCGACTTAAGGAAGAAATATTACGCAGAGCAAGAGATAGAAATCGCGTGATATATAATGGAGCAGAAATCAAATTCTTTCAATATCTCTCTTACCTTACTTTGCAACGCCGAAAGGACCTACGCCCTCTATTGTAGCTACTACGTTCCAGGGGTATTGCTTACCACTGGAGATTCCCATTTAGTCTCTCAGCAACACACATGGGAAGTTCAGCCCTCCTGAAATTCCCAGAAGCTATTGCACCGTTTTGCGAAGCTCTTGCTATTCCGATTATAGAAATACCCAATTGGTCAAGTGAACTCCGCCTCCCATCTCAGCCAGAGGAAGACCCAATGGAGGCTCAATCTGCTGGACATCCTGGAGGAGCCAGAAGTCGCAAACCATCTCACTGCATCTCGTCTTCTCCTGTTTGACGAAGACTCATCACTGGGGACAGCCTTTCAACCTCACCAGCCCATTGCAAGGCACGTCATGATTGACACTTCCATGTTCCCCCACCTCCCTATCCTCATGCATTGCCACCTCCCCACTTTATGGCTACTCTCATACCTAAGCGCATATATCTCACGTTTTTTTTCCTCAGCCCGGGTCTCGCTGCACCTATTCACCTCGGGACAAGATATGAGTGTATGTGTATTAGACTGTCTCATCTCTCATGTACATTATCAGTCTGTTGTATGTGTTCACACTTTTGAATAGAGATACTGAGATACTAACTCTTGTTCCTACCTGGCTGTATGGTAAAGGTATTAATAGAGCTTTGGCCCATAACCTCGCCAACTCTGAAGCTTGTTTACTTAGGTAATGGTGGCCTAATAAAATATCCTGATAGTTTCAGCGGAAACCAGAGTTTTTATTGGCTTGAAATCCAGTGACACAGACTGCTCATTTCCCTTGAAGCCTGCCTGAGTCACTGAATCTCTACACATTCTACAATTGATATCCTCTCACGGGGAAGCTCCTGCGAATGTGGTCATGTGTTTGCAACAAGGCGGTTTACTGAGGCCTTCCTGAATGGCTTGTTTGGAGCATATTGTATAGCCCATGAGTTATCTCAGAACAAGCTCTATATCTCCTTTTGCATGTTTCTATTATGGCTGTTTGGGGCTGTTATTAGGTGACCATGTAGTACTTCGATTCCTATCTTGCCCATAATGTCTTTTGATGAGCTTTTTGATTACCTATGAGTTCATAGAGACCCCTCCATGATCGTATTGCTCCCCTCCGCATCCGTACCCTGATTTATACATCAATGCTTGAGATACTATATGCAATGCACTACTACCCTTGTTCCCCTCGCCTCTTCCCTCTCCCCTTATATTTTAGGTACCTTTACATTCTTCCCAAATTGGGATGTGACTACCTTAGCAGCTTAGACTCCAAGTTATTTTCAATTGTTCACCTTCTAAATGCCCTTGGACAAGGTGTTGAGTTATATCTAAGGCATACGTTTTCCCTAAAATTTAGATATAAATACAGGTTCGCCTTTCAGTTCTGTTAGTCTTAAATATACGTACGTGGTTTTTTGTGGAACACGCTGTCGACAGGCCACAGTTCGACGATGCCTCTTCAGCAGCTGATCATAACCTTACGTATTTGTAGGACAACCTGCATCTGTGGTTGTGGCCTGTTGCACAGCATAATGAGCCTCGGTTGGAGCTGATATATCCCTTGTGTCGGGATTGTAGCAGCGTGGCTCAGCCGAATGGTTGGACCTCGGCCTGCACTCCTGTACACTAAGGCCTTATGTATTCCTGTTTTCACTGCCTGATTTCAGGCAAAGTTGATATTTTATGTCTGCACTGACACAGTATGAAGAGACATATTCGCAGTGTTCCATTTTGACCGCACTACATGACTTATGAACAACTACAGAGTGAAACTCACCACTAATGTATACTGCTTACCTATTGATATTAGTGTTTGAGTGCCATATGCCTCTACCACATTCTCTTGCATAGCCTCACCTCAATGCCTTCCCGAGATGGCTCCACATCCCACTAGATACATTAGAACCATCCTCCAAAACATTACACCCTCATGCTTATATGCACATGATGATCCACAATATTACAGCTAACATACCCTTCCATATTTCATCTCCTACGCTCTTCCCCTTGCTCTGAATTGACCACCTTTCCATAGAATTCGCCAACATTTACCTGCCTCCGTGTGTCATCGCCACCTTCTACTGGACCTTAGTTTATACACTCTCTCTGTCCACATGACACCTGGTGGGTCCTTGACTATACTTCTGTGTTCCCTTACTACGTCCACCTCTGGGTCCGACACATTTCCGAACGGATTTGTCCATCCACACATAATACGTCAAGTATCTTATCAACCCTTCAGACGTGTAACTCAGGACTGTGTAGCTGGACTACTTAGTCACCGATTTTCACTTCCTTAGAGAAGTGTTAGGAATATATACCATATACGTTTAGTTTTGAGCATGAACGCCTAACACTCCTCACCTTTATATCCTGGTTCCCGGACTCTGCCTCTTCCTCATTCTTCTATTTTTTCCTCTACCTCCCCCCCCCCCCCCCCTTTTTTTTTTTTTTTTCCATTCGCCGATTTAGAGTTTTAAAGCAATACACTTTCCCCCATACATAACAATGTCTACTAATCACACTTCATCTAAGAAACTCACTTTCATGCTGCTCCTATTCCTAAACTTTCCAATGTCAATTGCCCAACAGTGTTCCATTCGGTCAACACAGAGGTAAAGGCAAGGGTGTGTCCATTTTGATCTCCAGAACACTCTCTGCATCTCTCGAGGATCCAGAGAGAAGGTTCCTCTTCCATAAAGGCACCTTATACAACAAACCGATCACTCTAGCCAACATATACAGTCCCAACACAGCTCGAGTGAGCTTTTTTCGTATAATCTCCAGAAATTATATCACTTTCCAATCAGGTATCTTGATTCTTGGAGGCGACTTCATTGTAGCACTGAATCCCCTAAAAACACCTCGACAGGCTTCTCCTTACATATATCCTCTGTCTGACTGATTGAACATGCTGTGGTACTGGGGGCATCATGTTTTCCGAGATACCACCTGCTGCACGTCTGGATGTGCTTTGGGGTACTACTATGGCATGTCCTCCTGGATTACTAATCCAGGCTCTGTCCGGTGTACTGTTTGGATACACACTACATCTTAAGCTATAGGTCTATCTTTCTAGCGCGACTCATACAACATGAAGTGAGCTATTTTTCCGCAATTTAACTCCCCACTTCCCCGCATTTTCTTACCCAGAGCCCTTCCCCTTCTCTCCCCCCTTTTTTTTTTGTCTCTTCTTTCTTCCCTCTTACCCCCTATATACCCCTATCACACTGTACTACCCTAAATACCCTTTTCTAACTACCCCCCTTTATTTTTATTTTATCTCCAGATCACACCTGTATTCAGCTCTTACCACTTGTGTACCATCAAAAATACAGAGCTTTGACGTTTATACAGATGTGCCATACTTCACATAACTCACATACCAAATCCATGGACACACAAACCTTAACATATACAGCATCATGTGCTACCCTTACCCAACACTTCCCACTTCCCACTCTCCTGACATAGCAACCTGCTCACAGGTCAGAAGACAATCTATTATATTGCTATCTCTTATACTCTGTATATCTGCTAAATTGCAATTTTCTATTGTTATATTGTCTTACTCCGTTATGATCTGTATTGATTTTTAAGCCACGACCCGTCTGCGAATTGGGAGGCTACATGCTGTGTTTTTGCTCAGATTGTGATTCATAACTGTATAGGCACTGTTATGCTTTCTTTCTTCTAATAAAATTTTTTTTTGGGAAAAAAAAAATATTGAGTTGGCCCACCCTTTGCAGCTATAACAGCTTAAACTCTTCTGGGAAGGCTGTCCATAAAGTTTAGGATTGTGTCTATGGGAATGTTTGACCATGCTTCCAGAAGCTCATTTGTGAAGTTAGTCACTGATGTTGGACGAGAAGGCCTGGTTTGCAGTCTCCGCTCTAAATCATCCCAAAGGTGTTCTATCGGGTTGAGATCAAGACTCTGTGCAGGCTAGTCAAGTTTCTCCAACCCAAACTTGCTCATTCATGTCTTTATGGACCTTGCTTTGTGTACTGGTGTGCAGTCATGTTGGAACAGGAAGGGGCCACCCCCAAACTGTTCCCAGAAAGGTGGGAGCATTAATTTGTCCAAAATGTCTTGGTATACTGACGCCTTAAGAGTTCCCTTCACTGGAATTAAGGGGCCAAGCCCAAGTCCTGACGAATAACCCCACACCATAATCCTCCCTCCACCAAACTTTACCTTTGGCACAATGCAGTGAGGCAAGTACCAAACCCAGACAGGTCCATCAGATTGCCAGACAGAGAAGCATGATTGGTCACTCCAGAGAACACGTCTCCACTGCTCTAGAGTCCAGTGACAGCGTGCTTTACACCGTTGTATTCAACACTTTGCATTACATTTGGTGATGTAAGGCTTGGATGCAGCTGCTCAGCCATGGAAACCCATTCCATGAAACTCTCTACACACAGTTGTACTAATCTGAAGGCCACACCAAGTTTGGAGGTCTTTAACTATTGACTCTACAGACAGTTGGTGACTTCTGCGCACTGTGTGCTTCAGCATGCACTGACCCCGCTCTGTCATTTTACATGGCCTATCACTTTGTGGCTGAGTTTCTGTTGTTCACAGTTGCTTCCACTTTATTATAATACCACCAACAGTTGACCGTGGAATGCTAGGTGCTTGATTTATACATCTGTGGCCATGGAGGTGATTGACCTGAATCCAATAATTTGGAGGGCTGGCCCAATACTTTTGGCAATATAGTGTATGTAAGTGCCCAAATATTTCAAGGTCAAAGAGGTCCACTTTAACATTTTAAATTTAAAATTACATTGTAGTTGACTGATCAAGGCATCTGACAAGATTTTAGAGAAGTTAATTTTCAGATAGGAGAGAGCACCATAAAGCTCAAATTCTCATAACAGATTAAAGAAAGCTATAACAGGATTTGTAAAAGAAAACATCATGTCGTCAGTGTATGCTGACACCTTATGTTGCTTGTATCTGAAAGATTGTAAATATCTGAGTTATGTTGGATCCGACATAGAAATGGTTCCAACGTGGGAGAAAAAAGCAACGGCAAAAGGGAGCAACCCTGCCTAGTACCAATGAAAATATTAAAGGAATCTGAGTAAATGCCATTAACCTAATTTAGATGATCCAGCTGCTAATAAAATCTCATCAGCCCAAATAGGGACATCTAGATCTTGTAGCACCAATGGATCCAGCTTAGGCATACTAGATAAATTTAAATACTTATTAAATTTTTTTAAAATGGAACTGTCTGAGGTTGTGGCCCCTTGTGGGTTATAGGAGAATAGAACTCCTTAAAAGCTTTCAACATTTTTTTGGGTGATGTGTTTTCCCCCATGTTGTAAGGCAACACAAGGTACATATGTTAAAGGAAAGTTGTTCTTGCAGGGCTCTTGCTAGAAGACTCCCACATTTATTGTCAGATTCATTAACATATCTACGGTATTTGACAGCCGCTGCCTTGGCTTTATATTGGAGTAAAGAGGTAACCTGGTAATGGAGGTTTATTCATTCTTTTTCTGACAATATATCTGAAGGAGATTTATGTTTAACTTCTAGTTCATGGATTTCCACAAGTAGATCAGCAAGCTTAGACTCTCTTTCATGTTTAATTTGAGAGCTATGCTTAATCAGTACTCCCCTAATCATAGTTTTATGTCCTTCCCAAAAATCACTGAGATCCCTGTGCTCAAATCCCAACAGCTAGTGCATGCATTTATCCATCAGGTGCTAAAGGGGTGTAACCACATATTAACACTAGAAATTCTGAAGGACCCTCTGCACACTGGTATATACCCTTTCAAGCAGACTATGCAATAAATAGGGATATTTAGTTCACACATATTGCAATACATGCTTAAGCTGGCCAACTGCGTCAAAGTAATCCCTCTATGGCCAGCTTAAGCATGTATTGCAATATGTGTGAACTAAACATCCCTATTTATTGCATAGTCTGCTTGAAAGGGTATATACCAGTGTGCAGAGGGTCCTTCAGAATTTCTAGTGTTAATATGTGGTTACACCCCTTTAGCACCTGATGGATAAATGCATGCACTAGCTGTTGGGATTTGAGCACAGGGATCTCTTGTTTGTTGTATTGTTGGGTCAGTAGCCAGACCTGAACCTTGTAGCTCTCCCCATTGTGTCTTTTCCCCTATGCTAGCATTGTGTCCACAGCAGCATTTGCGTAGGCAGGGCAGAGTAGGACTGGCCATAGAGGGATTACTTTGACGAAGTTTGCCAGCTTAAGCATGTATTGCAATATGTGTGAACTAAATATCCCTATTTATTGCATAGTCTGATTGAAAGGGTATATACCAGTGTGCAGAGGGTCCTTCAGAATTTCTACTGTTTAGGATCTAGTGAAACATTGAAATCCCCTCCCAGAATAAGGATCTCCTCAGTAAAGGCAGATAGCTTCTCGATAACCAGTGGCAAGTCTAGTAATGTCTAAAGAACACGTTTAGAGATCAAAATAGAGACCCCTTTGGATATGGATGTTTTATTACAGGAGTGGTAGGATGATGGAAAATTCCAATCTCTGAATGTAGGGGCCTTCTATAAAAGCAATATCCACTTTCAGCCTTTTCAGGTCATGGAGAAGGGCTCTATGTTTTAAAGAGATAAAACTACATAAAAAAAGGGTGAGTGATGAGTGAGGAGAGGTGTGAAAGAGATCCAACAGAGAAAGAAAAGAGTGAGGAGGTGTAAGCCAAACAAATTAGAAGAAACAACACTCAACTCTGTAGAGATGGACAGGCCTACATCGGAGGAGTAGACAGCTACAGTAATGCTAGCAAGGAGTATTAAGGGTGCAAAAATATGTTTAAATTGCATTAAAAAAGTGTTCATGCTTAGGAGAGAACAAAGCGTAACATAATCTCATACTATAGAGAAATATAGAGCTTGGAAAGGGGCAACCTTATAGTGTGAGATAACTAAAATCTGTAGTTGGAATAAGATTCCAATAAAAAAAGAAACAACTTGTCTCTGCCTTGAGTCTTGGAGCAGCTTTCACCACCTGAAACCCCATATAGGGGTCACAAAGTACTATCTGAACTAAATAGACGTGCACAAAGAAGTGCACAAGAAGGTTCGTAGGCAGCAGGAACTGCACATAAGAAACATTGTACACATCTATGAAGGAAATTTAAAAAAAAAAAATAGTTCCAGATGTAACTGCAACATATGACATTTCCCTTCAACCTATTATCAAGATACATTCCATATATCTCCCTGCAGGGAAGACAAAGAGAGAGAACACAATTAGATTATTATGTAGCTTTTTAGCCATAGGATAGAGAAGTGACTAAGGAAGATACAGTAGAATTGCCCATAAGTATGTAAGAGAACATTGTACTTAGAGGAAAGTAACAACCAATGCAGGGAAGGGCAAATCTGTAATGTAAAGTCTCTGAAATTAAGTTGTAATGTGTAGGAAAACTTAAAATAGAACATTTCTATATAAACCTATAGACACGGTTAGTAACAAAACATTACACTTAAACCCAGAAACTGACCGCTGCGGTCAGTTAGGCCCATGTGAAAGCATAACTGAAAGAGGCTAGGGAAAAAAAAGACTGGTCAAGGCTCACGAGAAACTGGTTAGTTGGAAACCTGAGTTCCATGAAGACCTCTGGAGTGTGGCCTTCTGGCCACTGTGATTGAAAATGTGGTCTCTACACAGGATCATTAAAGGCCAGTGGTGCCAACCAAAAGTTTAATGTGAGAGCCATTGAAGCCCAAAGAGGCCATACGCCAGATCAGGCACATGATTTTTTTTCCCTTCACAGTATAAAAGTGCACACTGCATAGGACATCACGTGCAGGGTCGGACTGACAACTCATGGGGCCCCCGGGCAATAGGGGATCATGGGGCCCCTGTGTCCTTGCCCAAACTCAAAAAAGCCTATGAAAAAGGTACCAGGGCATCTCATGGTGCCCCCCACTGACCCCGGGCCCTCGGGCAGTGCCCGAGTTTCCAAATGGTCAGTCCGCCCCTGATCACGTGGCATATTTCCTCACGAGGATGCAGGACTTAGGCTGCAGTGGACCCTGTCCTACTCTAGAGGCTCTGTTGGTTAATTTGGTCACTGTGGTTTTGAGCTCAGGACCCACTATTGCCTCTGGGAGCTCCCATAAGTGAATGTTGCTACAGTAGCTCCTATTCTCACTGTCTTCCATGTAAAGTTGTAAGTGAGCAAGTTGTTGTGAGTGTGCAGACGTAGCCTACTCTAAAACCACAATACAGGAAGCCGGTGTTGAAGGTACTAATTCCAGGGCTGTCACCTTAGCTTCTGTGCAGGGAAATTGCTGGTGGATCCCTTCTAGCACATCCTCAAATCTCTGCACCCAGCCCTCAATATCAGCTTTGGAAAGTGAGTTTAAGGAGCTTCAGATCTGCCTTGATAGGGAGAAGTTGCAGCACGGCTCCAATATCAACAGTAGAAGCAGGCAGCACATCCTTCTGTTCCTGCAGGAAAGAGTAACTGTCAGAGGCTGCAGGGAATCCCAAAGCTCCAGAGAGCAGGTGCATTGCAGTGGAGCACTCAAGCCAGGAATCCCTGCAAGGAGGAGGTGCTGTGTCGTTGTCAAGTCTGGGACCTGCTGCAGCCACTTGTGAAAGGGCTACATAGCTCTGTCTAGAGCTGAACCTGCTACAGCTACTGGCCAGTTTAGCAATACTGGAGGCAGCTGCAATATTTTAGCATTGAGATGGACTTCTGTGCTCAGCATGACTGCCTGTGTAGGGGCTGTTGTGCGAACAAAAGCGCTGTATGGAGGACTCTGGGGAGTAGTTTTGGTCTTCCTGTGGACTGACATTAAAGTAGGTCACTGAGCAGGAACTCTGGAAGGCTGGTTGAGCACTACTCAGTACAGAGCTCTGGAAGATACAACTTCATGAATAGATTGACTGCTATGTGAAGTGGAGCATATGTACAATGTATACAACCTACGTCTTTAAAACTGAAATTTACAAAGAATAAAACATAATTTAAATTATTGATAAATGACAGCCTAGCTTCTTCTGCTTTTAAACAAAGTGGCTGGGGATTCCCATCATCTATACCAGACATTTTTCCTAGGTGAGAATCTGGTATAGATTAGATTAGATATAAGTTAATTGGGGACCCCACAAAAAAAATCTGGAGTTCCCTCTAAAAATACATACCAGATCCTTATCCATGATGAGGGTCTAATATGGATGTTAAGACTGATATCATGCATTGACCCCCACTCCAGTTCCATATCAGACTCTTGTGCGCTGGTATGAATCCTAAGGGGGAGCAAAAAACACAAACAAAACGTGAGGCACCCCCAAAAACCATACCATACCCTTATCTGAGCATGCAGCCTGGCAGGAAAGGAAAGCAACAAGCATGCCCCCCTTTTGAACTATACCAGGCCACATGCCTTCGATTTGGGGGGTGTACCTTGCTAGGTGGACCCCTACTGATAGTGTCCCTACTTAGTCACAAAAAAATGGGCTTCTTTCATGATCATTGACAAGAAGAAAGCTATAATTTATAGTAGTTGTAGAAATACCTCTATACATGATGTTCAGCAAATGCCGAATGAGCAAAAATACAGCATTTGTACAAATGCCCCAACAGCCAAAGTTCTGCCAAAACATGTTTTCAGACCAAGCCTTGAGCTCATCCCTAGTTGTGATCTAATGTTCCAAAGATTTCATTGGAGAAGGATTGCAAAATCCAAAGTATATACTATGATAAATCAAATGTTATATTTTAAAGATATACAAACACCTTTATTAAATCTAAACTTCACCATTCCATTCTCAATTCCCCTGGATGTGTTTGTGCAGTAAGAGTTAGGTCTTCATTTTCAAAATGAACCAGCAAACACAAATGTTCCTGCGCTTGGGGATGGACTCGATGCAGGCTGCAACCACATTAAGAATGTCCTGGAACATGCACACCTTGCTGCCCTCAACAGACCAGGGGAATCCAAATATACTGAATGAGGAAAGAACAAAGAGAGGGCGCACAGGCCTAGTGCATTACCATAAAAATTGGCTCTGTGGAAGAGGCAAGTCCTCGAAACGCGTCAGCCTATTGGATGTCTACATTCCCCATTACGGACTGTTACTCAGCGTGGTGTTGACCCAGCTGTTCTTTTATGATGTGCCTTGACTTTATTGTCGTTTGTGAGTACAACACCTATTTTATTTCTTATTAAACATTTTTTATGGTAATGCACTAGGCCTGTGCGCCCTCTCTTTGTTCTTTCCTCATTCAGTTAATTTTCAAAATGACTGGGCAACTAAAAGAAAACGCTAATAATAATAATAATAATATTATTATTATTAGTGGAGGTAGGTATTAAGCTATTCTGCCACTAATGTCAGCAACAATATTAAAATGTACGTAGCTAAAACCTATACTAATTTCAGACTACTGATCAAAATGAATCATGTACAGTTTAGAAATGTTCAGTAATTTTCTTCAGTGGGACATGTGCAGTTTAGAAATATTCAATATTTTTCTCCAGTGAATCATGTGCAGTTTAGAAATATCTGAAAATTAAATATTCTAATAAAAAAATTATGTTTGTTTTAACGGATGGCTGGGTATAGAACACTAATGCTACAGTGAGGAACAGAAGTATTTGAAAACCCTGCGATTTTGCAAGTTCTCCCACTAAGAAATCATGGAGGGGTCTGAAATTCACATTGTAGGTGCATTCCCACTCCCACTGGAAAGCAGACAACCCAAGGAATTTAAAAAGAGGCATAGTGAGTATTTTGCAGATCTAATTTTTTCTCACAAGGTTTTGAAATATTAAAAAAGAATAGAAAACAATGTTTTTTTCTTCATTTTCCAAAAACATGTGGCAACAAATGAGATCTGCAAACAACTTACTGTGCTTTTTATCAAATTCCTTGAGGTGTCTACTTTCCAAAAAGGGGTCATTTGGGGGGGTTAGGTGCTATCCTGGTATTTCAGGGCCTCCAAAACTGTGATAGGTAGTCAGGAAGTGTAATGAGGAAATAAAGCCCTTTAAAAGCCTGAAGTTGCTTGTTGGATTTTGGGGTCCTGTGCTTGGCTAGACTGCCAAAATGTCTCTCACATGTGGTACCCCCATACTCGGGAGAAGTAGCAGAATGTATTTTGGGGAGTAATTCTACATATACCCATGCATGTGTGAGCAGTAAATCATTTAAGTGACAATTTTGTGTAAAAAAAAAAATTATATATTTTTTGTCATTTTCCAGAAACTTGTGGTAAAAAAATAAATTCTTCTATTGATTCAACATGCCTCTCAGCAAATAGTTTGGGGTGTCTACTTTCCAAAAAGGGGTCGTTTTGGGGGGTGGGGGTGTTTTATGCCCAGCATTAGAAGTTTATTCCACACATCACTCACTCTTCTAACCACCTGAAGATCAAGCCTTTTCTGACACTTTTTGTTCACATGAAACAAATCAGTATTTTTTGCTAAGAAATTAATTTACACCCCCAAACATTATATTTTTTTTTAAAGCAGACACCCTAGTGAATAAAATGGTGGGTACTACAATTTTTTATGGCACATAGTACTCGTGCAGCGATTTTTCAAAAGCAAATTTTTAAAAAAAATACACTTTTTTTACTTTTAATGCACAAAAACACAATATATTGGTCAATTATTTCGTAAAATATAAAAGATAATGGTATGCCAAGTAAATAAATACCAAACATGACATGCTTTAAAACTGCTCATGCCCCATGCAATGGCAACAATCTGCAAACATTTTTAATATGCATAGGCAACGCTTTAAAAGCCTTTAAAAGTTACCATTTTAGATTTACAGAGGAGTTCTAGTGTTAGAATTACTGCCCTTGATCTGAAATTCATGGCAATACCTCACATGCATGGTGCAACTGCTGTTTACATACAGGCACAGGGTCAAGGCTTGTGCACACAGGTGTTCGTGCATGGGAGGTGTGTTTTTTTTTTTTTTAGTTATTTTGATTCTTTTTTAATATTTTTACATTTGTACCTTTCATTTTATTTTTGCTTTGATCACTTCTAATGCTATAACAGGGAATGCAAATATCCCCTATAACTTCAATGGGTATTGTCATATATTCTTTTTTGAGAAAACTGGGGTCTATCAGACTCTAGATATCTCCTCTGCCCTTACATTATCTAATCAAACCAAAATTGGTGTGATCAGATGCTTTCCCAATGTACAAATGGCGCTGTTTATATCCTGCGAAACTGAAGTGAGGAAGTGCTTGTAGCTTCCGAATTCTTAGGCTATAGAGATGATTGGCACAATTCTGGTCTCCAATCAGCTCTATGGTCAGCTGGCAGAAACACCGACTGCATTCTCAGGTTCCCCCGAGAAGGCCGTGGAAGGCAGTGGGGGAGGGGGGCATCACCTCCCACTGCTTGTAAAAGCAATCCTGCAGCTAAATAGCCACTAGGATTGCTTTTACATGAAAGCCGATCACCGGCTGAAAAAAATGATACCAGGATGATGCCTGCAGCTGTGATGTACCAGTACTTCGCTGGTCCTTGTTGGGTATATCTACTATGTTCTTTTTTTTTTGTATGCAGCCTGTGGATTGAATGACAAAAATGAGAAGAAATCTCTGTCAGAAAAAGTGTGTGGTATGCCCACCATTAGAATATACCGCCCTGTGTCCACCCACTTCTAATGGTGGGCACACATTAGGTCACACTTTGCCACAAGTGCCAGTTCCAATATTATATAAATGTCTAAATAGTGGCACGCTTGAATAAAAATTGTCCATGTATAAGTGGTACCCCATATGGAAAAAGGATGACACCAAGTCCCACACTATCTTGTCACTGCTCCCCATGTAGTCTGGGCATCCAGGGGGCTCCACGTGACTATCTTTTCCCTCGTAAATCCGAAACTTATAAGTATAGCCTGTTGTCCTCTCACAGATCTTCTACATCTTGACCCCATATCTGGTCACTAGTACTGGCACTCTGCTGCATATGAGAGTCATCAAAATTTACCGGCAAGTGCTAACAGAGATCAGGCCTGATTCTGCGAACACTGCGGTTTTGTGTGCAATGTATCAAGTGACAGTGCCCTACTGACACTGCACTTGCTGGGGGAGAAGGGGGAGGTAAGCGTAGGGGCTAAACACAGGTGCCGGGCCTGATCAAAGATATTGACCCGTTCAGACACTATACTAGCAATGGAGGTTTATTGTACATGAGCGTGCTCTTGGCAATCAAGGGGTTAAATGTGATGACTGGTGTACTGATGGGCAATATGACACTATCTGGGAGGGGCGTGAAAACCATAGGAGCGCAAATCATGTATATATATGTGATTTTGCGCACCCATGCCGCCCTGTAGCAGTATTTCTGCTATAGGGTGGTCAGGAAGCGGTTACAGAAGAGGTTTGTGTTACGGCACTGTATTACTTTAACTGACAATTGCGCGGTCATGCAACACTGCACCCAAATTAAATTTACGTTCTTTTTTTCCCACAAATTGAGCTTTCTTTCGGTGGTATTTGATTGCCTGTGCGTTTTTTATTTTTTGCGCTATAAAAAAAAAAAGGCTGACAATTTTGAGAAAAAAAACAATATTTTGGACTTTTTGCTATAAAACATGTCCAGTAAAAAAAAAATTTAAAATAAAATTTCGTCATAAATTTCGGCCAAAATGCATTCTGCGACATGTCTTTGCAAAAAAAAAAAAACACAATACATGTAAATTAATTGGTTTACATGAAAGTTATAGCGTTTACAAATGGCGGGAAAGATACTGGGATTTTTAATTTTTATTTATACTAATAATGGCGGCGATCAGCGACTTATGGTGGCGATCAGTGACTTATGGCTGTGATCAGCGACTTATGGCAGGACTGCGGGACTGAGTTGGACATTCTGACACTGGGGGGGAACTGACTTGGGGTCACTAACATCCCCAGTGACACCAATACAGTGATCAGTGCAAAAAAAAAAAAAATACTGACACTGTACTATTGGGACTGGGGAGGAAGGGGTTAACATTTTTATTCAATGACAGGGTTAACTGTGTGAGGGGAGTGTTTTACTAGGGGGCGGGGGTGTGTACTGCAGGGAGACACACTGATCCGAACAGATAAACTCTTCTGTCCCGATCAGCTTGTCAGGAGCTGACAGGGAACTGACAAAGAGCAGAGCTGTGTGTAAACAATGCTGCCCTGCTCTCTGTCAGTGTTTGCTGCTAATCGCCGGAAAAAGGCCGGTAATGACTGACCGTAACCCGGAGACTGAAATCCGCAGCCGCGATTGGTGACACAGGCAGGGCGGGGCATGGCGGTGGCACGCCTCGCGCACGCCCCCTACCTGTTTTGCAAAAGCACGTTTTAAAACATGCTGTCAGGGACCATCGCGACGCATGGGTCTGCACATGCGTAGGTGTCTGTCAAGACATGCAGGCAGCAGGGCACTAGGACCCAGGCGCACCCGTCACCTATGACGGCGCTGGGCAGGCACTAGGACCTAGGCTGTGCCTGTCAGGCGCAGGGCGGGCTACTTAAACCAGCCCTGCACAGATACAAGTTGCCGTATGGTCTGATCTTGTTCCTGTAATCTGTGAATTGATTCCTGACTGTTGCTGACCTTGCTTGAACTTGACCTTGCTGATATTCTCCTGCCCTGACCCTCTGGCTCATTTGACTACTCTTCTGGATATCCCTTCTGATCTGAACTTCTGTTGCTAGACCCGGCGAGTGACCCGATTCCTCTGTGCCTGCTGTCTTGTACCACGCTGTCCGCCCGTTACCGACCCGGCCCGTCTGACCACACTATTGCTCAGCCATCCATCTGACCCGCGCGGATTAGCTGCTATTCTCCAGAAATGTCTGCCTCTTCACATCAAGCTCTCTACCTGTCATTACCTCTGGTGATTCCTCTACCTCAAGTGGGTGTACCTGGTCACTGTCCACTCCAAGCCCATCCCCACCATCAGGGGCGCTGGTGAACAAGCGGACTGGGGCTTAGACTCCGCGCCCTGGGGCATCCTGTCCTGTGGACTGCTAGAGTACACCAGGTGGTCCATAACACGTGCTTTTGCGCAGCCGTGCCGCCCTGCAAATGTTTTAATGCAGTGGCTGGTCTTAAAGTGGTTAATCTAACTTAGTAGCACTTGTCTGAGCTCTTTAAAGACACCTGTCCACCCCACAGTCAGTCAGATGCCAACTACTACCATGGGCAAGACCAAAGAGCTGTCAAAAGACACCAGAGACAACATTGTGGACCTCCACAAGGCTGGAAAGGGCTACGGGGCAATTGCCAAGCAGCTTGGTGAAAATAGATCAACTGTTGGAGCAATTGTTAGAAAATGGAAGAGGCTAAGGACGACTGTCAGTCTCCCTCGGACTGGGGCTCCATGCAAGATCTCACCTCGTGGGGTATCACTGATCATAAGAAAGGTGAGGAATCAGCCCAGAACTACAAGGGAGGAGCTGGTCAATGACATGAAGAGAGCTGGGACCACAGTTTCAAAGGTCACTGTCGGTAGTACACTACGCCGTCATGGTTTCAAATCATTCATTGCACGGAAGGTTCCCCTGCTCAAGTCATCACATGTCCAGGCCCGTCTGAAGTTTGCCAATGACCATCTGGATGATCCAGAGGAGGCATGGGAGAAAGTCATGTGGTCAGATGAGACCAAAGTAGAACTTTTTGGTCTAAACTTCACTCGTCGTGTTTGGAGGAAAAAGAAAGGATGAGTTGCATCCCAAGAACACCATGCCTACTGTGAAGCATGGGGGTGGCTGGGTCTTCCAACATGACAACGATCTGAAGCACACAGCCAGGATAACCAAGGAGTGGCTCCGTAAGAAGCATATCAAAGTTCTGGAGTGGCTTAGCCAGTCTCCAGACCTAAATCCAATAGAACATCTTTGGAGGGAGCTGAAACTCCGTGTTGCTCAGCGACAGCCCCGAAACCTGACAGATCTAGAGGAGATCTGAGTGGAGGAGTGGGCCAAAATGCCTGTTGCAGTGTGTGCAAACCTGGTCAAGAACTGCAGGAAACGTTTGACCTCTGTAATTGCAAACAAAAGCTTCTGTACCAAATATTAACACTGATTTTCTCAGGTGTTCAAATACTTATGTTCAGCAGTCCAAGACAAATAAATTCTTTAAAAATCATACAATGTGATTTCCTGAATTTTTTTTTTTAATTCTGTCTCTCAGAGTGGGATTGCACCTACAATGTGAATTTCAGACCCCTCCATGATTTCTAAGTGAGAGAACTTGCAAAATCGCAGGGTGTTCAAATACTTCTGTTCCTCACTGTATGTAGCTGTATGATTATCTTGTGTTTTCTGCACAGATGACAACTGAAGAGAATTTGCAGCAGTTAAAAATAATATCTGTAATATTAAATAGAAGAATTAAGTGATTGGGCATTAGGTATTTGTATAATTCTACACATCGCTATATTAAATACCAATTACTAGAGCCAAGTCTTACCATGCTTACAATTTGAATTCTAGGAAAAGCCTTAATCATAAATAATCTAGGGAAAGTACTCACCATTACAAATTTCAGTAGGGAAAATCAAGGAAACTGGGACAGCAAAGCCCTAGCCACAATTAGGTTCTACTAGAGTTAGGCTGTTAAAATCTTAGTTGTTTACATAGATCAACTGATACTGCTATCTGTTTCATAATCAAATGCAGATAGCTCCAAGAACAGAATGATTTAAACTATCAACTGTAACACAAAACAAAATTTAGCTAAGATTATATTTACAAGTACAGGATAAGAAATTATGTTTTATTTTTCAGGGTCTATCATTTGCAAAGTTTTTTTTCAGCTATTATCACATCACAGTATTGCTGCAAATATTCCCGAATTACTGTGATTTAATTTTATTGAACAATAAACCACACTGAGTATTTACCCTGGCAGGGGCACTACATACCGTAACTGTGATTTGACTATGTTATTGCAAAATCATGTATGTAATAGAGAAAGCAATGAGGTTTGTGATGGCTCGGTAAAACTTGTTAATCAATGTTTATATCTTCAGGGGAGCTGTAAGAAGAAGGCATATTTTTATGAAGGTTAAAACTTTGCCAGTTATAGTCACCAAAGGGCCTTGTGTGAGAACAGCTTTTGGGTCTCAATTCAACATCCCAAGTGCAAACACTTGTTCACAGTGATAGATATTTGCATTAAATCCCAGATTATTTACCAGGTTTCATTGCAGTATGATTTTTTGTATAATTATTCCTGATTTTTTAGAATTTTATTTGTTCAAAAAAAAATTTATTTTCTGATCCTTAAAATTGTTTTGCCAGTATGGTTGAAAATGAACATCAGTTTGACCCCAATAACCATTAGAAAATGAAACTAATGAACAAAATTCTAATAGTACATGACCAGCTTTAGAAGGAACTTTAGAAGGAGCCTAAAGAAATGGCATGTTGACCGTTAGGCTGAAATCTCTTCCACACAAGTCCAGGGTCAATGATACATATCTTCTTTTAGGTGTTGAACAATTTGGATTAATACATTAGTTTCTTGGAACTAAGTGCGTTTGGATGCAGATTATTACAAATGTTTAGCAGACTATAGGAGGTCTAGTTCTTATACTTTGTTTTGTGGAATAAACCTTGAATGTACCTTATAAACCTGGACCTTGAAGGACCTAAAATATACTTTACTAGATTCATGCAGCAGATGTTTCACAAACTTTCTAAAACAAAAGGCTAGTTCACTGTCCTTCAGAGTTTGGGAGGGCCATATTGTGGCCAGTGAGAGAAAATGCACTGGAGTCAGTGGTAGTGAACAATCCTCTAGATTCAATGGTGAATTGAAGAAGAAATGCCTCAGGGTTGGTCTGAGTGGAAAGAATAATGCCCCGTCCTTGGTGTCAGTTGGAGGAATAGTTCCCCATTGTTTGGTTCAGTGGGAAGAATTTTGCCTCAATCTTTGTAACAGTGGGAGGAATAGTGGTTTATTGTTGACGTCTGTTGGAGAAATAGTGCCCCATCTTTGTCAGTGAGAGAAAAAGTGTCTCATCATTGGTGTCAGTGGAAATTCTCTGTCACTGTTTGTATCATTGGGAGCAACAGTGCCCCATTATTTGTATCAATGAGAGGAGTGGTGCCTCAAGAGCTAGTTAAAGGCAAGGAAAGAGCCACAGTTTTGGAACCGTTGCTGTAAAGTATAGCATTGCTATTTGCTTATTTCTATGTACAGATTCATCTTTTATTAAAAGAGAAGAATGGCCTAAGGTTTTTTGGTAGTCACACATCTCTTGTAAGTCACAGGAGTGCACTTACTTTTGCTCTCCTGTGACCCACAGTCAGCTGACAGCAGACAAACTGATGTGGCAGAACTGTTCCAGGTTCCGGAAAGATCCCAACAATATTGTCAGGATCCAACTAGCTGACTGACAGCTGAATTTGCCTCTCAGTGTTTGGCTGCAGATTTGGAGCCAGTTGGGCCTTCTACAACCTCCCAATCACCTGGTGCTCCAGTGAGCACTGGAAGAGCAGAATGGAGAGTCACTGACCGACACTGCTCTTCAATCCAAGCAGACCAAGAACTGAAGGATCAGCGGTCATTTGATCGCTCAAATCTTCAGTTTAGAGCTGAGGTGACACAGCTGCAGTATCACATCAATGGTGGAGCATAACAGTGAGTATGAATGTTTGGTTTTTTTTACAAACCTCATATATCTCCTTTAAATACATGTTTAAGTCTTTTATTGAAAGTTAAGCAAGTTGAGACAGTATCCTTGACTTAATGTATTCCATATCATACATCATTAACTTGTATAAATACATGTAATGTAACCTTATTTTTTATGTTACTCTATATTTTAAATGTCTGACTTTTGAGATCTGGATGAAACAATAAACAAGTTCCTGAAGAGAGGTGTCAGTATGGGTTATTTCGTTTTCTAGGACATTTCTGAATATCTGTGAAATACAACATCTTCAATAAGAAAGAATTACGTTTTTAAAAATGTAATTATAAATGTTTGCATTATTGTACATATGTTCAGTTTAAGCAATGCAATGACTTACATAGAAAAGTCCTTAAGAATCTTATAAATATACATGTACAAGTACACATGGAGAGCGTTACATTTAAAATCTGACTTCAGTGGGTTGTGCAGCTTCAAACCTTGAAACACATGTAGTTGGCAAAGATTTAAAGAAAAATCTGTTAATGCCATTTTATTTAAAAAAAACAGACGAATTTGAAAATCCCTGTATATTTTACTGGCTCTGAAGACAGGTCTGTAAATCCAATTTTGAATCATGCAAGTTTTTTCATGTTCATAAATGTTGTTGGATCAAGAGAAAAAGCAATACAATGTACAGATACTAAAAAGAATGTAATTGATAAAAATTCAGCCAGTGAATATACAGCTGGTCGTGCTGTGTTTAGTCAAGATTAAACCAAAATTAAAATCTAAAGGACTAAAATGTAATAAAAGGCATACATATATACATATGTAGACAAAAGCATACATATCACATAGATCCTAAGTGGAAACTAGCCATGTGAGAGGGTGCCAGGTTCCCTTAGCAAGTATATATGGTGATATGAACTTTGGTAGCTTCCCAGGTGAACAGAAATTTGTGCTGCTTAATGACTGATGCAGAAATCTCTATGGATTGGGCCTGACTAGCACTTTTGGGCACAGGTTGGATTAAGTAGGAATAACATGGACAGTCGTTTGTTGCAATGTAAGAGAACTAATGTGTAAAAAAAGAATATGAAGCAGACGTTGGGGCACAAAACCTGACATGAGATACCATGTAATGTTAAAAATGGAGAAGCCCTGGGAGTATCTGGAATACCTTTATATTTTTACATAGTGCCAGGCCTGATAGGAGAGATTGCCCTTCTGTTCCCAATGATATGGAAATAGCCTTTCAGTACTGTATATGATATCCAATGTAGAGATCCTTAAATAGGACTGTTTATAAAATGCACAGGGTATACAGACTCTAATTAAACTGGAAGGGTAGTATAAGCTACTGTATGTGTTTTAGAGAGTTTTGCTGTTTTCAAACAAGGGACCAAAGAGCTTCAAGTAGGTTATACTTTATAAAATTTTAAAAAAATCTGTGCTTAAGGTGACATAATATACAAAAATAGCAGCTAGTCACTATACCCTGATTATACTTTGTAGACTGGGCTGTCAAGGCCATTATGCAAAGTTCGTATTGCTTGACATGAATTTAGGATCATAGCGGTATTAAACCCAAAACCAAAAACATAATATATTGCAGCTTACTGATCATTGAATGTGGTGGCTGCAATAGTTTTCTTTTTTAGGCTTTTCTACCTTTGTTTTTACCTGGTACCCTGGCCAGTAACATACCTCCTGTATTAGAGTGCCTCCACTTTGGATGAATGAGCACAGGGGTGCATTTGGACAGCAACATTGTTAATCTGGGGGAAGGGTAGTGTTAGATGCACGAGTAGATTTAGATACACTAACACATTGAAGCCAAACTCCAGCTAACGCTTTATAAGCTGCTATAGCAAACATTTTTTTTCCTTTTGAGATAAAGGTTTTAAATCAATTTTTAAAAATCTGATTGAGAACACCCCCGTCAGTAGTAAATGGTTTGCCTCAGTCCTCTAACTGCTACATTTGCCGGGGAGCTTGTTCTTTTGAAAATCATCAGATCTACTGGCTGGATCACCAGGTGAAAATAAAAGAAAGAAAGCCTAAAAAACAAAACTAATGCAGCAAGAATTGGTAAGCTGCAATATAATAAATGTTCATGTTTGAGTTTAATACAACTTTAAACTGTTATAACTTTTTGAAGTTTAGTGAAATCTGTGTCTGATTCTGCCAAGTTCCCCTTAACAATACAGTCATATGAAATTAAAGTGGTTGTAAAGGCTGAAGGTGTTTTTACCTTCATGCATTCTATGCATAAAGGTAAAAAAACCTTCTGTGTGCAGCTCCCCACACAGCCCCCTAATACTCTTCAGAGTCCCTTCTTGATCCAGCGATGTGCATGGGAGCCTAGGTCTCTCTCTCCTCGTTTGGTGACACACTAGTGAAAACTATTGGCTCTCACTGCTGTCAATCACAGCCAATGAGGGGAGAGTTGGGGGCAGGCCCGAGTCTCTGCTCTATGTGTCTTATGGACACATAAAGCAGGGCTCAGGAGTGAGCATGCACCAGGGTCCCCATAGCCAGCTGCTTGCTATTGGGAGCACTGGTCAAGGGGAAGGGATCAGGAGCAATGGCAGGGAAAAACCTTTAGAATTATTTTAACTTTTTTTTACACATTTTAAAAAGTTGAGTGAGCAATTTGAGTTTTATTGTTACTTCATGAAAGGTTAATTATTATTATTATACTGAAGTTATATAGCGCCAACAATTTGCTCAGCACTTTACAATATAAAGGGAGACAATAAAGCAATGATACAGTTCAATACAAGCGGGTTAGTAGGGCCCTGCTCCTTGGAGCTTACAATATAAGAGGGAGGGGCTAGTGGTACAAAAGGTAATAACTGTGGGGGACAAACTGATGGGAAAAATAGAAGAACTATTAGCTGAATGCAGGATAGGCTTCCCTGAAGAGATAGGTTTTCAGAGATCGTCTAAAAGTGAGCAGAGCCCGGCAATAATCGGATAGATTGGAGAAGAGAGTTCCAGAGGATGAGGGAGGCTCTGGAGACATGCATGGGAGGAGGTGATAAGAGAGATAGAAAGCAGGAGGTCGTGGGAGGAGCAAGATTGGTGATGTAATTGGGGGCAGCATTATAAATGGCTTTATATGTTACTGTTAATGTTTTGAATTTTATTTGTTAGGCAATGGGAAGCCAATGGAGAAACTGGCAGAGAGGGATGGCAGACATTGGAACAGTTGGTAAGGTGGATGAGTATGGCAGCAGCATTCATGATAGACTGAAGAGGGGATAGCCTGCGATGAGATAGGCCAATGAGGAGGGAGTTACAATATTCACGGCGAGAGATAAAAAGGGAGTGAATAAGTTGCTTAGTTGTTTTGGTGGTTAAAAATGGGCATATCTTGGGGATGTTACGGAGGTGAAGTCTACAAGATTTGGACAGTGATTGGATTTGGGGTTGAAAGGACATATGGGAATCCAGGATTACATCTAGTACCCTAGCATGAGGGGAGTGACTGATGGTTGTATTATTGATCTTGAAGGAGAAGTCTAGGGAGGGGTAACGGGCTAGAGGGAATATTATGAGCTGAGTTTTAGAAAGATTGAGTTTGAGGAAGTAGAGTGACATCCATGCTGATATGTCACTTAGTAGGTTAGTAATGCAAGCGGAGACTGATGGGGTGAGGTAAGTAGTACAAAAATAGATTTGTGAATCACAAGCATAGAGATGGTGCTTGAAGCCATGGGAGTCTATCAAGTGACCAAGGGAGGAGGTGTAGATGGAGAAGAGAAGGAGTCCAAGGACAGAACCTTCTGTAGGGGTCCCTACAGAAAAAGGAAGTGGAGAGGAGGAGACAGAGCTATAGGTAACACTGAAGAAGCGCTGAGATAGGTAGGAGGAGAACCAGGAGAGAGCATAGTCTCAGGGGCCAAGAGAGTGGAGTTTTTTGAGGAGGAAGGGATGCTCAACAGTATCAAAAGCCACAGAGAGGTCAAATAGTAAGAGTACGGAGTAGTGGCCATTAGTTTTTACAGTTAGTAAATCATTAGTGTGTTTTAGTAGGGCAGTTTAAGTGGAGTGTAGTGAACGAAAACCGGACGGTAAAGGATCAAGAAGTTTGTTGTCAGTGAGGTAGGAGCTCAGGCAATTGTAGATTAGGCATTCTAAGAGTTTAGAGATAAATGGGAGCAGGGAGATGGGTCTTAAGTTGTTCAGGTTGGTGGGGTCCAGTGTGGGCTTTTTAAGCATGGGAGTGTTTTGTGCGTGCTTTAGAGGGGAGAGGAAGGTGCTAGTAGAAGGTGCTAGTAGAGAGGGAGAGATTGGAGATGTGAGTGAGGTAGCATATGATAGGAGAAAAGGGTGAACGTAGTAGTTGTGAGGGAACAGAATACAGGGGGCAGGTGGTGACATGGACTTCTGAGAAAACTTTAGTGACCTCTTCGGTAGTAGCAAGGTCAAAAGAGGAAAGTCTTGAGGGAGGTTTAATATAAGGTATGCTATGTGGGATAGATGTCTGTGCAGTGAAGATGCCCCTATGAATTGCATCAATCTTCTATTTTTGGCAATCTCGTAAGCAGCTAGTGAGTTACTGGGTGGAGGTGGAGAGAGTAGAGAGCTAAAAGTAGAGACGAGATGATGAGGACTGGATGACGGAAGGTATTCATGTGACAAAGTAGACTAGTTTGGCAGCATGGAGGGAGGAATTGTATTTTAAGAAAGCAGATTTATATAGGGTGAATGCTGGCTGGGATTTGGTTTTACACCATAATCGCTCCAGTGCTAGGCTATGTCTCTTAAGATTTCTGGTGTCATCAGTCTGCGAAGTTTGTAATGGACGGGGTCTGATACTTCATTTAATTAGAGGAGCAAGTGAGTCTAGTGTGGAAGAAACCAAAACTGTTGTAGACAGAAGTGGCCAGGTAAGGGCAGGGAGGAGATTCTATCATAAAGGTGGTTGGTTGCAGAGTAGAAAAGAGAAGGGTTGAAGTTGTGAAGTTGGTTCCTTTTAAAATATCAAAATGAATGGAACACAAGTAACAACTGGAAGTGTCTGGATTTGTACCCCAAAAATATAACATTCCACTCAAAAAAGCCATTGTTTTCACAAGTAATGCCATTTTGCATTTGAACCTTATTTAGACCGCTTAGATGAAACACATGCCATTGATTAAGCAGTAGTCTATGTGAAAATGAACTGTCATTTTCTGCATTTGGAAAAAAAAAGAACATTCTAGCGAACTATATACAGATGTATACATTATCCTTAGCATTGGGCCTTGTTAAATATGTAAAGGGAATAAAATCTGTAGCAGCAGGTATACATTTTCAGATCTAACAATAAATGAATCAGTATAAAGGCACTTTGTTGTAATCAAAATATACGAGTCTATGTGTGGATATTGGGCTATTCTGCTCTCCTTTCCAAACATACATATGTGGGTATTGGCTGAATATCTTTATGCATTTCCAATGATCTGAGGAAGCTTGTGTATATTCTCAGTTTACATATCCTTGTGATAATGTAGCAAATTATCAAATATTCCTGGTTTTAAAAATTCCTAAGGCCTGTGGTTCTTCACACACTATCTTTCAGTTTTTCTCCTAGTAGTCCAGTTAATATAGAGAACCAGAACTGTTAATAATAACATTAGCCTCCACCTTACTTTCTTTTGATAACAGTCATATGTTCCCCTTTGCTTTGGTTTTCTGTGTTTTTAATTTACTTAAACTTAAGCTCCCATTTTCTAAGCCTTTTTGTAAGGCCTGAGGCCTACGATAAGTTCTTGTGGCAAGTCTCTGGAGATCTTTCGCTATTGACTTTGATATATCACAGGCACATATTTTAATGCAACTTTATTTTTCCATGCTGACTAAGGTTTGCAATGGAATTTTATCCTATTACTTTTAAAATGAAGACAGCTGCGAGTAGCTGTTAAAAAGACACAAACAAGGTCCAGGGACAAAATCTCGATGTTTTATACAACACATCAGGCGCAAATAATTGTGTTAGAAAGAAACGCAACAGTTCGAAACACATTAATTATCTGGAAACAAAACATTGGGCTGTTTTTCTTCTTTTTTTTTTTTAACACGCATTACTCCCCTTCACCATGTCCTCTTATGGCACATGTTTACTCATATATTCACACATGTTTTGAGTTTGCTTTGTTATGTCCTAATAAGTGAATGCAAATAAGAGGCAATTAACATCTAGATTGGAAACAAATGACAAAATTCAAAATACAGTCTCATGTTGAAGGATCAATAAGAAGTGAAATAAAACATGCACATTTTCAGTTAGCCATGACTGCTGGATTTTCAACTACAAAATTTAATTTTTACATGACAGCATAGATTTGACTTACTAATATTAAAAAAAAAGACCAAATTCCTAACTGAATTAAGATGATCTTTTGGTTTTCTCAAGTTCCAAAAGGAACATGACTTACCCTGTGCCAGTACAAGGTCTTCTAGCGCCCAGGGTGAAGATGCCAAACTGTGCCCCTTTCTCCTCTAAAATATATAAGGAATATTCCTCTCCCCACACATTTCCCCACAGACACAAATCCTCCGCCCAGCACAAATCCCCCCTCCTAGGACACATACCCCTCTTAGCACAAATCCCCCCTTCCAAATTTACACGCAAGCACAAATTCCCCCCAGCACAAATCACCCACATCCCCCACCTAGCACACATCCCCCCAATTATCCTTACTAGCAGAATTCTATGCCCCAAATCCTCTTCCTAACACAAATTTTCCAGCAAAACAATCCCTTCCTAGCACAAATCATCTCCCCCTCCAAATCTCCCTTCTTAGAATAAATGTCCCCAAACCACCTTTCATAGCACTCCCAAAAATCACCATCCTGCACAAATATTCTCCACCCATCCCCCCTCTTAGCACATATTCCCCCACACCTAGCTCTAATATTTATCTATTTTCCCCTTCCTACCACACTCTCATTCCCAGCAGAAATGTCTCTACTTTGCTCCCCCCCATACCCCTAGTGCTATTCCCCCCTCCCTCAAACACACAGACCCTAGATGCAGCTTGGCAGATGGCTGTGTGATATCCTTCCCTTATTATGACATATCAAAGTTGAGAAGGAGCCTAGGGCAAGCTGACATTTCACAGTTTTGCCAGGTAGCCGACAAGGAGACATGCCGCTTCTGCAGGTGTAAGGAAACATGGCTCAGGGACACCACTGAATGTCAGATCAGGGTTTAACAGAGTTTGTTTAACCAACCATACAGTAACAAATTTCAACAAATCTGAATTAAACATTAATGAAATAAATTTGTTTCATTCAGATCCAAATTAAACAAATGATTCAAATTAATTAAACAATAGCTGGTTGTTAAGGAATGGGACAATGCCTGGCTGCCGCATCCTTAACAACCATGACTCATCTGCTGTCAGCAGGATTCCCCAATGACAGCACAATATGAAAAAAAAATGCAGACATTAAAAAAAAAAAAAAAAAAAAAAAACAACAGCATAGGGTTCCCCTTCGGGACTGGTATGGATTTTAAGGAGAACCCCATACCAAAATGAATATAAAACATGGCGTGGGATCCCCTTCACTATCCATATCAGACTCTTAACCGAGCATGCAGCCCAGCTGGTCAGAAAAGGGAGGGAGGAGAAGTCAGCACCCATCCCCCATCCTGAACCATACCAGGCCACATGCTCTCAACATCGGGAGGTGCTTTGGGGCAGGAGGAGCTCCCCCCAAAGCATATTGTCCCCACCTCTTCCCCACAACCCTGTGCCATAGTTGTGGGGGTCGGCAGGCATGGGGCTTATTGGAATCTTGAAGCCCCCTTTAACAAGGAGGATTCCAGATCCTGCCCCTCCATGTGAATGACTATGGGGTAAACTGTACCCCTACTCATTCACCAAAAAAATATAAAAAATAGGAAAAAGCAGAGACAGTTTTTGACAAGTCCTTTATTAAAAATAGAAACAACAAAAACAATGTCCCCCAAAGTAAATCCAGCATCAATCATGATGAATGCTGGATTTTATGAGGAACCCCACGTCAACATTTTTTTTAAAATGGTGTGGGGTCCCCCCAAAATCCATATCAGACCCTAGTCTGAACATGCAGCCTGGCAGGTCAGGAAAGGGAGGGACAAGCGAGCACCCCCACAAACCATATCAGGCCACATGTCCTCAACATGAGAGAGGATGCTTTAGGGTGGAGGGCTCCCCCCAAAAGCACCTTGTCACCATGTTTATGGGGGCAAGGGCCTCTTCCCCACAATCCTGGGCAGTGGTTGTGGGGGTCTGTGAGAGAGGGCTTATCAGAATCTGGAAGCCCCCTTTAAGAAGGGGGCTTCTAGGTCCAACCCCCCATGTGAATGAATATGGGTACACTTGTTAAAGGGGGCTTCCAGATTCTGATAAGCCCCCCACCTGCAGATCTCCACAACCTCCTCCTAACGGAAGTCCCCTTGCCTAGTTGACCACTTTTATCCCCCAAACCCTCCCTGCTTTCCCCACTCTATCCCTACCATTCTTCCTCCCACCCTTCCCTGCCTTTACCCTCCCCCCTTTATTTATTTTTTTTGTTTCCCTTGGGCAACATGACCCCTTCTTGGTGTTTTTAAAAGACAGGTTCCACTTTTGGATTGTTTCATTGGACTAGTTTTTTTATCCTTAACAGTGGTTAAAATACCAGAGCAGAGGTCATGCTCCCCCACTTGACTCAAGGTGTGGATGTTTTCGACACCTTGGTTCAAGTTTGCACCCTCCTAAGGCTGGGGCACCAGCAGGTTTTGCTGGTCAGGGACAGGTTTCTTCTCCTCAGCTGTCCTCTGATATGGGGGAGGTACTTTTTTTCTCACTTCTTCTCTTTTTTTTTCGTAGACTGGAGAGTATTTACCCATCATAGCCTTAAAATCTCATGGTGGATCAATTAGCCCTCTGACTGGATTGACCCAGCATCAGGTTCTGTGGCGGTAACTAGCAGCCTGTTAATGGAGCATTGATACTTTCTGAACTACTACCACGTGTCCTAATACTCAGCCTCCCAAATTATTTCCCAAAAAATACCCAGGGGTTGAATTCCCCGGTTAAGAGGCAAAACGTTTTTCAATGTTAACATTCTCAATAGAGATGTTTGGATATGCTTCTTTTACAGGACCCTTCCTTTATACAACCCATCCTTTTTTCATAACAAATAACCTGGGTTTATTTTTATCTAATGCGAGTGATAATACTAGGGGTGTAGGGGTTTTTTTTTTTTGCTAGGCGGATCTCTTTTTCCTTTTTAAGTAAATCAAGGACTCTGAGGGTCATTATCTTTTATTGGAGGGGATTTTGGACAGTCACTTATACACTTTTGTATCTTACTATGCCCCAAGCTAGGGCCAGGCCACCTTTTTTTTACTACTATGCTGCGGGAGCTTCCCCTTCTTAAAAGGCATGGTAGTTATTAGAGGCGATTCAAAAGTAGCATTAGGTTGGATTCTCAATAAATTTCAGAAACTGGGCTCACAACTCAAGCATCCCACTAAGTATAGTCTAGTAATTGCTAAACTTTTACACTCTTGGGGCCTTGTGGATGTATGGAGGGAAATGCACCCCAGTGTTAAAAACTATACCCATTTTTTCTTGCCTGCATAACATCTATGCCAGGATAGATCACATTTAGCTGTCTAGCACTGGTGTCACATTAGAGAAACAGGGTTCTCAGACCATTCTCTAGTAAGCCTGGTGCTATTTCAGCCCCAGGGTCCACAGAGGCATTTCCACTGGAGTCTCAATGAATCCCTCATCAGTGATCCTGTCAGGTGTGATAAAATTGAGTGTACTATTCAAGAGTATTTTATATTGAATGAAACTGAGGATGTGACTACTGAGACTTTATGGGCTGTCCATAAGACAGCTATAAGGAGGCAAATTATCTCCATATCAGGCTTATATTGCCAAATTAGGTGCAAAATTACACATCTACAATTTAACATCTCAGCAAAACCCATAAACGAAACCCAACTGAGACTTTTTGTCTAGACTGGAGTCAACAAGACTGGCTCTGAATCTAGCTCTGACTGCCAGGGCAGAAAAGAGCCTGCGGTGGAACAATGGAATATGTTATTCCCAAAAAACAAAATAGGTCATATGCTGGCTGCCAGTTTCACACCCATGGCCCGCTTTTATTCTTTACCTAAATTACACACCCCTTCAGGGGATTTTGAAAAGAACTCCTCAGAAGATTATGAATCTGTTCCATTCTTTTTACTCCCAACTTTATCAAGCTGCACATGTTAGGGGAAATCTGGATCTGACACAAAGATAGACTGAAGATCCAATCTCTGTGGAAGAAGTCTTGGATGTTATCAAGCAAACAAGCAAGGGTTCAGCCCCTGGGCTAGATGACTTCTCTATGATCTATTTTTTAAAAATTGCTGGAATCCTCTCCCCATACCTGACCCGCTTGTTTTATTTTTTAAGGAAGGGGAGAAAGCTCGACCCTACACTTAATTTGATGTATATTACCATAGTACCAAAACCTGGAGAGGGTATATAAGTGATTATAGACCAATTTCTCTGATAAATAATGATTTTAAATGTTTTAGAAAGATTTGAGCTAACTGTATGTCAACTTTTATCAGTCTTTATATACACAAAGATCAAGTTGAGTTTGTCCCCGGACATCAGAGTCTGAACGAAATTCAGATCGACATGATTTCTCTCTTATTCTCAGGGTGAGATGGGAGGTGTTTGTTGCTACGTATTGACATTCAGAAAGCATATCATATGTTTTTTGGGATTATATCTTCACGATCCTTGAACATTGGGGTTTTGGTCCTTCCTTTCTTGGGATCATGCACTCACTTTACTGTAATCCTCAGGCACAAGTTCACTTGCAGGGCTACTATTCATCATATATTTTGATTTGCAAGGTGCACCATACAAGGGTTTCCTTTATCCCCTTTGCTTTTTGGCTATCACAATTGAAACTTTAGCAATAGCTATTAGGTCCAACCAGGATATCCGCAGTTTGCATTGTGGGAACCTCTCGCATAAATGTGCATTGTTTGCGGATGGCCTTCTCCTATTTCTGAACTCCCCACATATATCGATGCCTAATATTCTGCGGCTTCTGCAAATTTTGGGGGCGATCTCCGGTTTGCATGTGAATGTTTCTAAGTCTATAACCTTGGATGTTAACTTACCAGCAGCTTTGACTGATTGCCTGAAAGAACATTTTCCTTTTGCCTGGAGTGATTTTCATGTCCCCTACTTTTGTATTAAACTTACATCTACCATTGCTGCATTATACAGCAGAAACTATCCTCCATTATTTAAAACATTGGAGGATGATCTTCCCCAGTTGTCGATGTATGGTTTGTCCTGGCTGGGTAGACTTAATACGATTAAAATGACCTTGTTTCTGCATCTACTCTTTATTTTCTATTTTTTCCATTTCTGCCAATCTCTCTCCATTGAGCACATCTGGTCTGATTTCAATCCAAACTTATTAGATATATTTGGGGTTCCAAGGGACACCGCTTCTCTAAAAAAATTTTCTTTTCTTCCAGATCACAGGTGGGTTCAGGCTACCCAACATGCTCTCACAATTGGCTCAGTTGGCCTAAATTTCAGTAGTATACTTCCTTTGACCATATCAATCTTTTCAGACTTCCTATTATGGCAGTAATGGTTGGGCATGGGGTAATTGTCATCTTTATGTTTGCCATCTTCTGTCCCCCATGTTTTGAGGATAGCTTTTCAGGTAATCTCTGTTGGGGTTCACCACGATTTCAAGTCATGGTGATATAGTGCTAGTCTATTTGGATTGTTTAATGTCTTGTTTCTCTTTTTCCTTCCTATTCTGAGTTATGACTGTAAATTTTAATTGCTGATACTGTCTCTGTTATGTTGCTAGATTTACTACTTTTTGGAATGACTATCATGTTTTGTACTTGTGTACCTTTTTATTGATCCTTTGAATAAAATTTTTTGAAAGTAAACATATTTAACTTTGGGGCATTTCCAACAAATAAAGAGAAGAGTGCCCACCGTCTGACAATCCCAGAAGCATTTAACAGACATTGTTGGGGTTACTCTTCCTACCACAGACCAGCAATGGATGCACTTTTTCTTCTCACTTACCACCGAAGCCACATCATTTTTTCTTTCCAGTAAATTTTTTTACATACTCAAGCACTCTATACAATGGGGTTGATTTGCCAAAACAGAAGAGTGCAAAATCTGGTGCAGCTCTACATAGAACCCAATCAGCTTCCAGTTTATTGGTCAAAGCTTAATTGAACAAGCTGAAAGTAGGAGTTGATTGACTACCATGCACATCTGCACCAGATTTGCACTCTCTAGTTTTAGTTAATCAACCTGACTGTGTAATATGTTAACTTTTGCACTGTATAAGCTGTGTTGTGCATTACATACTCCTAAACAAAGTGTCTATTGTTTCAATAATTTCTGGATGATAAGTAGTCCTGAACTGGATAGAGTTCTTTTTTAAATTATGTTTAACAATGCCCCTTATGCCACATCAATTTTTCAGCATGATGTGGATATTCGTACATGTTGTCATTTTGTTTTTGTTTTTTTTTCACACATTTTTTGGCATTACCATGCACATTTGTGAACATTTGTGTGTCCTGTTCTCTGTTTGATTTTGAATATTGATACCTCTACCTAGAGTATGGATACTATACTGTACTAGCAATCTTTCAGGCTATGGGAGACCCAGATTACCTAAAATATAGGACATTTTATATATTTAAAATGCAGTTCAAAAACATGTACATACACAGGCTGTTTAAACCGCAAATTTAACTTTGACATTATTATTTACATATGAAGAAAATATAGATGCCACACTCTATCAAGACCTATTACCTGTATATAGTATAAAAACTGTATTTGCATTTAATCTCTAATAGCTGCATGATCTTTTATGTGTAACCATACATGATTGTAATACCAATAAATACCCAAATATGTGTTGATAATAATGAATAAATGAATTATAAAAATATATATCAAAATTGGTGATAATAAAAAAAAAATGTCTGTGCAAAATTATTCAAATTTGTGTCCTTCGATGATTAAATAAATATTCAATTAAGAAACAAATATCAAAAATAAAAATCGAAAAATATGGAAAATAAATAAACAGTAAAAATTCAATGAATTTTGTGCAAAAACGCAAAACAAACTTGGTGCAGAGCCTGAATGGTCATATGGATCTCTCCTTCCTCAGATCTTTCCTTGATCCAGCCCTTAAAGCATTCCTCATACGGATCATGTAAATAGAGAAAAGTGCATAGTGCATTATCGTTGATAAAAATAAACACTTTAATATGCGCTCAATATGCACTCACATTGATTAAAAACAATCTGCACTTTGTATAATAGCCGCTTAAAGCGGTGAAGACCAGCCTCTCGGGTGTGCTCGCATACATACAATAAATAGTGAGAATATAAGGATTAGGATACATGATGCACACTTTTATTAGGGACATTTATAATAACGCTTGGCTAATAATATGTATCATATTTGATTTGTAAGGTCCAATACATCTACATAATCCACAAGATAATAGCTCAAACTGTTGTAATTCCTACACCGTTCACCTGATTTGGATGTAAATACCCTCAAATTAAAGCTGACAGTCTGCAGTTAAAGCACATCTTGTTTGTTTCATTTCAAATCCATTGTGGTGGTGTATAGAGCCACAAATGTTAGAATTGTTTGGATGTCCCAATACTTATGGACCTGACTGTAAGTGCAGAAATCACCAAGACCCTGTTCTTATTACTGAATCCTAGTCCACACTCCTGCACTTGCTGATAGGAATTTGGTTGTAGTGGTGTTGTAAGTGAAGGGGGTTGAGAGGCAGCAGGTATCATCTACTAAATGTCAAATCATCTTAGTCTGTCACATTGAGAAAAAGGAGTAGATTTACTTAAACTGGTGCACTCAGAATCTGGTGCAGCTGTGCATGGTAGCTAATCAGCTTCTAACTCAGCTTGTTCAATTAAGTTTTGGCAATAAAACCTAGAAGCTGGTGGGTTTCTATTCAAAGTGAGCCTAATGTTGCACTGTCCAGCTTTAGTAAATAAACCCTAAAGTGTCAGTATACTCTTGAAACTTTGGTGGGTTTTATTGGCTCATATGGGACTTCATTAATTGGCCATTCTGGAACATTGTTTGAGTCCTGGCTTTTCGATAAGTTTTGATTTGTGAGGGCAAATCCAAAAATTTGAGATGCCAAAACAAGAAGAGAGGGGAAATCTTCCTATGGGGAAACGTGTTCCAGTGACAAATTTTTAAGAGAGGATTTCCATCACATTGGAAAGATATCCCCTCACTGTCTTTTGAGTCTACGGAAAGGACAGGAAGTTTAGGAAAGTCTCCATAATTAGACACAAATGGCAAATTAAAAACAGACAGTGATTTTGACTCTCCTCTACTCTCCAATCTAAAATTAAAACAAGTTTTGGCTTAACCTTCCTCTTGTGTTAGTTTCCTGTTACCATCTCTTATGTTAACGGGTCGGTTTTGACCCATGTCTTAAATCAGCTGTAAAATACACTAAAAACAATTATCTATCATCCAATTTGTTTCTCATCTCTTGGTTACTTGTTAGGCTTCCTTATCCATGAAAATATTGGTTTTAATATTTTTGGTGTGGGCCCCTGGGCCTTTTTTTTTGTCAGTATACCCCTCGATTTCAATTAAAAAACAATGTAAAATGAACCTCAAGAGAATCATATAAATAAATAAAAGGTTGTTATGTCACCTGACTATTACTGAGGGGATTTAGAACACATCTCTGAAATAAATTTGTTTTATTTTTTCATTTTAATATTATTAACTATAGTAACATCTATGGTGTTACGGGTCAATTTCGACCCATATACATAATTACTTCAAAAAGGCAAAAAAGTCTCTTTTTTTCAGCAATAGAACTTTAGTACAAACACAAAATGAAAAACAGAACAAATATATATATATATATATATATATATATATATATATATATATATATATATAAAACAAAATATAGATTTGCAAGGTCAAACAAACAACAACCAATCAAGCAAATTAAACCAATAGAAATCAATTACTTGTTCCAACACTAATAAAAAACAAAATCAGAGTAAAAGTCTGTGTGCAAGAACATGTATGTGTGTGTGTGTGTGTGTGTGTGTTTAGATGCATGTGTGGCAAAAAGTGACACTTTTAGTGTGTTCTTTGCAGAGATATTTGTTGCAGTTGAAGCGCAGTACATTTGTCTTTCTGTCCTTACTGTTTGGGCAGATCTGACACTTCTTTCTTTTAAAATCAGGTGGCCTAGGTGGGGTTGTGGTTGTGGCTGTTGTGGATGATGTTGAGGCAGGGCTGGCTGAGGAGGATGCTGGCGTGGACAAAGTGCTAGGTGACCTCTGCAGCTGTCTGACCAAGACTGCAGCATCTGGGTCTCGGGGCACCCTTCGCTCAATGTGTGGCTTGACAAGGGAATTTCCCAGCTCCTCAAGAAACATTCTCTGCTTGTTTTTTTTGGTTGAGTTCCATCCTTGGTGGATGTGGGTCCACAACACAAATGCATTATATGCAGACATATCAAGGATGTTGTAAAACACAACCATTGGCCATCTCCTGGTCATTCACTGGCAAGTGTAGGGGGCAGTCAGCTTGTCCAGGTTGTCCACTCCTCCTTTGTTTTTGTTATAGTCGAGGATAATTGTGGGCTTTTTGTCACTTCCTGATGACACAGCTGCATCTTTGTGAAAAGTAGACATAAGTATCACATTCCGTTTTTTTTTTTTTTTGGACAATATGAGACAAGAGTGGTGGTGTCTGTAAAATCAAACTTTGTGGACAGTGCAGCCCTGTCCTTCACCTGTAAGATTTCAGCAGGCAGTTTCCTCGGAAAGGGACAAGACGTTCATCCACTGTCACCTCTGGCCCAGGGTTGAACATCAGTGGAAGGAGCTGCACCCATCTCTCCCAGACATCCCTGATTGGGGCAAGCTTGTCAGATCTTGCTCTGGTATCTCTGTTGTCAAATCTGAGAACTCTTGATATCATTTGAAAGGTCTGAAGTGACATTGCTGCCCGGAAAATATTTCTGCCTGTCGATGCGTCCCACGGACTATCATTGGCTTATTGCAGGATCTGTACACTCCAGCAAGAAGAAGAACACCAATATAGGCATCCAGGTATTCCTCATCAATGTCTTTCCACATGCTGCCATGGACTTTTTTTCCTTCAATGTTTGTCATAGCAATGATGACTCTTTTTAGTGACAATGGCATAAATAGCTCAAAACATGTCTTGATGTCACTGACTCTCATCACAGCAAACCTTGTGATTCCAGGGGTCATTTTGATGACATTTGCAGCAGCTGCCCTGCCAGTACATCAGGAGGTACTGAGCTCCAACAGATCTTACCATTTTTAGACTTGAATATTTCAGCTGGAGTAGCTTTAGCACCGGTGGCCTCCTCATCAGACTCATCAGATGTGTCTTCTGGATGATACTCCACATTGTCTTCCTCCTCAGAAACCTGCTCATCCAAATCACTATGCTCCTCTATGTCCTCTCCCTCATTTTCACCAAAAATATTATCCAGAACTTGGCTCAATGAAAATCTTCTTCTCATTTTTGCATGCTACAAATTGGAGATGTGCACTCTGCAAGTCACCAATTCTATAATGAATTGGCCTCACATGTCTGGACATGCCCATCTTTGTTTGTTTTGTTTTTGTGCAGGTATACTGGAAAACAAGGCAAAAATTAGAATCCCCTAAAGCGCACATGATTGGGAGAGGAGCTGGCTGTCAGTGTGCTGGTTGACAGTGAACTTATGATTTCAGTTCTGGCTCTAATTATTGCTTTATAATCTTATCTTTATAACTGGGTCGAAACCGACCCTAACAACACAAAGGTCATAATTTCAACTTGAGCATTTTATAATTTAGTGAAAACAATTTTTTTTTTATTTTGTTGAAATAGAGGTTCCTGACAAAGTCATAAAGCCTTGATGCAATAAACAAATTTATATGGTTATTTTATGCATTTAAAACCTAAAAACGGGTCGGTGCTGACCCTAACACAAGACGAAGGTTAAGATGTACTCTAACAATGATTTCATTAAACTTAGTAGATTGCATCTGTTGGAGAGAGGGAATGTTATGACTTGTAAACAGTAGGGCTCATGGTACACTTGAAGTGGACTTTCATACAAAATATCTGCAATTAATAAAGTGAAAAAACTTCCAAAACTGCGCTAAAATATATATAAATTCTTCAAAATATATATCTCATTAAATTTATATAAGTGTCCTAAATACCATGCTGCCACTTTAAATTATTAAACATGTGCAAAAAAAAAAAAAAATATTCCGGTGGCGCATGCATCAAACAATCCCAGCAAACTATATATAATTATTATAAATATTGATGATAATACAAAAAAGCCCAAATAATTCAGTCCATCAAGTGTTCACCACGTGAAAAAAATCATGAATAAATCATGTTATTTCAAAGGAAACAAATCATTCAGTCCATCAAATAATCACCACGTGAAGAAAACCTGTGCAAGAAATAAATTATATGTATGTAGTGTTCCCCTCTCAGGTGTGCACTCTTATGGTCGGCACACTGAGCTTTGGTTATTAATTTTCCAAAGACTAGATCAAGTAATCCTCTCTTCAACTTGCGGCACTTGACTCCTACGATAACCGTTCCTAATCTCCAAGGAAAAATAACCCTCCTTCCAATACTCCACTCATATTACATCATATAGAAGATAAATAAATGAGAGAACCCCACATGGTGCAGTACCATTTAAACCATTTATTCACCACACTAGAAAACTAAAAAATAATGTTAAAGCCCAAAGATGTTAACTGCTTAAGCTTTGTATGAGAGGAAAGCCGGAACAGTGCTCTCGCCACCGCGACCTTTGATCTCAGGCGCTCCTGCGTCACTTCTGGCTCCGGTTCGCTGCACAGCCTCGTCTGACGCGTTTCATCACTTCCAACTTCTTCATAGGGGATCCCTATGGATATCGGGAACTGTTATCCTAGGAGTCCGGTGCCGCAAGTTGAAGGGAGGATTACTTGATCTAGTCCTTGGAAAATTACTAACCAAAGCTCAGTGTGCTGACCATGAGATTGGGAGGCAACACTGTTTGGTGAGTGCACACCTGAGAGGGGAGCACTATACACATTAGAGATGAGCGAATCGAACTTGGCGAAGTGGAATTCGTTTCGAATATTAGGAAAAATTCGATTCGCGCCGAATCCGAAATTTTTCCAAAAATGGCGGCGACATGTGTGGCGACGGAGCGGGGATCTCTGGGAAGGCGCGCAGACAAGGCGCGCTGACCCATAATGCATTCATTCATGACATGTGATCGCATTAGCCAATCAGCAGCCAGCCAGCCAGCACTGTGTAATGGTGGAGCTATAAACTGCGGCCATCTTACAATTCTCCATTTGCCTCCGGTCATTCAAGAGAGACAGACCTCTCTGTATTAGGGACAGAGTTAGGGCCACAGATACTTTAGGGACACAGAATCGTTACTTAGGGACACAGAATTGTTACTCAGGGACACAGAATTGTTACTCAGGGACACAGAACTGTTACTCAGGGACACAGAATTGTTACTCAGGGACAGACACAGAATTGTTACTGAGGGACACAGAATTGTTACTGAGGGACACAGAATTGTTACTGAGGGACACAGAATTGTTACTCAGGGACACAGAACTGTTACTCAGGGACACAGAACTGTTACTCAGGGACAGACACAGAATTGTTACTGAGGGACACAGAATTGTTACTGAGGGACACAGAATTGTTACTCAGGGACAGACACAGAATTGTTACTGAGGGACACAGAACTGTTACTCAGGGACACAGGATTGTTACTCAGGGACACAGAATTGTTACTCAGGGACACAGAACTGTTACTCAGGGACACAGAATTGTTACTCAGGGACACAGAACTGTTACTCAGGGACACAGAATTGTTACTCAGGGACAGACACAGAATTGTTACTGAGGGACACAGAATTGTTACTGAGGGACACAGAATTGTTACTCAGGGACAGACACAGAATTGTTACTGAGGGACACAGAATTGTTACTGAGGGACACAGAATTGTTACTCAGGGACAGACACAGAATTGTTACTGAGGGACACAGAATTGTTACTGAGGGACACAGAATTGTTACTGAGGGACACAGAATTGTTACTCAGGGACACAGAACTGTTACTCAGGGACACAGAATTGTTACTCAGGGACACAGAACTGTTACTCAGGGACACAGAATTGTTACTCAGGGACAGACACAGAATTGTTACTGAGGGACACAGAATTGTTACTGAGGGACACAGAATTGTTACTGAGGGACACAGAATTGTTACTCAGGGACAGACACAGAATTGTTACTGAGGGACACAGAATTGTTACTCAGGGACACAGAATTGTTACTCAGGGACACAGAATTGTTACTCGGGGACACAGAACTGTTACTCGGGGACACAGAATTGTTACTCAGGGACACAGAACTGTTACTCAGGGACACAGAATTGTTACTCAGGGACAGACACAGAATTGTTACTGAGGGACACAGAATTGTTACTGAGGGACACAGAATTGTTACTGAGGGACACAGAATTGTTACTCAGGGACCCAGAATTGTTACTCAGGGACACAGAACTGTTACTCAGGGACACAGAATTGTTACTCAGGGACACAGAACTGTTACTGAGGGACACAGAATTGTTACTCAGGGACAGACACAGAATTGTTACTGAGGGACACAGAATTGTTACTGAGGGACACAGAATTGTTACTGAGGGACACAGAATTGTTACTCAGGGACACAGAACTGTTACTCAGGGACACAGAACTGTTACTCAGGGACACAGAACTGTTACTCAGGGACACAGAACTGTTACTCAGGGACAGACACAGAATTGTTACTGAGGGACACAGAATTGTTACTGAGGGACACAGAATTGTTACTCAGGGACACAGAACTGTTACTCAGGGACACAGAACTGTTACTCAGGGACAGACACAGAATTGTTACTGAGGGACACAGAATTGTTACTGAGGGACACAGAATTGTTACTCAGGGACAGACACAGAATTGTTACTGAGGGACACAGAACTGTTACTTAGGGACACAGAACTGTTACTGAGGGACACAGAACTGTTACTCAGGGACACAGAATTGTTACTCAGGGACAGACACAGAATTGTTACTGAGGGACACAGAATTGTTACTCAGGGACACAGAATTGTTACTCAGGGACACAGAACTGTTACTCAGGGACACAGAATTGTTACTCAGGGACACAGAACTGTTAATCAGGGACACAGAATTTTTACTCAGGGACAGACACAAAATTGTTACTGAGGGACACAGAATTGTTACTGAGGGACACAGAATTGTTACTCAGGGACAGACACAGAATTGTTACTGAGGGACACAGAATTGTTACTGAGGGACACAGAATTGTTACTCAGGGACACAGAATTGTTACTCAGGGACACAGAACTGTTACTCAGGGACACAGAATTGTTACTCAGGGACAGACACAGAATTGTTACTAAGGAACACAGAATTGTTACTGAGGGACACAGAATTGTTACTCAGGGACACAGAATTGTTACTCAGGGACAGACACAGAATTGTTACCGAGGGACACAGAATTGTTACTCAGGGACAGACACAGAATTGTTACTGAGGGACACAGAATTGTTACTCAGGGACACAGAATTGTTACTCAGGGACACAGAATTGTTACTCAGGGACACAGAACTGTTACTCAGGGACACAGAATTGTTACTCAGGGACAGACACAGAATTGTTACTGAGGAACACAGAATTGTTACTGAGGGACACAGAATTGTTACTGAGGGACACAGAATTGTTACTCAGGGACAGACACAGAATTGTTACTAAGGGACACAGAATTGTTACTGAGGGACACAGAATTGTTACTGAGGGACACAGAAATGTTACTCAGGGACAGACACAGAATTGTTACTGAGGGACACAGAATTGTTACTGAGGGACACAGAATTGTTACTCAGGGACACAGAATTGTTACTCAGGGACACAGAATTGTTACTCAGGGACAGACACAGAATTGTTACTCAGGGACACAGAATTGTTACTCAGGGACAAAGAATCGTTGAATTAAAGAGTATGTCAGACAACATGCAGAGGAGTGGCAGAGGAGGCAATGTTTTAGGAGCGAGCAGACGTGGCAGCAGTGGAAGGGGTCGAGGCAGCACTAGTCGCAGCCAGAGGCCAGTGCTCCCGGTGTCATCCAGCGGCCGTGTCTCCACCGACAACCCTGCCGTCATCGATTGGTTGGTTCGGTCGTCTTCCTCTTCCCAGGTCACCTCTGACACCTACAGCCAACGGTCGGTTGGTACGTCAGACACAACCGTTAGTTGGCATGGCCCGGGAGCAAGCCCACTGAAATCACGTGTCCTCTACCTGCCCCTGTCCTTTGGTGTTCCCTCACCAAGCGAAGTATCGCATGCTGTGGGCTCAGCCCCACTGTACAGTGAGGAAGAGCTAACAGAGGGCGGTCAGGAACGGGGGGAGACATCCGCCTCTTCAGCAGCCAGGCGAAGAAGTAGTGGCGAGGAGAGTGGCTCGGTAGCCGGTCTAGAGACAGGTCTGTCTCCTGACCCACACGCAACCGAGGGGGCTAGTAGTGAGGCGGAGACCCTAATTGATGATGATGAGGCTGATCGCACTTGGCAGCCTCGTCGTCATCAGGCTATTGCTTCCCCATCATCAGGAGAAGAGGGTGCCAGCTTGGCAGCGAGTAAAACAGTCGGTGGTTTGCCCAGGAGGCAGCAGGGTCGCAGCATTGTCAGTGGAGGCAAACGGCCACGGAGTAGAGCACCAGCTCCACTGCAGCCTACCACCACGGCCAGTAGGGGTGCCGGTGTGCACGGAGGAAGTAGCAGTCAGCCAGTGAGGAGTATCGGGGGCAAAGTTTCCTACTCGGCGGTGTGGCAATTTTTCGTCAAGCCGCCCGAGGAAGTAAACGTAGCTGTATGTCGACTATGTGGCCAGAAAGTCAAGCGTGGCCAGGGGGCCCATGTTGGGACTACAGCGTTGCATCAGCATATGCAGCGTCGCCATTTGGTGGCCTGGGAAAACCGTGATAAAGATACGGCGGTTCTGCCTGCCCCAGCCCCCGCTCCATCACCCGCTCCGTTACTTGCTCCGTCACCCGACGTCAATCGCCCTCTATCAGCCAGTCAAGGCTCCAACACCTCTGCTGAGGGGAGTTGTCGCTCGTTGCCATCTTCCGCTCGTTCAGATGCTCCTTCTCCTGCTACTCCTCTTCACGGATTCCGTCAGCAGTCTTTCTTGGAATCCGTTTCCAAGAGACAACAGTTTGCGAGCACGCACCCGACGGTGCAAAAGCTGAACGTCCTCCTGTCCATGTTGCTGGTGCTGCAGTCCCTCCCTTTCCAAGTGGTGGACTCAGCACCTTTCCGAGAAATGATGGCTTGTGCCGCGCCGCGGTGGAGAGTGCCAAGCCGTCATTTCTTCGCCAAAAAGGCAGTGCCAGCCCTGCATTCACATGTAGAAGAGATGGTGGGCCAGTCTTTGAGCATGTCGGTCTCTGCCAAAGTGCACGGCAGCGCCGACGTGTGGAGCTGTAACTACGGTCAGGGACATGTCATTTACGGCCCACTGGGTGAACGTGGTGCCGGCACAGCAGCACCAGCAACTTGGACAGGTCACGCCGCTTTTGCCTCCACGTTTGCACGTCCTTGGTCCACAAAAAATGTCCGCCTCTACCACCACTTCTTCCGCCGTGTCCTCAGCCGCCACCCCCGTGCCAAGTCCCATTACCCGACCGGCATATCACATGTGCAGGGCGCAACGGTGTCACGCTGTGCTGCACCTGGTATGCCTTGGCGAACGTAGTCACACAGGGGAGGAACTTCTGAGTGTAATGAACAGAGAAATCGACAGATGGCTGTCTCCGTGCAAACTGAAAATCGGAACCATGTTGACCGACAACGGAAAGAACATGGTGTCTGCTCTGCGTCAAGGAAGGTTGTGCCATGCGCCATGCATGGCTCACGTGTTCAATCTGGTTGTCAAGCGGTTCCTAAAATCCACCATCCCACTGCAAGACATCCTTAAAATGTCACGTAAACTTTGCATGCATTTCAGCCATTCCTACACCGCAAAGCACACCCTCCTTGAGCTGCAGCGGCAGAACGGAATTCCACAGCATCGCCTGATGTGCGACATTGCAACAAGGTGGAATTCAACCCTACACATGTTAGACCGCCTTTACGAACAGCGAAAGGCCATCACCCATTTCCTGATGTTACAAGCGGATAAAGGTACTCCCCTGTGTAACTTCGATGTCAGCCATTGGCAGCTCATGCGTGACACCTGCCGCTTGCTCAGGCCCTTTGAGGAGGCCACGCTATTCGTGAGTCGGCAGGACTATGGGATGAACGACGTCATTCCTCTGTTGCACGTCCTGGAACAAATGCTGTTAACAATGGCTGGTCAGGGTGCGGTAGACGTGGCGCACAGATCTCAACGCCACATGACCCCTGTGGGGGCAGGACAGGAAGAAGAGGAGGAGGTAGAGGAGGACATTTGTGCTCAGGAATTATTGAGTGAAATGGGTGGTTTTTCCACTCAGCGGACAGGAGTGGAGGAGCAGGAGCATCTGGTAGAGGAGGAGGAGGAGGAGACAGAGGACCCAGACGCACCGTGGCAGTATGCTGTGGAGATGGAGGCAGGGAGTCCCTTGCATTCCTTGGCACAAATGGCCCATAGCATGCTCGCTTGCTTGCGTAGCGACAGCCGAATAATAACCATCAGACAGAGGGATGACTTTTGGCTGTCCACCTTGTTGGACCCTCGCTACCGTTCAAAAATGGTGGCCTTTTTCACACCTGCTGAGAGGGAGGCCAAAATAACGTACTATAAAAACCACCTATGTAGTCAGTTGGTCTCTGCCTTTGTCCATCCTCAGACACTGTGGGCCCTGTGCGCTTGCGTTCCGCTGCCATGGCAGCAGGGGAGGGGTGGGGTGGTAGGAGCAGTGGCAGCTCCACCAGCAGCGGCTGCCTCAGTCTGCAGTCGATGATGAGTAGCTTTCTTCACCAGCGCAGTGAGGAAACTACTAACCAGTCTGCAGTCGATGATGAGTAGCTTTCTTCACCAGCGCAGTGAGGAAACTACTAATCAGCAGCAGCATCAGGTGGACCTGGAGCAGGACCTCAAACAACAGGCTTGGGCCTACTTGGACAGCACCCTGACAACCGAGGTAGACAATCCCCTTGACTACTGGGCAACGAAACTTGACCTTTGGCCCCAACTAGCTGAATTTGCCCTTGAAAGGCTGTCATGCCCGGCCAATAGCGTGGCATCGGAGCGCGTGTTTAGTGCGGCAGGAGGTATTGTAACTCCGCGGAGGACACGACTGTCCACCCAAAGTGTGGAGAGACTGACGTTTGTGAAAATGAATCAGGCGTGGATTAGTCTGGATTTCAAACCACCAGTTCCTGACACAACTGACTAAATCCGCCATGAATCATGCCCCAAACATGTGCCACTTTCAGGTCTCCTCACACTGCTGGTGTGTTCCATTTTTTGTCATAGGGTGCTGGCAGATTATGGGCCTCCCATTGCTGCTGCCAGGCCCGTAATCTGCCATGGGCCCCTGTACCGCCTCCTCATGCTGCTGCCAGGTCCACAGTGTCTCATGGGTCCCTGTACGGCCTCCCATTGCTGCTGTCTCCATCGCCACACTCTGCCATGTGCCACTTTCAGGTCTCCTCACACTGCTGGTGTGTTCCATTTTTTGTCATAGGGTGCTGGCAGATTACAGGCCTCCCATTGCTGCTGCCAGGCCCGTAATCTGCCATGGGCCCCTGTACCGCCTCCTCATGCTGCTTCCAGGTCCACAGTGTCTCATGGGTCCCTGTACGGCCTCCCATTGCTGCTGTCTCCATCGCCACACTCTGCCATGTGCCACTTTCAGGTCTCCTCACACTGCTGGTGTGTTCCATTTTTTGTCATAGGGTGCTGGCAGATTACGGGCCTCCCATTGCTGCTGCCAGGCCCGTAATCTGCCATGGGCCCCTGTACCGCCTCCTCATGCTGCTCTCAGGTCCACAGTGTCTCATGGGTCCCTGTACGGCCTCCCATTGCTGCTGTCTCCATCGCCACACTCTGCCATGTGCCACTTTCAGGTCTCCTCACACTGCTGGTGTGTTCCATTTTTTGTCATAGGGTGCTGGCAGATTACGGGCCTCCCATTGCTGCTGCCAGGCCTGTAATCTGCCATGGGCCCCTGTACCGCCTCTTCATGCTGCTGCCAGGTCCAGAGTGTGTCATGGGTCCCTGTATGGCCTCCCATTGCTGCTGTCTCCATCGCCACACTCTGCCATGTGCCACTTTCAGGTCTCCTCACACTGCTGGTGTGTTCCATTTTGTCATAAGGTGCTGGCAGATTACGGGCCTCCCATTGCTGCTGCCAGGCCCGTAATCTGCCATGGGCCCCCGTACCGCCTCCTCATGCTGCTGCCAGGTCCAGAGTCTCTCATGGGTCCCTGTACGGCCTCCCATTGCTGCTGTCTCCATCGCCACACTCTGCCATGTGCCACTTTCAGGTCTCCTCACACTGCTGGTGGGTTCCATTTTTGTCATAGGGTGCTGTATGGCCTCCCATTGCTGCTGCCTCCACCGCCACACTGTGGCTCCACACTCTGGTTTTGGCCCCGTGACTGCCCAAATGAGTGAAGTGTGCGGTGATTCTAAGATCGACGGCACTCATCTGCATGTCATACTGACTGACAGTATTATTTCTCTTCCCCAGCAGACTCCAAGGGCATTTAAATTAAAGGTACAGTGTTCTGCACTAATATGAAGGCTCTCTGAAGCCTAGAAACTCCCTTTTATAAGTTAAATTCGCAGCGAATATATTCGCATCGAATCGAATTATTCCTCGAATTCGCCGAATCAGCCGAATCGAATTTTTGAATACTTCGCTCATCTCTAATTAGAATCTCACAAATTAGTAAAGGATAAGGCTCAGGCTAAGAAGGGTTAGGTTGATTATATGGTTTTGCTTGGTAATGCCCATCTCCAGCTAACATGAGACAAGTTAGAAACATTAGTCTGCCTATAACTGAGAACTCCACAAGCTATGCTCCAGTGGTTGTCTAATTATCTCTGCATGTCCTAAACTTTTATTGAAAGGGAAGAAGAGCATCAGGGTAATTTAAAGTTGAAAAACAAATTCAAGTTGACAGCATGGTTTATGATCACGTGACACACATATTTCTATGCTGTGCACACTATGTCCTTTGGTCTCACTTTAACCTATTAGTACTTCACTTCAAAAACATTTCTTCGGCATGGCCTGGCTTTTCTCTCTGCACAAGCTGTAAATGTTTTACTTGTGAGAACATACATGACAATAAATTAGGTGGATATTAATCAAAGCTGCTTTGTCAAAGTGATTATAATTTTTCCCCTAATTTTGCATAAATGATTGTGCTATACAAACAAACTTAACAAATGAGCAGATCTGTGATACTCACTGACAGAATTATTTTGCAAAGGGCTTTTATTTTTTTTCAATTAGTTCCATACTTTTTAGTGTATCAGAGCTCAGTCAGAGTGCATGGTATTGGTTTAATTTATGGCAGCAGGGATTTCAACTTGCTTTTTTTTACATAATACTGATTGCAAACAGCAGCCAAGCCAAAAAAGGAGAGAGAAAGGAAGAACACAGTTGTTGTTAATTGGATTCATTATTGTGACCTATGTTAAAGGATAACAAACCATACACATAACCAACTAAAGCAACAACAGCATCCCCTTGACCCCTTCCAAGGCTTCTTGAACAATCGTTTACTTTCCTGAGATGTTTGGATTAGCTGGCCCAGCAGCCATGGCCTATACCAGGTCCTGTGCAGTGCCTTGGTCCTCTTTTGACCTGGCAGGGCTATGAGGGAATGGACATTTTGAAGGTGGATTCACATGTTTACATTGCAGTAACATGTATTACTGCAAGTGTATGCATTGTACATAAAATCCCAAAACATCAAGACAACTAACCTGAACTACAGAACACCACAATTCACGTTAATGCATTACCATGAGTTGTGGTGCGCTATGTCAGAAAAAAGTGTCAGGTACAGTTTTTGAACGTGTAAAGAACCTGATTTGGACAGGAGTTTGTGCCAAGCTGGCCCAGGTCCTGCCCTACTTCTTCTTCGATGGGATAGTGACCAACCTGTTTGAAGAATTTCTCCCATAATGTGTAACACTTCTGGCCTGAGGCCTGCTACCCACATATTCTTGGCCTGAAGCCTAATACTCAAAATAATCGGCTGTCCAGTCCAGTTGCATATTTAACACTTAACTGCACAACTTCAATTCAGTACAACAGGGTCATTTTACAGTAGAGATTGCATTCAGGGGCGGACTGACAACTCATGGGGCAATAGGGGATCATGGGGCCCCTGTGTCCTTGCCCAAACTCAAAAAAGCCCATGAAAAAGGTACCAGGGGCATCTCATGGGGGCCCCTACTGATCCCGGGCCCTCGGGCAGTGCCTGAGTTTCCAAATGGTCAGTCCGCCCCTGATTGCATTAACTAAATTTGCTGAACTGACCAGTGAAGAACATTTTCTCTCCTTCTGGAGACTTCCCTTACAGTGGTGTCTTAAGTGCAAAACACTCCAATATTTCACAGAACTATTGCAGCCCCAGATGCTACAGTCTCTTATATCAGATGCTCCTTACACTGGGTGTACCTTCCTCTCACATAAATAGGGTGCTTCTCCTTAGGTCCTTAGGCTATTCTAAACCAAGCCAAAGGGATTGCAAGGTTTCTCTTTCTATCCCTTGTGTGTCTTCATTCACCACCCTGGCAGTTCAGCACTCCAGAGGGCTCTTTCTTTCTCTCCCTACAGCACTACATCTTGTAGATCAGGGGTGTCCGGGTTCCATGCCTTAAGAACACTGGGCACTAACTCCACTCTCTACATTACCATGGGAGGGGCTACAATTAAAGGACACTATTGCCATCCAACAAACAAGCTGCCTTAATGCAAATAAAGCCTCTCAGTGCACTGCAATGGTGTGAATTCACATCAAGGGGCATGTTTCTACATTCCCCTGCATTTTTTTTGCATGTTCCTGTCTGAAAAATAACAATTGCCTCTTACTAAATTAAAATGCAGTAGAGCATACTACATGTGCATTTTAATGTGTTATCATTAATTAATGTTGGCCTTTAAGGGTTCTTTTACATTTGAGTTATGCATTAGCACACATGCATTGTGCAGGTGTTAAGTTAAGGTGTGCTATGTTAATATGGTTCATTTAAATCAAGAGGCTGCCAATATAGAAAAACTTTCAAAAAATGGGCTTGCAAAAGAATTTGTAATGCAATGCACTATGGTGATGGTGTGTTGTTGTGCTTTGCAGCACACTGAAAACGTGTGCATGGCCTTAGTGCTTTGGGTGCCCTTCAAATGGTCTAGTTATATGGCTAACCTGTTCCTTTTGACCATACACATATATTAAGCCACTGAGCAGGTGGGCTTTAACGCTGAGCAGCAGCATATATTGTATGTCCATGGGGAATTGTTTTCTGCAGTAACTAAAATGTCACAAGCAACTCCCAATGCACACTTGCATTTGTGAGCTTCCAAACATGTGACTGTTTGACAGCCAATCACATGATCGGAATGTCAGCCTCCATCTCCCAGCATTTAGATTCTCTTAAAGAGCCGGGGGCAGCTGCAAAGGGTTAAGAAGCTGTCTGCGGATCAGATGTGGGAAATAATGACATTTTTTAAATACACTACATGGTATATATGGAAAACTTAACCATTTCCATACCGGGCACTTTTACCCCCTTCCCTCCCAGGCCATTTTTCTGGTTTCAGCGCTCACAATTTGAATGACAATTGCGCGGTCATACAACATTGTACCCAAACTAAAATTTTATCATTTTCTTCACACAACTAGAGCTTTCTTTTGGTGGTAGTTAATCACTGCCAGGGTTTTTATTTTTTGCTAAATTAACAAAAAAAGACCAAAAATGTTGAAAAAAAAACACATTTTTCTTTGTTTCTGTTATAAAAGTTTGCAAATAAATAATTGTTCTTCATGAATTTAGGCCGAGATGTATTCTGCTACATGTCTTTGGTGAAAATAACCCAAATTAGGATGTATTTTTTAGTTTGTAGGAAAGTTATAGAGTTCACAAACTATGGTATAGATCTGAATATTGATCAATCCTGAAGTACTGACAGCCAATCTAATTTCTTGAGGTCCAAGAATGTCAGAACAGTACAGATATCCCCCAAATGACCCCTTTTTGCAAAGTAGACAGTCCAACGTACTTCATAAGAGGCATGGCGAGTTTTTTGAAGTTGTATTTTTTTGTCATAATTTTTCGGAAAATTAAAAAATTAAAAAAATTATTTTCACTATTTTTTTTTTCACATACTGTCACCAGTGCAGTACAGCGTCATCATATAACTGGCATGGCGGTGATCAGGGACACTGAGTGGTGACAGTATGAAAAAAAAAATTGTATTTTTTATTTTTTTATTATTTTTAGTTTTTTATTACATTTTTTTTCTTTTTTTAAAGATTTTTTTTTCCATATTTCACTATGTCCAAAGTAGTACAATGTTACCATAGTAACATTGTACTACTTTAGGGAAGTGATCAGTATTTTTTTTTTCTTTTTTACACAATTCGCTTATAGCAAAGAATTACTTTGCAATAAGCAAGCATTTACCTGAATGACATCAATTTATTCAGGTTTTTTTTTTTGTGCTTAGCTGTGATTTGGCCACAGCTAATCACATGACATGTGCATGTGATCGCTGTGACCATTCATGAATGAAGCCATCCATTGTATACAAATGTCATGTGACCTGCTGTGATTGGTCACAGCAGGACACATGGTACCGTCAACTGGGGCCGGTACTCAGATCTGTCATCGGCCATGTCCCAGGTACACGGCCGGTGACAGATCGCGCCGCTGCGCACGGCTCTGCAAGCTCGAAAACTGTGCATACCTGGGAGGACGCCGTATGGCGTCCACCTGGAAATCTACAGCATTTTGCTGGCTGCCAAACGGCTATTGGTTAAAGGATACTTTGGGTCTACTGGAAATATAGTGTAGTAGTTTTATTCTTTATAGTGTCCTTAATTTAACATTTTTGGGGATTTCTATCATTATCATTCTAAGTATGCATAAAATTACCTGTGAATCTATTCTTGTCTTTAAAAGATTATTTTATTTAATGGCTGGAGATATAAAATATAGAATCAGAAATATAGCTGTGTTTTTTTTATTTTTGTTATTTTGCTACAGTTTTTATGCTTTAATATTATATTAAGATATTTCATGTGGTAATATTTTAAGGACATTTATTAGATGGTCCAAGACTATGAAATTTCTATGTTAGGTGTGATAACCAACAAAATGTTATTGTCATGATCTTTTAATTGTCTTGTTATGAAAATAACAATAAAAAAATAAATACAATAGATAAATATGTTTTAGAAAAAATAAAAAATAATGGTACCTCAATACAGCAACACATGTAGCGTGCATGGCCATGGGTTTCAATAATGCACACATGACCCCAATGCACAAGTGTTAATTAGCCTTCAAACATCTGGCAACTCTTTATAAATCAGGTATGCTGCATTTTTTGGAACATTCTGTACCCCCATCACTATGATTTGAACAGGGCAAATGTAATGCTGTGTTGCTGTGGGTTTCCTGAAATAGCTGATTGTGTTATATCTCTGTGAACAGCAGCTGAACCTACAGTATGTTCGCGTCCAAGCAGTTCCGAATGGTATAGCAGTCCAAAGGATAACAGTGCATATAACATTGTTATACAAATAAGTCAAGCCTGTTCAAATATTAGCATTGCTGTTCAGTGCATTATGAGAAACACAGATTATACAGTATAAATGTTGTGAAGCCCATACAAATTACAAAACATTTTAAAGTAAACCATTTATATCTGTTTCTTTGTTTTCTTTCCCCATCCCATAGACACAAAAATTACTTTCCTCATATACAGTCGTCTCTAGAACAAGTGCCCCAATTGGAAGATTTCCCCTCTTTTCTTGTATCTGTAGCATTTCTAAAGTGTGTGATTTCTAATCATTTCAGTCCCAGTAACAATGTTCACTAAAGCAAATGGAGATAATCAGAATATCTAGTAGGGACACAGACATCAACTAAAAATCTGAAAGGATTGCTTACCCTTTCCTTTGTCTTTGGATATACTTTAAATTCTTGAGTACCAGCCTGTTATACCAGGCTATTTTTCAGTTTTCAGTGATGTGATAGTTTCACTGACAATTACTCGGTTGTGCAACACTGTACCTATTGTAATTAATTTTAGGTACTTTTTTTAGACAGAGCTTTCTTTTGATGGTATTTAACCACTTGCCCTCCAGAGAATTTACCCCTATTCCTGACCAGGCCATTTTTTGCGATACGGCGCTGCATTACTTTAACTGACAATTGCACGGTCATGCAACACTGCACCCAAATTAAATTTATGTCCTATTTTTCCCAAAAATGGTGCATTTTTTATTTTTTGCGCTATAACAAAAAAAACAACATTTTTGACTTTTTGCTATGTCCAGTAAAAAAATTTTAAAAATCAAATTTCGTCATAAATGTAGGACAAAATGTATTCTGCTACATGTCTTTGCTAAAAATAATCCCAATACATGTAAATTAATTGCTTTATGTGAAAGTCATAGCTTCTACAAATGGTGGTATATACTGTATACTGGAATTTTTTTTATACTAGTAATGGCTGCAATCAGCGACTCATAGCGGGACTCTGGTGGGCATTCTGACACTAGTGGGGAGCTGATTAACTGTCACTGACATCCCCAGTGACACTAATACAGTGATCAGTGCTAATAAAAGTCCTGACACTGTACTAATGACACTGAGTAGGAAGGGATTAACATCTGGGGCAATCAAAGGGTTAAATGTGTGCTGTTTTACTGTGTTCTGTGTGTGTGTTTTACAGTGTAACCATGCTGCTTTGTATTGCTCTGCTATGCAGTAATCCAGGCACACAGCAGAAGGCAGCTCTGGCAGGCAGTAGGTCCGGGCACACAGCAGAGGGCAGGCTGGCAGGCAACAGGTAATCTGGGCACACAGCAGAGGGCAGCTTTGGCAGGCAGTAGGTCCGGGCACACAGCAGAAGGCACAGCAGAAAGCAGGCTGGCAGGGAAGGGTTAACTCTGGCTTGGCTGTAGGGTCTGGCTGCAGCTCAGACCTCTCACAGCACTCTGAGTCACGAGCAGGGAAAAATCTGCCCGCTCGGGTCCTGCTCCAGACTTTTATCGCTGGAGAAGGATGCTCCCACATTGCCTGGCATTGGGTTTCCGTGGCAACAAGCCCGGGCCCCCTCACTCCAGCGTGGCCTTTGTCTTGGCAGGTGCAGAGTGCGGAAACCTTCGGGACCGTGCTGTGCCCACCAAGACATGGAGAGGGGGGCGCGTGGAGACACCCAGGTGGCCTGCATGTAGAGAATCCACATGCAGACACAGTGGGGTGGCAGACTCCTCGGCCAGATGCTGATATGTGATCCTCACTGCAGGAGGCAGCTCCCTGGTGCCCAGTGCCCTCACGTAGCAGGGACATGCAATGGGGAAGGGGGGGGGAAGAGAGGGAGCAAGGGAGGGGGGACCATGACATTTACATACAGACCTCTCCCCAGTTAGTGCTATTCGGTGATCGCCGGGTGCGAACAGGAATCTCCAGACAGGATCTGGTGATTGAAAGCTGAAGCCGCCAATGGCTTGCCCTCTACCCATAAATTTAAAATCACGCATATATACATGATTTTGAGCAGCCCTGCCGCCCTGTGATAGTATTTCTGCTATAGGGTGGCAGGCAAGCAGGTAAAATAGAAATGTGGTCAAAACCTAACTAAGCTTAAACCTACTCCCAATCCCATTCTAAGACCTATGCTAACTACACTGTAAAGGAAAGATGTGTATACTTGCTAAATCTAAGGGTGGTCTGTACCAGTCATGTGATCTCCACAGCAGTCAGCCTCAGGGGAGAGGAGAGAGCAGCCACAATGATTGCAATGCCTATATGGTGACCTCAGCCATAGGCTTATAATGGGTCATCCATTGTCTGCTGTCCCTCCTCTACACTGGTACTGGGAGTTGATCAAGTGACTGAACTGGAGCTCATTTAGATTAAGTAAGTATACACATTTATGCTTTATAGGGTAGTTAATATAGGGCTTAGAATGGGGGTGGGAGTAGGTTTCAGTTCAGTTAGGTTTTGACTGGAATTATACTTTAAAAAGCAAAGTTTTTTAACATTTTACTATAAAAAAAGTATAAATCTCACTTTCTATTATAAAACATATTAAATACAATGTCAGAACAGTACAGTCCCCCAAAGTATCAATTTTTGGAAAGGAGACACCTAGAGAGGATCATATTTAGGAAATGAAGAAGCATGCTGGTATTGAGGTGAGTAAAACACTGAGCTTGGTAATGGTGCTCTAGATACAATGCATCACTAATGTATAGGTCATACACAGAAGGGAGTGAAGGGTTTAATGTACAGATCACATACAGTGGGAGGATGGAGCTGACTGGTTGTCATGCACTGCTGCTCCAGCTTCTGCCTGCTGCAGTTTTGCTACATTTCCCCATTGTGTTTGTGAATTGAGCCACCCAAGGACAGCACAGATCACATCCATTTTTACTAGCATGCATTTATGCTCAAAATACATACCATAGTGCACATCAGAAATTAACATGACGTACCAGTAAAGTCCCTATTAGTCCTTATCGGACTACATGCACTACTAGTAGTAATGCAAGACTGTCAAAAGGATAGCCAAAAGTTGTTATGTAAATACAGCAACTGTAGAAGCTGATGGATCTCTTGACACAGTGCTTATAAACAATGCTCAGAAACTAGATAGAGGGATACACAGCAACATTGTTAATTTTGTATTTACTTTGTTTCATTCATCTACGGATCAAAGGGGTGAACTTTGATCTGCATACTATGCCTGTAAAAGAAACCTGGCCATTAAAGTCAGTTTTTTTAAGTCGGCCAATAGGAGGGTGAAGAATGGGCTCAAAGGTTGGTATTAAAACTGACAGAAAAAAGACACTACCAATAAACTATTTTTTTTCAAAAATGTCTATTATGTTCGGAAGGGGAGAAGGCAGATGAATTATTGGCTCTCATTGCCCAAACTCAGCAATCAGATATTTTTATTGAAGCTTTGCGAGGCAATACAGGGCATTTATAATACTTATTCTGATATTATTGGTATTATGTATAATTTTTATAGTGTGTTTTACACATCTAAGCTAAAATATGCCCCTGCTGATTTACAATCATTCATGGATCATAATTATAATCCATCTTTGAGTAACGAGGATAAGGCATGCCTTGATGCTCCTTTGACGCTCCAGGAGTTGAAGTTGGTCATGGCAAGTTTCTTTAATTGTAAGACTTCAAGCTGTAATGGCTTGGCCATTGAAATTTACAAACTATATGGGGATACTCTTCTGCTGTTTCTTCTTCAGATTTTCAATGAGGCATCCAGGTTAGGTTATCTTCCTGACTCTATGTTTAATGCCACTATAGTGGTGATCCCTGAAAAAGATAAAGACCCTACAACACTTGATTTGTATTGCCCCATTTATCTTCTTACAGTTGATAATAAAATACTAGCTAAAACACTTGCTAATAGATTGAATCAGGTGATAACTATTATTATACATTCTGATCAGACAGGTTTTATACAACCCCTGGCAAAAAGCATGGAATCGCCACTCTTGGAAACTGTTCATTCAATAGTTTAATTGTGTAGAAAAAAAACAATCACTAACATGCCTCAAAACTATTTTCATTTAAGATTCCAACCTTCTGGCTTTAAGAAACACTTAAAAAAATAAAAATGAAAGAAAACTGTAGTCAATTGCAACTGTTTTTGCAGATCAAGCAGAGGAAAAATTATGGAATCACTCAATTCTGAGGAAAATATTATGGAACCACCATGTACTTTGCAGTTCTAAAACAAATATCTGCATCAGATTACATCTGCTAATTAGTCTGCAAGTAAAAAAGAGTGCTTGCATACCTTAGTGAGCTGTTGCACCAAGCTGATTGACATGAATCATGGCTCCAACAGGAGAGATGCCAGTTGAAACAAAGGAGAGGATTATAAAACCTCTTCAAGAAGGTAAAGCATCACGGAATGTTGGAAAAGATGTTGGTTGTTTCCAGTCAGCTGTGTCTAAAATCTGGACCAAGTACAAATCAAATGGGAAGGTTGTAAAAGGGAAGCGTACTGGTAGACCAAGGAAGACATCAAATTGTCAAGATAGAAAACTTAAAGCAATATGCCTTGAAAACAGAAAATGCACAACAAAACAAATGAGGAACAAATGGGCAGAAACAGGAGTCTGTGACCGAACTGAAAAACATCATAAGAAATGGAATTTACATACAGAAAAGCCAAACAAAAACCATCATTAACTCCTAAACAGAAAAAAACAAAGTTACAGTGAGCTAAAGAAAGTAATTATGGATGACTGAAGGAAAGTGATACTCAGTGATGAATCACAAATCTGCAATGGGCAGGGTGACGATGCCGGAACTCTTGTGTGGTGCCATTCCAATGAAATTTATAAAGACAACCCCCTGAAGAAAACATGCACATTTCCACAATCAATAATGATAAGGAGTTGCATATGAGGTAAAGGTATGGGGGATATAGCAGTCATTAAATCTTCAATAAATGCACATGTTTCTATTGAAATTTTGGACACTTTTCTTATTCCAGCAATTGAAAGGATGTTTGGTGATGATGACATTATTTTTCAGGATGATAATGCATCTTGCCATAGGGCAATATCATGAAAATTTTCCTTCAAAAAAGACCTATATAATCAATGGCATGGCCTGCAAATAGTCTGGACCACAATCCAGTTGAAAATTTATTGTGGAAATCAAAGAACTTGGTTCATGACAAGGCTCCAACCTGCAAAGCTGATCTGGCAACTGCAATAAGAGAAAGTTGGAGCTGGATTGATGAAGAATACTGTTTGTCGATAGTTAAATCCATGCCTCAGAGTATTCAAGCTGTTACAAAAGCCAGAGGGGGTGCAAAAAAGTATGAGTGGTGCACTGTAGTGTTTTTTTTTTTCATGATTTCTTAATATTTTCCTCAGTATTGATTGATTTCAGATTTTTTTCCCTCTGTTTGTTCTGCAAGAACAGTTGCAACTGACTATAGTTTTCTTTCTTTTTTAATTTTTTTAAGTGTTTCGTAAAGCCAGAAGGTTAGAATGTTAAAATAAAAATAGTTTTGAGCCATGTCTGTGATTCGTTTTTATTCTACACAATTAAACAATTGAATGAGCATTTTCCAGGAGCAGTGATTCCATAATTTTTGCCTGGGGTTGTACCTAAGTTGTCTACTGCATTTAATATTAGGTATGTTTTTTTAAATATGCAAGTCCCAACAGATGCCCTGGGGAATAAAGTCCTTCATGCTCTTGATTTCTTTAAGGAATTTGACAACATAGAATGGAGGTACATTTGGGCAGTTCTTCAGAAATTTGGGTTTAGTGAGGATTCTCGTTCTTGAGTACATCTTTTATATGCTAAACCCCATTTGGCAGCATAGAATGGAAGTACATTTGGGCAGTTCTTGAGAAATTTGGGTTTGGTAAGAATTCTCGTTCTTGGGTTCATCTTTTATATGCTAAACCCCAAGCTTCGGTTCATGCAAATGGTCTTTTTTATCCTCCTTTTTTGCTACAACATGCCCTTTGTCACATCTTTTTGTGGTTGCTTTTGAACCATTGACATGTTTTCTGTGCCAGACCACTGGAGTGGTTGGGTTTTGTATAGGCCAGGGGGAGGAGAAGCTCACTCTCTATGCAGACAACATGCTCCTTTTTCTGTCCGATACACAATCTTCCCTCCAAGAGGCTATGTCCCTCATTACCAAATTTGGAGGTTTTTCAGGATTAAAAATTATTTGGGAGAAGTCTACTCTTTTCCCTTTAGAACCCCTTCCAGTAAACTTAACAGGTCTATTTGCCCATATTAAAGTTGTTTCTCAGTTTAAATATCTGGGTATTACAATCTCTCCTAAAAAAAGTTTATTATATTACCCTTAACCTGGTTCGGTTGCTTTCACATTTCAGGTCGCAGCTTATGTCCTAGTGTAAGTTACCAATCTCTATGGTGGGATGTACCAATTTGATTAAGATGATATGGATGCCTCTACTATTGTACATATTCCATATCTTCCCTTGTTAGATTCCACTTACATGTTTTACATTTTTGTCAGGTATCCTTAGAGACTTTATTTGGAAGAAGAAACCATCTAGGATTAGACTAGATCTTCTTCAGTACCCCAGGAATATAGGAAGCCTGGCAGTACCGAATCCATGGTTGTACATTTTGGCAAGTCCAACATTTGAATGGTTGGGAAAGATGCTCCTCCACAAATATCTCAAATTTATTAAGGGGCTATTTAAAGGTGTGTCCACTATATGCATGGAGTTTTCAGCATATCTCAAATCTCCATTGCAGCTCCTACTGTTTGTTTGATAGGACGCGTCTGGGCATCTGTGAAGGAGTTACTTGGTATTATTGTTTATACCAGGATCACCCCTATATAGTCTAATGATTTACTTATTGAAGTTGGGAAGTTGAGAGGGCTTCAGACTTGGGCCAGAAGTGGCATTCTGACAATTTCCCATCAATGGGAAAATCAATATTTTTAATCATTTCAGCAATTGCAATTAAAATTTTCTTGTGACAAAAGGACTTTCTATCATTATCTTCAAATCAGACACGCCTTTCAGGCCCAAAATGGCTAGCTCAGCTTCTCAATTGCAGATACCTTATTATTTGATAAGATTGTTGGGATCTGTTGTTCAAAGGGCCTCATTTCAGAGATTTATGAGCAACATTTATCTTTTGTTGAGACATTTAGCAACGTGTAAAGAAAAATGGTAAGATTTAGTTCATATTCCCGATGAAGTCTGGGACCAGGTTCTACAAAGGATCCCTCTTGTTTCTCTTTCCCCTCGTATCAGCTAATGCAACTGTTTATTATTCATCAGGAATATCAGACTCTGCATTTTCTTTGTAGTATAGGTCTATGGCAAGATTCTTCCTGTAATAGATGTGATCAGTCACAGGGAGAACTGATTCACCTGCTGTGGCACTGTCCTAAGCTTAAATGATACTGGACAGAGGGTATTCAAACTATTAATAATGTAACAGGTCTATCTCTTGATATAGATCTACTGACATGTATTTTGGGGCATTTTGATTCTTCTCTTTTGGATGAGTATAAACTCCTGGAGGTTTCTAGAGTACTCTTTATTTATAAGAATAATCATCATTAAAGGGGTTTCAGTCTCTCCCCCTAGATATCTAATTGGGTCCAAAACGTGAATGAGTATTGCACATGGGAAGCAAATATACTTTCTGTGCAATGCCATGTTTAAATTTTATTCTTAATATTTTTTTAGGATCTGTGCTGTGATGGGATGGTGGGGGTTTTCTATTTATTATTTAGGCTGAGGTTTTTTTGTCATTTGAATACATGTTTTTAATTTGCATGGAAAAAAAGGAATTTTTTAAAAATAAATATAATCTGATTAAAAAAAAAGAAACCTGGCAAGTAAAAAAAAGAGGGGGTGGGAGTTATTAAAATGTTTGTTTAGTAACCATTAATTTATTGTAACCAGTCCTAAACTCTTAACTATTATTTTCCTGCTGGGTTTTTCTTCTGTTTTTCTAACCATTATTATTGAAACATTTTTCATTTTATATTCATTTTAATTTGGTAATTTGTTTAGGGTCACCTTTAAAAAGCCCAACATCGAAAAAAATTACTATATTTATTTTGCAAATAATTTTAGAATAATTTTAGGGTAATTTTAAAAAAGAGTAAATTGTAGCATATACTGTAAGGCATACTTGTATTTACAAGTAAATAAAAGAAAGGTGCAGCGCTTAAAAATGAATGACTAAAAATGCACATATAAACAATAAAAACTTAATGATATGCCCGCATAAAGTGACATAGTGCAAATCAGGTTTAAATAAATCTGCAATAAGGTGCTATATTACGTGACAATACACCACAGATAATGACATATAAAGTCCACAATTTAATAAAGGTGAAGATCCATCAAATGGTCTCAATCAGGTGATCAGTATACTTCTAGTGGTTCTTCAGGTGATGTGCCAGAGTTAGACATTAAGATTGGGCACTCACCAGATGCAAAATTACACATTTATATATATGATAAATCAGCTGGAGGTCCCCTTTAAGGATATCAGCAGCCTGATCTGGTCCAAGAGATTCCCTTCCCCTGGGTTATCTGTCGCAACACTGCCGTCCTCCAGAATGGGCTCTGTAGTAGTATTGGCTCATGCAGAGCCAGAAAGAAGGATGTCCATAGTGTAGTACTTTTCAAAGTAAGCGTTTATTCATATATACAGCCAATACAGTAAGACAAGAGAAACTGTCACTGACCATGAGAGTTTCAAAGATGGCCGCAGAACCTCCTTGTGGTCTCGGCGGTGTGACATCACCGCGTATAGCTCCTCCTTTATGCATTTCGTGCACCAGCACGTATTCATAAGGAGTGTGCTTATACGCTGGGGATGTCAATGCAGTCTATTTATAGCAGATGCAGCGCGTGCGTACATCCGAATTTCGGAGCGTTTACAGTAACATTTTTTTTTTAGCCAACCCTAATCAAAATAGAAAAAAAAAAGTTTTGTTACCTTTTTGTCTATTGATTGCATGAATATCTTAAGTAATGACAAAATTATCGCTGCATCAAAAGGTCCATAGCAGAAATTTCAAAATTGTGTACAGGTGTGAGAGATGAAGTGTTTTTATATTTTATACCTTGTTTTATTGTCCATGTCCAGTATATACTTTACTATACTATGGATAGAGTCAGCTTTTTTTCACTTTGTAACTAACCTACAGTAATTCTGAAGGTCTAGTGCCATGACCCACATCCCAGAGGAAAGGAACGTAACTGTTTTAGGTGTTAATCAAAGTGAAGAGAAACGTACTTTTCATGTCAAGTACATGCCAGCAAAAGTGGTTTTCCTTGAGAGCTGTACCTGGGGAGATAAGCATAGGATCTTTAGTCTTCTCTGATGATCAGCAAGGCAGCAGATGACAGCATCTTTTCTGAAGGAAGATAACAGCTCTGCAACCCAGGCAACAGGAAAAAAATAGATGATTTAAATAACAAGCTAGATCATATATGGGCCATGGGATTAGATTTAAGCCCACAACTGCTTCAGAAGTATATGTCTTCCATTTTTGGGACTCCCAGGGGCTATCAACCTTATGACCATACATTAAGACACTTTCCAGGTAACTGGAAAGGATCAAGTTGAGATGGCAACCCAAGGAAGAATGTTTGCAGGATGGCAGGCAGTAGCCTTCACACCTGTTAAGAAGTCCAATTCATGCAGGTTAAAACTTTTATAATATATAAAATAGGCATAGAAATATAATAAAAATTGTTATCACCACACTAATAATACCACACTTCCTCAGGGAAGGACCATGACTCAGGAGCAACAAGGGAGAATGTCACCAGCACACCCTGGAGCACCAATATGGGTCCAAAAGTTTTAACGAACGGTCACATAATTACAACAAGGGAACATTTCGGAGTCTCACAGGATCTCTTCATCAGGCATGTGATGAAGGGGTCCTGCGAGACTCTGAAACGTTGCCTTGCTGTAACTATGTTATTGTTTATTAAAACTTTTGGACCCATATTGGTGATCCCCGGTGTGCTGGTGATATTCTCCCTTGCTGATTCTGTTCGGTTCCTGCCGACGGTTGCTACAGCACCCACTTATACAGACAGCCATTTTTAACGCAAGAACGTGTATGTTTGGATTGTATACTTGACTCAGGAACAAGTCACAACCTTCTCCTTTAAGCTTGAAGCCTGTTTGTAAAATCAGAGGTGCAGTCATATTGCAGTAACAAGCTTCTATCAAAATTAGTATGAAATGTCAAGCCTCAGAGCCAGGAACATCAGCTGAAAGTCTATTTTGCAGGGGTTCTCTTGTGTTAACTTGCCAGGAATCCACCATTCTGAGAAGTGAAGAATGGCTACCACACACTCATGTGGACTTCAAGACCATTGACTGTTTTGCCTTTACACATTACCTGATGAATAAGGGCCCCTTATTTCCTTTAACTTACAAGGTGCTTGGTTGGATCAATAACAATAGGGTTGTTGTTGAATTGTCAAAGATCATGGTCTCAGGATCGCCCAAGATAAACAACAACTCCTGCAAAGAAGGCAAGAATTGGGTGTAATAGAGCAAACGTGTATGCCTCCTAAATATTAATCTGTTTACAGATTTGTGATGCTTTACTGCAGCCAGTTTTTTTTTGCACTTGCCCCTTATTATCTTGCTGCAAATTTTATATATCTATGTTTAATGTATATTTAAATGGGCCATGTGGGTCCATCTAAAACAAAAGGGCAATGGATGGTAAATAGTTCTTTTATCACAGTATAGTTAGCTTGCTTGTTTTGGTGGTGATTAAACAGGTTTAAATTGTGAGATAGTTTTCAAATCCTGCTCAAAATTAAACCAATTCAAACTTTGTTGCAAACCCCATTGAAGTCTAAGGGGAAGAGTAAACCTTTTTTATGCAATTCAGGCCATTTGTAGCACTAATAAGCATGTTTCAGGGGAGAGGCATGAGAAGAGAGGCCCTGCCATCAAGAGACATGTGCCAATGCCTAATTTTCAAAAAAATAAAAAATTTGAGGGGAGCTTTTCATTGGCATTGAGTGGTTTTAAAAATACATAAATCTTTTAAATTATAAGCTTAGGGCCTTAAACCTGTACATGGATTTACAGAACAGGGTACCAAAGGATATGTATTCCACCACTGCAATCCACAGTATAGTACACTATAGCATAGTAAAGCACATTACAGGACAATAATACTACCTACACAGAAGAATTGTTCCAAATTTCTGGCTTAACCACAAACTTACTGGCCAATACTTAACAATTTGGCTCAAACAAATCCTAGGGATCTGCTCTAAAACAAATGGTGTACAAAGTCAAATCAAATACCTAGTTGTTTTGGATGCTGAAGTGAAAACGGCTTGGTTGTTATGAATGAATCTCTTATAACACCAAGAAATTTTTAACAATATTTGACACCTGAAAAATAAATATATTATACATGAATGAATACGTGTCACACTCAGGGGCGGACAGACCATTTGAGCACTCGGGCACTGCCCGAGGGCCCGGGGTCAGTAGGGGGCCCCATGAGATGCCCCTGGTACCTTTCATTGTCTTTTTCATAGGCTTTTTTGGGTGTGGGCGAGGACACAGGGGCCCCATGATCCCCTATTGCACTGCGTAAAATTGACAGCGCTATATAAGTACCTGAAATAAATAAATGAATTAATCAATAAATAAATATATATACAGTATATAACTGCAGACTCAGCCCATAAGGACCACTCTAAATAAGATAAGGGATAGATGGAGATAATTTTGGAAATATATCCAAGATGGGAATCATTATCCAAAAGGCAAAAAGAAAATAAATGTAAGTAATGGCTGTAAGTTACTATGCAAGTACAAATATAAAATGCCGCTATTTCTCCCACTGACACCAATGATGGTCCACTATTCCACCCAATGACACCAATGGTGTTCCACTATTCAGCCAACTGATATTAATGATGGGACACTGTTCCTTCTACTGACACCAATGATGGTTCACTATTCCGCCCACTGACACCAATGGTGTTCCACTATTCCACCAACTGATATTAATGATGGGACATTATTCCTCCCACTGACAGCAATGACAGTGCACTATTTTTTTCATTGACACCAATGATGGTTCACTATTCCTCCCACTCACACCAATAGTGTTCTACTATTCCTCCCACTTACACCAATGATGGGGCATGGTTCCTTATATCTATGCTACTGTCTCTGACACTTTTTTGCAGCCACCTAGCAGGTATTTACCAAAGCAGGTAAACTGTATTCCACAGTATATTTCTCCACTATTCCATGATATTGAGTTTGATTACAGAAGATATCATGGATGTTTTATCATTGTTCAGTTTGTTCCAGTTTTCTTACTGGCAATCCTTTTTCACTAGCTGTGATCCATGCACCTTGGTCTTGGTAGTGAGTCCTTGGAATCTTGGGTCCTAATTGGCCTTTTCCACAACACGTTTTTATTTTCTTTATATCTTCATTTTTCTCTTATTATCCCTTTTTATCTCCATTTCCTTTTCAATCCCAGTGGTAAGCCAACTAAATATAATCACTCTTGGCTTTCGATATAAGTCTTGTCTGGGTGGTCCAGACCTTTTCACAGCTTCTGGACTGGATAGTACCACAGGATTGTGCTTTCTTGTCGAATTGCATGACTTGGGCCAGCACTGTGTTTTCTTTCATTTTTTATGTATATATGATTGTTGGCAATTTAACCAATCTTTTTTTGGATATGGGGTTGATCTATTAGATTGCCATTTTTGTGCATCTCCCACTTTCCTGTCCCTTTTTTTTAAACTATTAACCACTTGAGCTCCTGAGGATTTACCCCCCTTTATGACCTGGCCTTTTTTTGCTGTTTGGCGCTGCACTAATTCAACTGATAATTGCGTGGTCATGCAATTCTGTACCCAAATGAAATTTACGTCCTTTTTTTCACACAAATAGAGCTTTCCTTTGGTGGTATTTTATCACCTGTGCGCTTTTTATTTTTTTGCGCTATAAACAAAAAAAACACAAAAATTTTGAAAAAAAAACGATGTTTTCTACTTTCAGCTATACAAAATATATTGTAAACTCAAAGTTGGTCATAAATTTAAGCCAAAATGTATTCTGCTACATGTTTTTGGTAAAAAAAATCCCAAGAAGTGTATATTGATTGCTTTGTCTACAAACTATGGTATAGATACTGTAATTTATCCCATTTTTTGCTATACAGCGCTGCACTAGTTTAACTGACAATTGTGCGGTCATGCAAAGCTGCACCCAAACAAAATTTATGACCTTTCTTTCAAACAAATAGAGCTTTCTTTCAGTGGTATTTGATCACCTGTGCACTTTTTATTTTTTGCAATATAAACAAAAAACCCCCCAAATTTTTAAAAAAAACCAATATTTTTTCATTTCCGTCATAAAAAATGTCCAAAAATCTCAAATTTCGTCATAAATTTAGGCCAAAATGTATTCTGATCCATGTTTTTGGTAAAAAAAATCCAAACAAGTGTATATTGATTGCTTTGTGCGAAAGTTATAGTGTCTACAAACTATGGTATAGATACTGTAATTTATCCAATTTTTTGCTATACAGCGCTGCACTAGTTTAACTGACAATTGCGCGGTCATGCAAAGCTGCACCCAAACAAAATTTATGTCCTTTCTTTCACACAAATAGAGCTTTCTTTCGGTGGTATTTGATCACCTGTGCGCTTTTTATTTTTTGGCTAAACAAAAAAACCCCAAAATTTTGAAAAAAAACCCTAATATTTTTTCATTTCCGTCATAAAAAATATCCAAAAATCTCAAATTTCGTCATAAATTTAGGCCAAAATGTATTCTGCTACATGTTTTCGGTAAAACAAATCCCAATAAGTGTATATTGATTGCTTTGTGTGAAAGTTATAGCATCTAAAAACTATGGTATAGATAATTTGAAATTTACACAGCTACACTTTCTGACTGTCCATCAAATTTCTTGAGGTGTTAAAATACCATGATAGTACAAATACCCCCAAATGACCCCTTTTCAGAAAGTAGACACCCTAAGCTATCTGCTGAGAGGCATATTGTGTCCATGGAAGATTTATGTTTTTTCCACAAGTTTCTGGAGAATGACAAAAACATTTTTTTTTTTTACACAAAGTTGTCATTTAAATGATTTATTTCTTGCACAAGCCATGGGTATATGTGGAATTACACCCCAAAATACATTCTGCTACTTCTACTGAGTATGGGGATACCACACGTGTGAGACTTTTTGGGAGCCTAGCCACATACAGGAGCCTGAAATCCAATGACCACTTTGAAAGCCTGAAGGTGCGTAACTTCTTCATTTCACTTCCTCACTACCTATCACAGTTTTGAAGGCCCTGACATGCCAGGATAGCACCCCCCCCCCCAAATGACCCCTTTTTGGAAAGTAGACACTCCAAGGAATTTAAAAAGAGGCATGGTAAGTATTTTGAAGATCTCATTTTTTCTCACAAGGTTTTGAAATATAAAAAAAGAAAAGAAAAAATATGTTTTTGTTTTCTTTCTTCATTTTCCAAAAACTTGTGGCAACAAATGAGATCTGAAAATACTCACCATGCTTCTTATCAAATTCCTTGGGGTGTCTACTTTCCAACAATTGGTCATTTGGGGGGGTTTGGTGCTATTCTGGCATTCCAGGGCCTCCGAAACTGTGATAGGTAGTCAGGAAGTGTAATGAGGAAATAAAGCCCTTTAAAAGCCTGAAGGTGCTTATTGGATTTTGGGGTCCTGTACTTGGCTAGACTGCCAAAATGTCTCTCACATGTGGTACCCCCATACTCGGGAGAAGTAGCAGAATGTATTTTGGGGAGTAATTCCACATATACATACGGCATGTGTGAGCAATAAATTATTTAAATGACAATTTTATATAATTTTTTTTTTTGTCATTTTCCAAAAACTTGTGGTAAAAAAATAAATTCTTCTATTGATTCAACATGCCTCTCAGAAAATAGCTTGGGGTGTCTACTTTCCAAAAAGAGGTCATTTTGGGGGGTGGGGGCATTTTATGCTCAGCATTATAAGTTTATGCCACACATCACTCACTCTTCTAATCACATAACCATAACTTCTAACCATAATTACTGCCCTTGATCTAACGTTCGGGGTGATACCTCACATGCATGGTGCAATCGCTGTTTCCATACTGGCACAGGGTCAACACTCACGATCGCAGGTGTGCACATGCACGGGTGGGCAAGGGTACTTTTTTTTCTGATTTATTTAATTATTTTTTACACTGTCCCTTTAATTTTTTTTCTTTTTTTGATCACTTTTAATGCTATCTCAGGGAGGGGGAGGGGGGGGGGCTTTTACATGAAAGCCCATCACCGGCTGAAAAAAATGATACCAGGATGATGCAGCTGCAGGCATCACCCTGGTATAACCATTCAAAGTCCAGTGATGTACCAGTACGTCGCTGGTCCTTGTTGGGTGTATATGCTTTTTATCTTTATGCAGCCTGTGGGCTGAATGAAAAAAAAAGAGAAGAAATCTCTGCCAGAAAAAGTGTGTGGTATGCCCACCATTAGAATACCTCCCTGCATCCACCCACTTCTAATGGTGGGCACACATGAAATGTGCCAACAAATATAAAATATATACACCAAAGCAGAGGGGCTATCCACCCACTGGCCACCCCAGGCCCCCATGCTTCAGCATATATGCTCTTTTTTTTTTAACTGCGGATGAAAAATCTCATCTGACAGCACTGCACGCACTGCACGCACCTATTTATGTCTATTCTGAAAGCAAGACTCTATTGCTGTCAGAATAAACAAGTCAGTGCTGCAGTTTGACATTCCTGCAAAGAAATCAACAACAATAAAACATTAACTCAATAAAACAACTTTATAACTGAAATATCTCTGCAAGGAAAAATGTGTGGTGGTATGCCCACCATTAGAAAACCTCCCTTCATCCACTCACTTCTAATGGTGGGCACACATAAAATGTGCCAACAAATATAAAATATATATGCCGACGCATAGGGGCCATCCACCCACTGGCCACCCCAGGCCTCCATGCTTCGGCATATATGCTCTTTTTTTTTACTGCGGATGAAAAATCTCATCCAACAGCGCTGCCCACACTGACTTATGTATATTCTGACAGCAACTTCCTGTTGCTGTCAGAATAAACAGGTCAGTGCTGCAGCTGAAAGTATTCCTGCAAACAGAAATGGTTAACAATAAAACAGTAACAATAAAACAGTAAAAGTAGAACAATCACAAAAATGACAACAAAAAAAACTAACTATTTTTGGTTTTTAAATTTTTTTATTTTTGGGGGGGATTTGTACTTTTAGTTTTTTTTTTAACTTCTTTTTTTTTTTCAAACTTTAAACATTTTTAAAACAGATGGTAGGGTCTCTCCAAATGCAATAGCCAGTTTCCTGACTACCTAACATCTTTCGAGACACTGTGTAAATGTGCCCTGAACTGTGCCGTGCTGTACCCTATACTAATAGTCCACTAGTGTATGGTAGAGGCGGAAGCAGGGCTTGACGCAGAGGCCAGGTTGGCCAGGTCAGGAGGGAGAACAAAAGCGGCTGTCACGCCTAATTCCACGTTTGCTACAGACACAACATCTTTTTTGGGGTCTTCTTTGGGTTGGGGTACCAGGAATGGTATCGGGAAAATGTCTCTCATGCAGCTGGCTAACTGCATCTGGGATGGGGGTTTGGGGCGCAAAACCTTCTGGATACAAAAGGGCCCTGATGATCTCTAACTGGAATTTTAGGTAAGATTCATTATGTCCAGTCGCTTTGTAGAGAACAAAAGCGTTATGTAAAGCCAATTGAAATAAATAAACAGACACTTTTTTGTACCAGCGTCTGGCTTTTCAGGAAACTAAGTACGGCTTCATCATCTGGTCGTTGAAGTCCACCCCTCCCATGTTAAGTTTATAATCGTGGACACAGAGGGGCTTCTCAACAACGCCAGCTGCCGTGACAATTTGGATGGTCGTATCTGCGTGAATGGAAGACAGGAGGTAAACATCCCGTTTGTCCTTCCACTTCACTGCAAGCAATTCTTCGTTTCTCAAGCAGGCTTTTTCCCCTTTCCAAGACAGGTATTTACAAGCCGTTGGGGGAAGCCCCGGCGATTAGATCGCACAGTGCCACATGCGCAAATTCCAAGATTGAACAAATGTCTAAATAGTGGCACGCTTGAATAAAAATTGTCCACGTATAAGTGGTACCCCAAATGGAAAAAGGATGACTCCAAGTCCCAAACTATCTTGCCACTGCTCCCCATGTAGTCTGGGCATCCGGAAGGCTCCACGTGACTATCTTTTACCTCGTAAATCCGAAACTTATATGTATAGCCTGTTGCCCTCTCACAGGTCTTCTACATCTTGACCCCATATCTGGCACGCTTGCTGGAGAGAAATTGTTTGATTACAAGGCGGCCAGAAAATTGAATGAGGGACTCATCGATGCAGATGTTTTGCTGGGGAGTATACACATCTGCAAATTTTTGGTTAAAGTGATTTACGAGGGGCCGAATTTTGTGGAGCCAGTCAAATTCAGGGTCACCCCGAGGACGACTGAGTGTGTTGTCGCTGAAGTGCATAAAAAGCATTATCGTCTCATATATATGCCTGGCCATGGCAGCAGAGAACACGGACATATGAACAAGCGGGTCTGTAGACCAATACAACCGCAATTGATTTTTTTTATTAATGCCCATGTTGAGGGTTAGGCCCAAAAAAACTTTAAATTCGGAAACCGTAATGGGTTTCCATGCAAATGGTGTGGCAAGGTTTGAATTTGGGTTGGCGGCAATAAATTGTTGTACATATAAATTGCTTTGATCCACAATCAATGCATAAAGATCATCTGTGAAAAACAGCTAAAAAAATCAAGGGGAGTATTTAAATTTGCTGTTTCCACCTGAATTCCGGGTTGGGCAATCGGGATTTGCAAGCACATCCGGAAGGATACTAGGGGCTCTATGGGCCTGTCTGCGAATTCTTGGTGGCTGCGGGACACTACTTGTGCTCGCCACCGCACCAGCTTGTACTGCACTTATGGGATTCGCCATGTCACCAAGTGATACTGCAGTGCTGGTATGTATAAGACCAGGATGGACTAGGCCGCTGGTGCTCGCCAGTTCACCAAAAGGTAGTGCGGCACTAGTACTGACACATATGCTGCATATGAGAGTCATCATGTGTTTGTACCACCTCAGCAACCTGGGAATGGGGTCGGGTACACCTGATCTTAGCAGGGACCTCTTCTCCGTCATCTGAGCACATTGGCACCTTTTACAGGAGGATGCCACGGTTTCCAAATATATTAAAAATAGACCGGAAATAGTTTTCCTAAAATCTACTTCTTTGGTGGACAGAATCACAAGTAACTATTATACAGCAATCACACCAATACTACTTTAACAAAAGGTCTCTACAAATGTGGACATTGCCTGCATTGCTCTTGGATGTATGAGGGCATATAACTCTGCTTACCCAATGGGAACTTTTCACCTCACATTTCCATGCCAATTGTGAAACATAAGGGGTTATTTATTTAGTGCTTTGCAAGTGTGGGGCTTATTATATTGGGAAAACTATCTGTCAATTCATACAGCAACTTAACCGATTGCCTCCCTGCCACTGTGTATATACGTGTGCAGGGCGGCAGTGGAGCGCAAAACCACGTTTAAAAACGGGTTCCGCGCTCCCGACACTTTCGCCGGCAGGGGGCGCGCGCGCTCCCGCCGACCCGCGGGTGACACTATTTGATCCAGGAGGGATCAATCATTAGATTTCAGCCAGTGATTTCTGGCTGAAATCACATGATCGGTCCCTGTCCTATCCTGTCCTGTGTTGACATACACACAGGGCAGGATATGATGTCATTCTTCTCTGCCTGGACACATTCCGTTCCAGACAGAGAAGAAGACATCCAAAAAGTGAGTACACAAGCACTACACTACAGTTAGAACACTCTAGGACACATTTAACCCCCTGATCGCCCCCCCCCCCTCCAGTTAACCCTTCACTGCCCTGTCACCAGTGTCACTGATCAGTGAAGCGATTTTTACTGATCAGTGTCGCTGGCGACTTCCGATAGAGTTAGCGCCCCTCCCAGATAGCGCCAGATTGCCCGCCAGTACACCAGTAATCCCGTTTAACCCCTTGATTGCCCCCCCTTCAGTTAACCCCTTCACTGCCCTGTCACCCAGTGTCACTGATCAGTGAACCAATTTTTACTGATCACTGTATCAGTGTCGCTGGCGACTTCCGATAGAGTTAGCGCCCCTCCCAGATAGCGCCAGTTTGCCCGCCAGTACACCAGTAATCCCGTTTAACCCCTTGATCGCCCCCTCTCCAGTTAACCCCTTCACTGCCCTGTCACCCAGTGTCACTGATCAGTGAACCAATTTTTACTGATCACTGTATCAGTGTCGCTGGCGACTTCCGATAGAGTTAGCGCCCCTCCCAGATAGCGCCAGATTGCCCGCGAGTACACCAGTAATCCCGTTTAACCCCTTGATCGCCCCCCCCCTCCAGTTAAACCCTTCACTGCCTGCCACCCAGTGTCACTGACCAGTGAACCAATTTTTACTGATCACTGTATCAGTGTCGCTGGCGACTTCCGATAGAGTTAGCGCCACTCCCAGATAGCGCCAGCTTGCCCGCCAGTACACCAGTAATCCCGTTTAACCCCTTGATCGCCCCCCCCCTCCAGTTAACCCCTTCACTGCCCTGTCACCCAGTGTCACTGATCAGTGAACCAATTTTTACTGATCACTGTATCAGTGTCGCTGGCGACTTCCGATGGAGTTAGCGCCCCTCCCAGATAGCGCCAGATTGCCCGCCAGTACACCAGTAATCCCGTTTAACCCCTTGATCACCCCCCCCAGTTAACCCCTGCACTGCCTTGTCACCAGTGTCACTGATCAGTGAACCAATTTTTACTGATCACTGTATCAGTGTCGCTGGCGACTTCCGATAGAGTTAGCGCCCCTCCCAGATAGCGCCAGATTGCCCGCCAGTACACCAGTAATCCCGTTTAACCCCTTGATCACCCCCCCTCCAGTTAACCCCTTCACTGCCCTGTCACCAGTGTCACTGATCAGTGAACCAATTTTTACTGATCACTGTATCAGTGTCGCTGGCGACTTCCGATAGTGTTAGCGCCCCTCCCAGATAGCGCCAGTTTGCCCGCCAGTACACCAGTAATCCCGTTTAACCCCTTGATCGCCCCCCCCAGTTAACCCCTGCACTGCCCTGTCACCAGTGTCACTGATCAGTGAACCAATTTTTACTGATCACTGTATCAGTGTCGCTGGCGACTTCCGATAGAGTTAGCGCCCCTCCCAGATAGCGCCAGCTTGCCCGCCAGTACACCAGTAATCCCGTTTAACCCCTTGATCGCCCCTCCCCCCCAGTTAACCCCTTCACTGCCCTGTCACCAGTGTCACTGATCAGTGAACCAATTTTTACTGATCACTGTATCAGTGTCGCTGGCGACTTCCGATAGTGTTAGCGCCCCTCCAAGATAGCGCCAGACTGCCCGCCAGTACACCAGTAATCCCGTTTAACCCCTTGATCACCCCCCCCCCCAGTTAACCCCTTCACTGCCCTGTCACCAGTGTCACTGATCAGTGAACCAATTTTTATTGATCACTGTATCAGTGTCGCTGGCGACTTCCGATAGAGTTAGCGCCCCTCCCAGATAGCGCCAGATTGCCCGCCAGTACACCAGTAATCCCGTTTAACCCCTTGATCGCCCCTCCCCTCCAGTTAACCCCTTCACTGCCCTGTCACCAGTGTCACTGATCAGTGAACCAATTTTTACTGATCACTGTATCAGTGTCGCTGGCGACTTCCGATAGTGTTAGCGCCCCTCTCAGATAGCGCCAGTTTGCCCGCTAGTGCACCAGAAATCCCATTTAACCCCTTGATCGCCCCCCCCAGTTAACCCCTTCACTGCCCTGTCACCAGTGTCATTGATTACAGTGAACAGATTTTTACTGATCACTGTATTAGTGTCACTGGTGACTTCCGATAGTGTTAGCGCCCCTCCTAGATAGCGCCAGTTTGCCCGCTAATGCACGGGATTTTTTTTACCAAAAACATGTAGCAGAATACATCTTGTCTTAAATTTATGACTAACTTTGAGTTAACGATATATTTTTTATAGCTGAAAGTAGAAAATATTTTTTTTTTCAAAATTTTTGTGGTTTTTTTGTTTATAGCGCAAAAAATAAAAAGCGCACAGGTGATCAAATACCACCAAAAGAAAGCTCTATTTGTGTGAAAAAAAGGACGTAATTTTCGTTTGGGTGCAGCATTGCATGACCGCGCAATTATCATTTGAGTTAGTGCAGCGCTGTATAGCAAAAAAAGGCATAAATTACAGTATCTATACCATAGTTTGTAGACGCTATAACTTTCACACAAAGCAATCAATATACACTTATTGGGATTTTTTTTACCAAAAACATGTAGCAGAATACATTTTGGCTTAAATTTATGACTAACTTTGAGTTTACGATATATTTTTTATAGCTGAAAGTAGAAAATATTGTTTTTTTTTCAAAATTTTTGTGTTTTTTTTGTTTATAGCGCAAAAAATAAAAAGCGCACAGGTGATCAAATACCACCAAAAGAAAGCTCTATTTGTGTGAAAAAAAGGACGTAATTTTTGTTTGGGTGCAGCATTGCATGGCCGCGCAATTATCATTTGAGTTAGTGCAGCGCTGTATAGCAAAAAAAGGCATAAATTACAGTATCTATACCATAGTTTGTAGACGCTATAACTTTCACACAAAGCAATCAATATACACCTATTGGGATTTTTTTTTACCAAAAACATGTAGCAGAATACATTTCGGCTTAAATTTATGACTAACTTTGAGTTTACGATATATTTTTTATAGCTGAAAGTAGAAAATATTGTTTTTTTTCAAAATTTTTGTGTTTTTTTTGTTTATAGCGCAAAAAATAAAAAGCGCACAGGTGATCAAATACCACCAAAAGAAATCTCTATTTGTGTGAAAAAAAGGACGTAAATTTCGTTTGGGTACAGCATTGCATGACCGTGCAATTATCATTTGAATTAGTGCAGCGCTGTATAGCAAAAAAAGGCATAAATTACAGCATATATACGATAGTTTGTAGACGCTATAACTTTCACACAAAGCAATCAATATACACTTATTGGGATTTTTTTTACCAAAAACATGTAGCAGAATACATTTTGGCTTAAATTTATGACTAACTTTGAGTTTACGATATATTTTTTATAGCTGAAAGTAGAAAATATTGTTTTTTTTCAAAATTTTCGTGGTTTTTTTGTTTATAGCGCAAAAAATAAAAAGCGCACAGGTGATCAAATACCACCAAAAGAAAGCTCTATTTGTGTGAAAAAAAGGACGTAAATTTTGTTTGGGTACAGCATTGCATGACCGCGCAATTATCATTGGAATTAGTGCAGCGCCAAACAGCAAAAAAAGGCCTGGTCATTAAGGGGGGTAAATCCTCTGGGGCTCAAGTGGTTAATGACCATATGTACTACTCCAGCAATGGCAAAATGCTAACTCCAGTTAGCCGCCATCTGGGATTATACCATAGATTTGATACAACATATGTACAGTTTTGGTTTTAGATGTGGTCAACAAAGATCCACGAGGTGGAAATTGGGACAAAAAAATTTCCAAAAGGAGACGATGTGGATTGAGTGCCTTAATGCCACGCAACCTCCTGGGATTAATGAAATTTTGTCCTACAAACCTTTATGCAATCTATACATAGTAAGACATATTTTGTGTTAATGTATGTGCATACAGAAATATCACTGACAAATGGATATGGTGCACTGATTCATGTGTTCATGCTCTTTTGCATTGATTCATATGTATGTGTGTGCACACATGTATTCATACTTACCGAACATGCATGTGCATATATGTATGTACACAGTTATGTTCTTTTGTGTTAGCCAACTGTTTATGGAAAGCCAGCACATTGGCCATTTTTTTAAATTATACATGTGACTGATTATTAGCACTGCTTTGACCGAGCTGTGGCGCGGGAGCCACCGATGTGCATTGGTTCTTTCTCTGATGGGTGTGCGGCTGGAAAGGCCGTTAGAGCCTGCCAGGTACCTTGTCATACTTGCGTTCTGCCGATCTGATGGAGGGATGTATGTCACTCCTGGTTTGGACACTGTGGAATTATGAGGAAACCAGTGCACATTTTCCATCTCCCCTGGACTCTCCACCTGTGCATGGCTGGTTGGTTTGTCCCATCAGGTTTAGTGGATGCTGGTGCCCTTGCACCTGGACTGGCGCATGTGCAGTAGATCCCAGTCGGGACGGGTGATGTCACACAGCGGCAATTCACTTGCGTCTCCAGCTGACCCTAATCTAGGGTCAGATGGATGGCAGACTGTCAGGATACCTTTCCATGTGTGAGCCTGTAGATGAAAATGTGGACAAGCAAACAAGGGATTCATACAAGACAAGTAACTGTGGCACATACTTAAAGTATGTGATTGATCGAGACATACATTGTTTGGCTACTGTTATCCCAATACTCATTTGAGCTATAGTTTGATTTATATTTTGTAGCCTGTCTCCCCATTTGGCTGTGGTCAGGGACACGGTCTTTATGTCTGTTCTCTCCCGCTGATATACTATCCTAGTGAGAGAGTGGATAGCTTCAAGAGCCTAAGCAAGGGAGTCCACATTTATGAGGATTTATAAGGCAATGTCCAAGGAATTCAATACACTACAAAACCAGGTAATTATTTAAGGGTTAATATTACAGTGCTTTTGGCATTTTATAGGTTGGTTTCTTTTGCAGAATCCTGTACATATCTTGCTGGTTATACTGTATTTGTAGATTGCCAGTGGCCTTAATACAAACCCTGCAATATTTGGTTGACTTTTTCTGCTGTGGCATTCGTGGTTTGGATACTGGAAGTGAGCCACTATGTGTAAGTGTATAGTTAGTAAGTCCTTTTTGGAGATTGAGTACACCCACATAAATACTTCTATTGCATACTTACCTGTTTTTTATAATGCTGCCTACAGACCCCCGATGTGCCCCCATATCCATCTTTCAGATCCAGCACCTGTCTAAGTCTCTGCGCCTTTCCCGCTCTATTCTGTTTTTCAGTTTCATACATAATTGTAAGTGGTTATCCTTTTATTCTTCAGAGATAACTGTTAGCTGTTACTCATGAGTATATGGTTAAAATGTACTCTTGCTGTACTACATAGATGCACCAATATAGCTCCTGAGCAAGCAACTATCTGTTGCAAAACACGTAGAGCATGTTACAATTGGAATTTGGAAAAAAAACACACATTTTGAAGAAACAAGCATTACAGTATGTGAAAAATACCTATACACTAGATGCATACAAATATTACAAAAACAACATAAATTAATAAATAAATTAAATATATCCAGATTAAACACTGCTGCCACCTTAAGTGAAATAAATCATATAAACAATAAATGAACCCTAGGAGATTCAGTAGCGCAATGAACAAAAACACATGTCTGCGACTAAAAAGCTGTTTGATTATTTTCATCTAATTTCCATGTATTTTGGTGTGCTGAAAACAAATAAAATATTTAAAAAACTCCTAGACGTCATGATTTGCCACAAAATGCAAAATTGTCTTCAAATTTATCAATTTTTTTAAATTTTTGGTATTTTTTTATATTATGGGTTTTTAATCAAATTTAAAGTCCAAATTATTATTAATTAATTCACATAAGTGCATTTAAGATATAAAATGCCAAAAAAACCTTAAAGGGGTTGTCCGAGTTATATAAAAAAAATATAGCACTGTAAATCTGATGGTCAGCAATATACAGTATACATAAGCTAATCAAGTTTTAGGGAAAACAAATTATATTTCCTCATTTCCCTAGTTCTCTTCTGGCCCTTTGTTGTTATTTTAAGGTAAACAATCTCTGCCCCTCCCCCCCTGCAAAGGGGGTGAATACAAGTGCTGCTCTGAGTGACATGTCTGACTACTGGGATACTCAGCAGCATGCTGTATGTGTAAGCCTCAGCCCTGAGTCTGTGCTTCTAATGGTAGAAGGGGTTAATCTTTCCTGAAGAATCCAGTGGGTGGGATACCAAATACCCTTGTTTTCTGTGTCTATGGGACAGTCGAGACCGACAAAATCACTGGACCAAGAAGAGTTGGCAGCTGAGGGTTCTAACAGTCGGTGAAAAAAATGTCCTCCGAGAAACTTTGGTACCTTCCCATAAAGTTCTTCTACCACCTCTCCACATAAAATTGGGATTGATGAAGCAATTCGTAAAATCACTTCCAAGAGATGGAGAATGCGTCAAATACTTGGTCACCATGTTTCCAGGCCTGTCAGAGGCAAAATTGAAGGAAGGTGTGTTCGTCGGACCAATCATTAGAAGGCTTATAGTTGATCAAGAGTTTGTCAATACCATGACGGATCCTCAAAAAGAAGGGTGGATTGCATTTAAAGAAGTCGTACAGAAATTTTTAGGCAATAACAAAGATCCTCACTACAAAAAGATTGTTGGAGGAATGCTGAAAGCATTTCAAGCTTTCGGTTGCCTGATGAATTTGAAAGTGCATTTCCTCCAGTCCCACCTTGACTACTTTCCTGAAAATGTGGGAGCTGTGAGTGAGGAACAAGGTGAACGATTCCACCAAGACATTAAAGAGATGGAAAGGAGATACCAGGGAAAATGGAGCATTACAATGATGGCAGACTACTGTTGGATGCTTCAGAGAGACATTCCAGATGCTACTCACAAGTGTAAATGCACCAAGAGGTGCCTCATTGTGAAGAAGAATCGAGTTTAGTGTGTGTAGGTGAGCTCATTTCAGTTCAAAAAAGGATTTTCATGAAAACCTTGTAATAAAACTTTAATTTTATAAGTCTATTTCCATACATTTTGAGGTATTGCCTTTTTTAACGTAGTTACCTAAATTGTCAGTAAACGTGATGTCCTATGACAAAATAGAGGTCATTTTGCGTTCACCAAAATACATAAAGATTACGTGGAATAACCAAAACAGCTCTTGAAAAAAATTTTTTTGCGGACCTGTGAAATCAATCTTAAAGTGACAAATTATAAAATGAATGAGAAGCTGATAAAATTAAAGTCCATAAATTCATTCCAACGTGATAATGTTCTGTTTACTTCTCAAAACCGAAATCACCACGTGTTCAAGAAAGAGTGTTCCCTTTTGGGTGTACACTCACCAAATTTCCATGCCTCCCACTCTCCTGGTTGGAATATATCGCTTTGAAAAACTCCAAATGGGAAGGTAATGTGACAATATCAGCAAATCCACAATCCTCCTTGCTCCTCTCCCCCAGATACAATGGCCATGAAAGAATAAAAGGTAAAAACTCCAATGGTGCAGTACAAATAACACCTTTTATTAAATAAATGCAGACTGCCACTCACAAGATAACTGATAAAAACACGCCTGTAGATAATATGTATGGTAGTGTGATGGATGGTAAGCAGTGCTCTCACCACCGCCGGATCCCAAACAATGGCGCTCTTGCGTCACTTCCGGTTTCCAGTCCCAGACATCACTTCCGCACAGCCTCACTCTGATGCGTTTCGTCACTTTTGACTTAGTCATAAGCATTACAGTAATTTGTGGCTTTTGAGTACTATCGTGGCTATGGGCTTGTAGGGGGTAGTTAATTCCAAACAATTTGGGTAAAGATTTGTATCGTATGATCTTTGCTAGAAAAGTCTTTAAGGATTGTTATTTTTATAAAAAAAAGTATTATAGTAAAGATTAAATTATTTTACATTTTGAAGTGTATGTGTCTGTAAAGTCCATGACTACCTACTCATGACATTACATGTTGATTTCAGGACGTGGCACAAGTTGCTACTATAGTAGCCATAGTACCACCCTATGGTTACACGTAGGTAAACCATAAACATTTTCTCTTTAAAAACGTGCACCAGCTCTCTCACATTACCACTTCACAGTACTCTGCTCCTCTTAGTATATTGGTATACAGATTCCTGCAACTCAGGAAGTTGCTGCCCCACATTCAGCTACAACCCATCTCCACCTAGCTCATGTTCAATCATTAAACCTTTATATAGAGTGATCAGTGCCAAAATTACTTGAAGAATAAAGTAATTGTCAGGTAACTTATTCCAGCTGATACACAACAAGTCCCACGTTTAGACCTTCCCCTCAAAGCTCACTTCACTTCACTTCACTTCACAATACTAGCCCTAGGTAGATTAATTAAATTAATCTCAATATATTTTCACTTATTAATTCTGTTCAGTTCATACAATGCTAGGCACTCAAGTGCACATAATACATGTTATGGATTCAAAATATTACATCATAAGGTGCAAGCAATGACCCTGTCTGAACGATGTCTTACTGGACATCAAATGCATAGAACAAAAAAAAGGTATGATCACCGTATCTGGGACAAATGGAGCCATCCTACTCTTATTCGTTAAATTATCACTTGCAGATGAAAAGATTGGGTGACCAAGGCATAAAGCTTCCTATTAATACATACAGTATGTACAGTATATGTAAGGCTGTCCCACCTCTGGTAGTTAATTTTCAGATTGCATTTTAGTATGTCTGATTTATTTTTATTTTAACATGCACAAATTGTTTTTATTTGTATGTAGAGAATTATGGATTGGCTGTGTTCATTTTTATCAACCACTATTGTTTTTCCAAAAATTAGATTCACCCCAGAGCATATTCAAGTTTTTCTCCTCCTGCATCTGTAGCCATAAACATCTACAATAGAGATATTCAATGTCTAGAGCTGGATTTAAAAAAAAAAAATCATTACCTCTTTTGTTTTTGGCCAACTTTAAATAAGTATTTGCAACCATTCAATTTAATACATTTATAGCAGCCTCACATGGAAATCAGTGTGGGACAAACATTAAGAATTTACTACCATTAACAGTGCTGTTCTCATTACCAGTCTTAAACTCTTGTACTGAGACTTTGACAATAAGCACTTTTATAATGCTGTCAATTTATCATTGTTTTACATATTGTACATCAGGCCCTGACCTCAAGAAGTTTACAGTTTAAGGTCCCTATCTCACATGCATACATACAGTGGGGCAAAAAGTATTTAGTCAGCCAATAATTGTGCAAGTTCTCCCACTTAAAAAGATGAAAGAGGCCTGTAATTGGCATCATAGGTAGACCTCAACTATGAGAGACAAAATGAGAAACAAATTGCAGACAATCACATTTGCTGATTTGGAAAGAATTTATTTGCAAATTTTGGTGGAAAATAAGTATTTGGTCACCTACAAACAAGCAAGATTTCTGGCTCTCACAGACCTGTACCTTCTTCTTTAAGAGGCTCCTCTGTCCTGCACTCATTACCTGTATCAATGGCACCTGTTTGAACTTGTTATCAGTATAAAAGACACCTGTCCACAACCTCAAACAGTCACACTCCAAACTCCACTATGGTGAAGACCAAAGAGCTGTCGAAGGACACCAGAAACAAAATTGTAGACCTGCACCAGGCTGGGAAGACTGAATCTGCAATAGGCAAGCAGCTTGGTGTGAACAAATCAACTGTGGGAGCAATAATTAGAAAATGGAAGACATACAAGACCACTGATAATCTCCCTTGATCTGGGACTCCACGCAAGATCTCACACCGTGGGGTCAAAATGATCACAAGAACGGTTAGCAAAAATCCCAAGACCACACAGAGGGACCTAGTGAATGACCTGCAGAGAGCTGGGACCAACGTAACAAAGGCTACCATCAGTACCACACTACGCCACCAGGGACTCAGATCCTGCAGTGCCAGACGTGTCCCCCTGCTTAAGCCAGTACATGTCCAGGCCCGTCTGAAGTTTGCTAGAGAGCATTTGGATGATCCAGAAGAGGATTGGGAGAATGTCATATGGTCAGATGAAACCAAAATAGAACTGTTTGGTAGAAACACAACTTGTCATGTTTGGAGGAGAGAGAATGCTGAGTTGCATCCAAAGAACACCATACCTACTGTGAAGCATGGGGGTGGCAACATCATGCTTTGGGGCTGTTTCTCCACAAAGGGACCAGGACAACTGATCCATGTACACGACAGAATGAATGGGGCCATGTATCGTGAGATTTTGAGTGCAAACCTCCTTCCATCAGCAAGGGCATTGAAGATGAAACGTGGCTGGGTCTTCCAACATGACAATGATCCCAAACATACCGCCCGGGCAATGAAGGAGTGGCTTCGTAAGAAGCATTTCAAGGTCCTGGAGTGGCCTAGCCAGTCTCCAGATCTCAACCCCATAGAAAACCTTTGGAGGGAGTTGAAAGTCCGTGTTGCCCAGCGACAGCCCCAAAACATCACTGCTCTAGAGGAGATCTGCATGGAGGAATGGGCCAACATACCAGCAACAGTGTGTGCCAACCTTGTGAAGACTTACAGGAAACGTTTGACCTCTGTCATTGCCAACAAAGGATATATAACAAAGTATTGAGATGAACTTTTGATATTGACCAAATACTTATTTTCCACCATAATTTGCAAATAAATTCTTTCCAAATCAGCCAATGTGACTGTCTGGATTTTTTTTCTCATTTTGTCTCTCATAGTTGAGGTCTACCTATGATGCCAATTACAGGCCTCTCTCATCTTTTTAAGTGGGGGAACTTGCACAATTGGTGGCTGACTAAATATTTTTTTGCCCCACTGTACATACCAAGATCAACATTGGATATGTGAAGGTTTCACTGTGACACAAACTTGTTGCCACTAGAGGCCAATCTGTTCCTAAGCAGTTTGTTTGCGGAGGAGTTTAGTTGACATCAGCCTACCCCAAAAAGGTTACTGCAATTCACCTCTCTGGCATAGCTACTAAAAAGAGACACATGTTTACAAGCCTGCAGAGTAAGGAATGTTGTGAATATCAACCTGGGTGGAAGAAAAAGGCCTGAAATAAAGCCATTTTAAGAGAGCCACAAACAGAAATAAGAGAAATGTTCTGCTGGATTCTTTTTTCCTGGTCAGACTCATCTTGTACAGTTACACAAACAGAGAGGGTGAAAACACCTAGTGCATTATCTGTAGCACTTTATTACAAGTAGAGGAATACATCAATTATACTCACAAGCCAAGTGGGCAGATAGCATGTAAAACAGGCAAGGCACAAAACAAAAATGTCTGCTATCCAACTCCAACTGGTGAATGGATGGCTTCCTACCGACACGTTTTGGGGAACTGGCCCTCTTCCTCAGACAACTGGACCCCTTCCTCAAACATAGATCTGAGGAAGGGACCAATTCCCCAAAATGTGTCAGCTGGCAAAATCATCCATTTGCCAGTTAGAGATACTGTAGATGACATTTTTAGTTTGTGCCTTTTGTGTTTTACATGCTATCAGCCCACTTGGTTTGTGAGTATAATTCATGTCTTCCTTTAGTTGTAATAAAGTGCTAAAGATTATGCTCTAGGCATTTGCGCCTTCTCTGTTTGTGATTCTATAGCATGGGATTTCCCTGATTCGAGGAGGACTGCACTGCCTACCCTTCCAGTTTGGGTTGCTTGACTCTGACAAAACTCTGTAGCAACACGTTGGGTGCCTCTACCATTTCTGAGCACTGAAGTGTCAAGTTCTCTTGTTTATCTAGTCTTATACAGTGTCTAGAGGACAATATAAGGAAGCTAGAACTGATTCCACCCATTTCTTCTGTCTGCCTAAGAAGGCTGTGAATAGTGTACTGCTGCACTATAAGTGCCAAATGGTCTGCACAGAGAAGATATTTGTGCCACACTAGTATCTTTATGTCAGATTTATAATGTGGCATTTCTTAGCTGCAACACAGCTTTTACTAAAGTCAAATAGGCTGTGCACTGCAAGTGCACTCCAAGTGCACTTGGAAGTGCACTGCATGTGCACTGAAAGTGCAGTTGCTCTAGATCTGAGGGGAACATGCAAGGAAATAAAAAGCAACATTTTTACTTGCACATGATTCGATGAAAGAAATTAGCAGAGCTTCACCTCATTTGTGAGCTTCCTCTCGCATATAAAGCAACTGCACTTGCAGTGCACTTGAAGAGCATTTGCAGGTGCACTTGCAGTGCACAGCCTATTCGCCTTTAGTAAATCAGCCCCTATATTTACCTTTTAGTAAATAAACCCCATTACTGCCATCCTCAGATAAATAAATCCTCATACTCAGATATTTGTTCATCTCACCAGGAACTGGTGTGATGGATGGTATTGCATAGACAATGAAAGCCTGCCAGCTAAATACAGTCAATTGTTACAGTATTGTCTGCTCAGGTAAATTGACTGATAAGAGACTTTCCACCAGGAACAGCACAACATTTTTTTTTCTCCCATAAATGTTTTTCAGTGAAATTCACTGCAACAAGTTAAAGTATAACCCACATGCAGTTAAATAGTGGCATATGGGGCAAACAGAGTGCAGTGTAGATCAGTGCAACAAAACATTAAACAAGTCCACTTTTCGATATAGTCTGTAAGGCATTTCCGCAGTAGTCCAAAAAAGCATTAAAAAGGGGGGGGGGGGCAGGGTAGAGAAAGAAACAAGGGAGAGGGATGGAGAGAAGAGAAAGACAGAAAAAAAAAGGGGAGGGGAAAAGGAAGGGGACAATCTGTCATCTCCAAGGTGAAAATAAAACAGGAACTCTGCTGTAGCCCATGTTAAGGGGGCTAGCAGACAACATTTACAGTAGGGTCAATATATTATTTTTAAAAATATCCTTTATATTGCTCAGTAGCAGGGGCGGACTGACAACTCATGGGGCCCCTGGGCAGTAAGAGATAATGGGGCCCCCTGTTCCCCCACCTACACTCAAGACACACCCACACAACACCCTACCTACATATTACAGCTCAGCTGCATAGAAGGGGCAGTTAAATATTTACTGCAGCAAAATCTGCATGAATGTTCCCGGAGGAGGAGTGAGAGAGAGAGAGAGAGAGAGGAAGGGATGAGAGAGGAAGGGTGTTTTATTATTTTTATAATTTTTTTTGAAAATGCTTTTGGGTGGCCAGTGGATGGTGTCAGTAGAGCAATGGTGTGTGTCTCAGAATTTTTTAATTTTTATTATCTAATTTTTAATTATTTTTTACAATGCATTTCTGTATTATTTTTTTCACAATGATTTTGTGGGGGCAGTGGACAGTGTCAGTAGGGAGTGAACAAGGAGCACTAGTATATGTTGGGATGTCATTGGGATCAATAAACAGAACCTACACCCGTTATATCGGAAGGAAGGGAATGGATGGAGGGAAGGAAGGAAGGAAGGAAGAAAGAAAAGAGAGGGAGGGAGGGAAGGAATGGATGGAGGAAGGAAGGGGAGGGAAGGAAGGATGGGTAGGAGGAAAGAATGAAGAGAGGGGATGGAGGAAGGGAAGGGAGGGAATGGATGGAGGAAGGAAGGAATGAAGGAAAGAAATAAAACGGAATGGATGAAGAAAGAGGAGGGAATGAAGGAGGGGTGGGAGGAAAGAATGAAGGGAGGGGATGGAGGAAGGAAGGGAAAGAAGAAAAGGAAGGAAGGAAGGAACGGGAGGGAAAGAAGGAGGGGAGGGAGGAAGGAAGGAAATGAAAGGAGGGGAGGGAGGAAAGAATGAAGGGAGGAGATGGAGGAAGAAAGGAAGGAAGGAAAGAATGAATGGGATGGAGGAACGAAGAAAAGGGAGGGAGGGAATGGATGGAGGAAGGAACGAATGAAGGAGAGTGAGGGAAGGAGGAAGGTAGGAAGGAATGAAGGAAGGGAGGGGGGGGGAAGAAAAAAGGAAGGGAGGAAGGAAGGAAATGAAAGGAGTGGAGGGAGGAAAGAATAAAGGGAGGGGATGGAGGAAGAAAGAAAAGGGAGGAGGGAACGTATGGAGAAAGGAAGGAAATGTATGGAGGAAGGAATGAAGAAAGGGGAGGGAAGGAAGGAAGGAAGGAAGGGGAGGGAAGGAAGGGAGGAAGCAAGGAAGGAAGAAAAGGGAGGGAGGGAATGGATGAAGGAAAGAAGGAAAGAAGGGAGGGAAGGAAGAAAGAAAAGGGAGGGAATGGATGGAGAAAGGAAGGAGGAAGGGAAGGAGGAAGGAAGAAAGGAAGGGGAGTGAAGGAAGAAAGGGAGGAAGGAAGGAAATGAAAGGAGGGTAGGGAGGTAGGGAGGAAATAATGAAGGGAGGGGATGGAGGAAGAAAGAAGAGGGAGGGAGGGAGGGAGGGAATGGATGGAGGAAGGAAGGAATGGATGAAGGGGAGGGAAGGAAGGAAAGAAGGAAGGAAGGAGGGGAGGGAAGAAGGAAGGAAGAAAAGGGAATGGATAGAGAAAGGCAGGGAGGGAATGGATGGAGGAAAGAAGGAAATGGATGAAGCAAAGAATGAAGGAAAGGGAGGGAAGGAAGGAAGGAAATGAAAGGAGGGAGGGAGGCAGGAAGGAAATTAAATGGAGGGGAGGGAGGAAAGAATGAACAAAAGGAGGGGATAGAAGAAGGAATGGAGGGAGGGAGGAAGGGAGGGAGGGAGGAAGGAAATATTGAAGGAAGGGGAGGGAAGGGGGGAAAGAAGGAAGAAATGGATGAAGGATGAGGAGGGATGGAAAAAATTAAGGGAGGAGATAGAGGAAGGAATGAAGGCAAGGAAGAAAATGGAGGGAGGGAATAGAGAAATGAAGGAAAGAAGAAAATGAATGGAGGAAGGAATGAAGGAAGGGGAGAGAAGGAGAGGAGGGAGGAAGGAAGGAAGAAAAAGGAGGGATGAATGAAGAAAGAAGGGAGGGAGGGAGAGCAAAAGGAAGGAATGGAGGGGATGGAGGAAGGAAGAAAAGGGAGGGAGGGAGGGAATGGATGGAGGAAGGAAGGAAATGAACGAAGGAGGGAATGAAGGAAGGGGAGGGGAGGAAGGAAGAAAGAAAAGGGAGGGAGGGAGGGAATGGATGAAGGAAAGAAGGGAGGGAAGGAAGAAAAGGGAGGGAAGGAATGGATGGATGGAGGAAGGAAGGAATGAAGGAGGGGGTGGGAAGGAGGAAGAAAGGAGTGAATGAAGGAGGGGGTGGGAAGGAATGAAGGAAGAGAAGAAGGAAGGAAGGAATGAAGGAAATTAAAAGAGAGATGGGAGGAAAGAATGAAGGGAGGGGATGGAGGAAGGAAGAAAAGGGAAAGAGGGAGGGAATGGATGGAGGAAGGAAGGAAGAAAGGAAGGAAGGAAGGAAGGAAGGAAGGAAGGAAGGAAGGGATGAGAGAGAGGGAAAGAGGGAGAGATAGAGAGGAGGGGGGAGAGACAGAGGGGGGGAGGGAGAAGGAGGAGAGAGAGAGGGAGAGGAGGGAGAGACAGAGAGGGGGAGGAGAGGGAGAGGGAGGAGAGAGAGAGGGAGAGGAGAAAGAGACAGAGAGAGAGGGGGGGGCAGAGAGAGCGGGGGAGGGGGAGAGAGACAGAGAGAGGGAGGGAGAGAGGGAGACAGAGAGAGGGAGAGAGAGAAGGGGGGTGGAGAGAGAGGGAGAGAGAGGGGGGAAGGGAGGGGGAGGGGAGGGAGAGAGGGGGAGAGGGGGGGCAGAGAGGGGGAGGAGAGGGAGAGGGAGGAGAGGGAGAGGAGAGAGAGAGAGACAGAGAGAGAGGGGGAGGGGGGAGACAGAGAGAGAGAGGGAGGGGGAGAGGGACCGGGAGAGGGGGGGAGAGAGGGAGACAGAGAGAGGGAGAGGGGGAGTAGAGAGAGAGAGGGAGAGAGGGGGGAGAAGGGGAAGGGGGGAGGGGGGGAGGGGGGAGAGAGATGGGGGGGAGAGGGGGTGGAGAAAGAGGGGGGGAGAGGAAGGGGCGGAGAAAGAGGGAGGGAGAGAGAGAGGGGAGAGAGGGAGAGAGAGGGAAGGAGAGGGGAAGGGAGAGAGATGGGAGGGAGGGAGAAAGAGGGGAGGGTGAGAGAGGGGGGATGGAGAGAGAGAGAGAGAGAGAGAGGGAGGGAGAGAGAGGGAGGGGAGGGAAAGAGAGGGAGGGGAGAGAGGGAGAGAGGGGGAGGGAGAGAGAGGAGAGGGATGATTGCTGCAGTGGAAGGACAGTGACAGCACCAATCTCCCTGCATGGATTTCAACAAGGCAGCTGGAAGCCTTCCCTCCCGTCACCCGACTCATTCTGCCACCACATGAAGTGACAAGTGAGCTACTTCTGGGTTGGGATCTGAGACTGCCTCCTCCTCTGCTCCCCACACTATCACTGGACAGTGATCCTCTCACTGGCCCGCTACTGACCTCAGGCCCTCAGGCAATGCCTGAATGCCCGAATGGTCAGTCCGCCCCTGCTCAGTAGTTTTGGAATGGGACCAACAGGACAATGTGGAGAGCAATAAAGGTCTTTAAAGGTCTTAAGAAGGCATGGGACAGAACCTCAGCAAAGCACTTTTAGTATTGGAGTGTGAGACCATCACGCCCAGGACTTTTACCCAATTTCATTTGTTTCAGTGCTACATTTAACTCTTCAAGAGTAAGCAGATGTTCTAGGTCATGGGTCGTCTGTTCGGGCATAGCAGCCGGGCTATAAGCGGCTAAAAATTATTTGATCAAAAGAGCACAAGTTTCCTGGCGATGCTGATTAGAGTGGTTAGGTCTCAAGTTATAAAGCTTATGATAGTATAGCTCAAATTGTTTTGCTATTGCCTTATTTTCTTTCATCCGAGTGGTCCTGTAAGTGATGAATGGTAAGCAAGGTTCTGGTTCCCTGAAGGACTCAAGTCAGCAGCCTACCACTTTAATTGCCGTATTCATAAAACACATTTTGACAGAGAACATATTATTTGATACTCCTTTTTAGCCTTTGTTGCTAACATTAAAAGATATCCATCCATCAGATTTACATTATTTGAAGTTTGTTTACATTTACATGTTTTCTAGCATCACTATTGTGAGAATGGAGATACAATTTTGATGCCACTTGGGGAGTATGTACAATGGCCCACTAAATCCTTCCATAAGCACAGTTTGACTTCTCATTTGAGAGTCACACTTTGGGGTTGATTTACTAAAGGTAAATGAACTGTGCACTGGAAGTGCACCACAAGTGCACCTGCAAATGCACTTCAAGTGCACTTCAAGTGCAGTTGCTTTATATCCAAGCAGAAGCTCTGAAATGAAGCTCTGCTGATTTTTTTCATCCAACCATGAACAAGCAAAGATGCTGTTTTTCTTTTCCTTGCATGTTCCCTTCAGATCTAGAGCAACTGCCCTTTCAGTTCACTTGGAGTGCATGTGCAGTTCACAGTCTATTTTCCTTTAGTAAATCAACACCACTGCATGTAAATTGTGAACTACATATCACATTGTTGCTTTATTAATATTTACATTATTACTAAATTTGTGTATACAACGCTGCACTTGTGTTTGCGCATATTTAGTATATAGTATATAGAGTATCATATTTATATGTGCTGACTGCTTTTTTAATTTGTTTATTACATTAAGGTTTTGTTTAAACTCTTCCCGTCTGGCGCATGCCAATAAACGTCCGGATGGGAGCACTGACGATGCAGGGGGACGTTTCTAAAAAGCCCCCCACATCCATTGCCTGTGTACACTCCCTGGTAGCACTGCAATCTGAACACAGATCACTGTACAGGACCTCTGTGTGAGGTCCTGATACATGTGATCACTGATTGGCCAATCAGTGATCACATAAACAGTAGTAAACAAGATGTCACTTCCTGACATAATTGTTTACTACTTGTGAAATCTGTGAATGATCACAGAGGTCACATGGCACAAGGCTATTCACAACAGCCTTGTACCATTTGACAAGCTTTGACCAATCACAGCTCTCACAGTATTTCTCAATGGCTGCACGAATGCAGACAGAGAGAAAAAGAAATGATTGTTTTTACAGCCTTTATGGGTGTAAAAAACAATCAGTGTAAAAAAAAAAAAAAAAAAAATCTTCCTCACCCCCACCATTAGTACAGTGTCACTGTCAGCATATTAAGTGCAATAAGGAAACGGTAAATGGGGGGGGGGTTATTTGAGTCCCATTCCGAGAGGGTTCCAGTACCATTATACCACTGGGTCACTGTACCAGCATCAATAGAGTAGAAAGCAAGAGACAGGGCATCATAATGTGTCTTGGCAAAAAGCAAGGCAAGATGAAATGAAATAAAAAGCGATTACAAAAAGGGCCACGAAAGGGAAATCACAAAATGATGGAATGTTAAGGGGAACCAGTGTGGCAAAGAAATCCTCATTTCGGCATGTGGCCAACTGGAAGAATTTAGGAGTCATCGTGATCAACTCCTTGATGTATTGAATCCACCAGACTCCCCGAGGATAAACTGGTGTTGAATCTCTTATAGTTAGTCATATCAAAGGAAGAACAGAGCGCTTATTCACATAAGGAACATGAGTCAGGGGAAGCATACTGCTGTTGGTAGTGCTTGATGAAATAGGAGCCTTATGTACAGCTGAAATTAAATCGAGTCATGTGGGCAGCCAAGCAATTCTTTAAAGATGGCACACACCATGTGCTCTAGGGAGACTGGTTTCACAAATTACAGAAGCCAAAAATGCTTTATCATATTGCTTTATCGCATTCTTTTTGATGTTCAAATGCAATATTGGGATTTCACAGTTGATCATTGACACTGTTGCTCTATTTGTACTGACCATTTTCTTTTTTACAGGGTGAAATTACCACTGAATAAAGCTACATATTATTTGCAATTGTCTGTCTCACAGACTTATGTCATTTTAAGGATGGCACTAGATTCAGGAGATTCAGGTAGGATCAGTAACTACATACTTATGTAAGGACCCTGCCTTAAAGTGACACTAAATAATATCCTAATTTTCCAAATATAATCCATACACATCCAATACTAAGTGGCTTGATAATCCATTTTTCATTAAATAATTTTCTTACTGTGTTTTCCTCCTTATAATGTCCTCTGTGAGCTTCCAAGCCTCTTATTTTATGCCCTCACTTGTTTGTTTGGAACAAGCAGTACATGATAGTTTTAGTCATCTGCACTGCTCTGTGGACACTACAAATCCAAGACTTCATTGCTCATAGTCCCTAGTCCTTCTCAAGAGTGAGTAAAAGAGAAGAGCTATGTCCCTTTGTACAATGGTACCATAGAGAACAAATGCAGCCACCCTCCTACAGGAAGTCAGATTACAGCAGCAAAAAAAGGGAATGTGGAGATTTGGATGAGGCCGAAAGTAATAGAAGGTACTTTTTAAACTATGTTATATAACTTAAATCAGAGGTTAGTGTTACTTTAAGTGTGAGTGTCCCTGGTTAAACACTGTGTTTGCTTTAGCAGCCAATCTGTAGCCAGCCTAAAAGTGTTTCCTTTTCCTGTCAGAATGAGTAGCAATAATATGTATTTTTGAATATTTATCCATTCCCAACCATTCACTGTAGGTTTCATTCAATGATGCTCTCTGAGGGAAAGGGATACAAGTTTGAGGCAACCTTCCAGGATGTTGTTTTCTCCTCTGGGTTTTGCCCCAGATTGAACCAATGTGCAGTGCAATGCTATTCTGAGTTACAGTTGCCTTGCTGGAGGTTGTATCCAAAAAGATCTGGGTACAAGGTGCTGCTACTGGACATTATATAAACATAAAACGTTATGCACTTCCTCTTTAAATATATGTATATCAGCAAATGTGCAGATAAAGATCAGATTGTGCCAAAACTCAATGCATAATCTCTGAATAAATAACAATAAAAGGATCAATAAATAAATAAATAAATACATAAAATACATTCATGTGAAATAATTTCCCACAACATCCAAATAGCAATCGAGTACAATAGTATATGCGAATAACTCCACAATAAAAAAAAGTCCATCCACAGTAAATATCACACATGGTCACTCCTTTGCTCCAACACAAACACAGACTCTTACCAAAGATATCAGACCTCTGAATAAAGGTAATAAATGCATGAAGACTATCCAAGGCAATGGTCAGTTGAATACCAGCAAACAGGTACCACATCTGCATGATTGACAGTGTGCATAGTGACGTCAGCTTCTGGAAGCTCCACTCTATGCACATTGTCACAATAAAAAGTCCTGCTTGACATCACAAGGGTTTACTTCTTACATAATATGTTGTATAGTATCTGTGGTTGATCTGAAAGGGTCATACATCTTTACTGCAGAGAGCAAAAAAGATCCATTGCAACTTAAGACAGATACCATGACTACTCTTACATGGCCACAGACCTGAATTTGCTTGCTCTCAAAGGGCCAACAATTACCAGGAATTCAACCACAATCCAATACCAAGAAAGGCAAACAAAAGCTACACTAAATTGAGATTTGAGATTCGTCTTGCTACCTGTGTATGCCATATTTGCTGTCATCTTTTTCATGAATCCTTTATGATGATGATGATGTTCATCCATTGTGTTTGAAGAGGACCTTGACATCTAACAGGCAGCGGGCTGTCCACGGTGTGTCCGTAGGTGGTTAGTAAGGCCTATACGGGCACTAAATGTTCTGCCACATGTAGGGCAGACATATGTGGGCACTGCATTTACATTTGCGGAGTGCTCGCTTCTCTTGTGCTGTGGTTGTTCTTCTCTCCTCAAATGTCTGGCAGCCTTAGTGGATCAACGTGCACCATGCCGATTGATCTTGTGCCAGGGTTTCCCAGAAGGTGATGTCAATATCCAGGGACTTGAAGGAAGCTTTCAATGTGTCTTTGTATCACTTCATTTGTCTCCCGTGCGATTGTGTTTCTTGAGACAGCTCACCATGGAGGAGCTGTTTAGGGATGCAGAGATCTGGCATCCTTGCAACATGGCCTGCCCAGAGTGTCTGGGCTTTCATCAGCAGGGTGTGAAGTGATGGCAGGCCTGCTCTGGAGAGGACTTCTGTGTCTGGCACCTTGTCCTGCCAACAGATCCTCAGAAGTCTGCGGAAGCAGGTCATGGGGAAGTGGTTCAATTGCCTAGCATGCCTCCAGTATAAAGTCCAAGTCTCACTGGCATACATTAGGGTAGTTAGCACTACTGCTCGGTAGACTTTGAGGTTTGTGGCAGGGCTTATCTCACGGCAGTCCCACACGTTGGTCAGTAGTCTAACAAATGCAGAGCTTGCCTTGGCGATTCTGCAGGTGACCTGACCTTGATGTCATTTGTCAATGAATAGGATAGGGTGCTGCCAAGATATGGAAATTAGTCCACTGCTTGCAGCTTTTGTCCCTTCACTGTGATGGTGGGCTCTTGGTGTTGGGCTTTCGGAGCTGGCTGATGCATCACTTTGGTGTTGATGAGGACGCCGAAGTTGTCGCATGCTGCTGCGAATTTGTCCACACTGGCTTGCATTTCCTGCTCTGATACAGCATTCAGGGCACAGTCATCAGCAAAAAGGAGGTCTCGTAGCACAGTCTCCTTTACCTTTATGCTGAACAGGGGAGGTGCCAACACGCAACCTTGCTTGATGCCATTTGTAACGGGAAAGGCCTCAGAAGCTTCTCCGTCTTCCAAAACACAAGCCATCATGCTGTTGTGGAACTGACTTACCATTAGAATGAATCTGTCAGGGCATCCAAACTTCGACATGATGCGCCACAGACCTTCGCGACTGTCAGTGTCAAAAGCTTTGGTGAGATCCATGATAGTGGTGTACAGTTCTACTCTTGACACTTCTCTTGGAGCTGTCGGGCTGCGAAGATCATGCCCCCAGTTCCACGCTCTTTGTGGAAACTCAGGTAATAAACCCTGTTCCAGGTGGTCAGTCAGGCGGTTCAGCAACACTCGTGCAAGGATCTTGCCTGCGATGGAAAGCAGCGATATTCCTCTCTGATTATTGCCGACTTTCCCTTTCCTCTTGTAGAGGTATACGATGGACGCATCTTTCAGTTACTGAGGAATGGATCCTTCATTCCAGAAGGACTGGAACAGCAGAGTGAGTTTGTGACAAGCACTGCACCGCCATCCTTATAAACGTCCGCTGGGATTGCATCAGATCCTGGGACCTTGCCACTGGACAGCTGGCTGATAGCCTGTAGAGTTTCAGTCTTTGTTGGTGGGGCGTCCAGGCTGTGGTTAAAATCCGCCTAGGGCATTCTGTCGATCGCCTCATTGTTGATGGAAGATGGGCGGTTCAGCACACATTGGAAGTGCTCAGCCCAACGCTGTAGGATCATAGTCTTCTCAGTAATGAGAGCTGCACCATCTTAAGTCTAGTAGAGGGGAGCTCCCTGAGGGCTGAGGTCCGTACAAGGATCTGAGGGCTTCATAGAACCGTTTGGCATCATTTCTATCAGCAAGCTTCTGAATTTCATCTGCTTTGGCACTCAACCAGGAGTCCTGCATCTTGCGAAGCTTGCTCTGTACAGTCCTGCGAGTGTTGTTGAAGACATTTTTCTTAGTTGTTGAGGACGGTTCATTCTGATAAGCACGGTGAAGGCGGTGCTTTTCAGCAAGTAGGGCCTTGATCTCATCATCTTTTTCGTCAAACCAGTCCTGGTGTTTCCTGTGTGAGGGTCCAAGAACCTTTAGTGCAGAAGAGTGCACAATATCCCAGAAGCGTTCCCAGTCCTTCTCAGCATTTCCCTCTAATTGCAGCTCTGAGAGTTGGTTGTCAAGATCTTCTGCTAGTGAAGCTGCTGTGTTGGGGTTCCTCAGTTTACTGACGTTAATCCATTTCATCACAGCTTTGTTTCCCTGCAGACGTCTCTTTAGTTTGATTGATTTGATTTGATTTGATTTGGTTTGGTAAGAACTTAATTTGGAGATGAAGAGTCTATGGTCAGTCCAACAGTCAGCACTCGGCATGACCTTGGTTATCCTTATATCCTGTCTGTCTTTCCTCTGCACGATGACATAATCAATAAGATAACAGTGCTTGGAGCATGGCTGCATCCAGGATGTCTTTTTTGCGAGTGGGCAGGTGAAAGATGGTATTGGTGATGATCAGATCGTGAGCTGCTCATGTCTTCAGTAGTAATAGGCCATTGCTGTTACATTTGCTGATTCCATTTTTTCCAATGACGCCATCCCAGGCAGAATGATCGGATCCTACTCTAGCCTTGAAATCGCCAAGTAGAATCAGCCTGTCTGTGCGCTTCACGGATGAGAGTTGAGCATCGAGATCTTCATAAAATTTGTCTTTTACTTCATCCTGATTTGTCATTGTAGGTGCGTAGGCACTGATCAGTGTGGCTTGTTTTCCTCTCAGTAGTGAGAGATGCAGTGTCATGAGTCGTTCACGCCCTTGGGAAGACTAAGTTTGAGGACAAGATTAAAAATAAAATGAGTGCGCTGTACAATGATAATATCCTGAAACAATAAATAAAAATTAACCACAAACTCACATGTATACATGTGTACAAAAATCAACATATAAAGTGCTATAAATCAATGTCCGTAACATGAAAATACATAATAAGTCCCAAATCTAATGTGAAGGAAGGAAAAGTGCTACGTGCTGAGTAAAACTTCCAACACGGTGCTATGGTGTTCACAAGTGCTTGACACACCAAAAAGATCAGCCTCTTACCAGACCAATGTGATCTCAAATCAAGAGATCAAATGAGCAGATGGTGTCCCGATCCACACTGACACCCGTCAGGAGGAGATGGATGGACAGCTGCGGGCTCACCCGGACGGATTTCTCACACTAAACCACTCTCCATACAGTGTAGAGAAGTGTTAAAACAGAAGAGACTTCATAGTGCAACCCGATAAAACTGAAAGGTTTATTTAATAAAACACTTCACTTACATAGATAAGGTACATGAAGGTGGTATACAGATTCACATCAGCTGCGGTGTCATTCCACCGGCCAAAACGTGGTAACGTCACAGAAGACTCCGTCCGACGCGTTTCTCCAAAACTGGCATCCTCTGGGACATTGGATTTGGGACTTATGTATTTTCACGTTACGGACATTGATTTTAGGACTTTATATGTTGATTTTTGTACACCTGTATACATGTGAGTTTGTGTTATTTTTTATTTATTGTGTCAGGATATTATCAGCGTACAGCGCACTCATTTTATTGTTTATCTCATTGATTTTTTCTGGTATTCAGGAAGAGAGTAGCGGCAGTTCACTTTATCTATTTATTAATTTATTCATTTCACTCATACATATACAGTTGTGCTCAAAAGTTTGCACACCCTGACAGAAATTGTGAAATTTCAGCATTGACATTGAAAATATGAGTGATCATGCTAAAAAAAATGCTCTTTTATTGAAGGATGTTGATCATATGAAGCCATTTATTATCAAATAGTTGTTTGGCTCCTTTTTAAATCATAACGATATCTCTAATCACCTAAATGGCCATGATCAAAAGTTTACATACCCTGGAATGTTTGGCCTTGGTACAGACACACAAGATGACACGCATGGGTCAAAATCCCAATTAGAGGTTAATGTCCCACATCTGTGGCTTTTTAAATTGCAATTAGTGTCAGTGTATAAATAGCCAATGAGTTTGTTATTTATTTTATTTTTTTTATTTCAGGTTCTTCTATAGCGCCGTCAATTTACGTAGCGCTTTACATATACATTCACATCAGTCCCTGCCCCCGAGGAGCGTACAATCTAAGGTCCCTAACTCACATTCATACATACACATACTAGGGCCAATTTAGACAGGATCCAATTCACCTACCAGCATGCCTTTGGAGTGTGGGAGGAAACCAGAGTACCCGGAGGAAACCCACGCAGGCACAGGGAGAACATGCAAACTCCAGGCAGGTGATGCCGTGGTTGGGATTCGAACCAACGACCCGAATACTGCCAGGTGGAAGTGCTAACCAGTTAGCCACTGTGCTGCCAGCTCTTATGTGGAGGCACTGACTAGGCAAAATACTGAGCCATGGGGATCAGAAAAGAACTGTCAAAAGTCCTGCGTAACAAGGTAATGGAACATTAAAAATGGAAGAGGACAAAGATGTCCAAAGCCTTGAATATGCCAATTAGTACTGTTAAATCGCCTATTAAGAAGTGGAAAGTTTGGTGATCTCTTGATACCAACCCAAGGTCAGGTAGACCAAGAATGATTGCAGCCATAACAGACAGAAGAATTGTCTGGGATTCAAAGTAAAACCCACAGGAAACCTCAAAATAAATACAGACTGCTCTGGAAAAAGATGATGTGGTTTTCTAAGGTTCTCCTAGAACGCTTAGTCTACCGACAACAACCTTCTTGACCCTGTACAGTCTGGCTTTCGCTCACTACACTCTACTGAAACTGCCCTACTAAAACTCACTAATGATCTACTAACTGCTAAAACCAATGGCCACTACTCCATACTCTTACTACTTGACCTCTCTGTGGCTTTTGATACGGTTGACCAACCCCTCCTCCTCAAAAAACTCCACTCTCTTGGCCTCAGAGACTCTGCTCTCTCCTGGTTCTCCTCCTACCTATCGCAGTGCTCCTTCAGTGTTACCTATAACGCTGCCTCCTCCTCTTCACTCCCTCTTTCTGAAGGGGTCCCTCAAGGTTCTGTCCTTGGACCCCTTCTCTTCTCCATCTACACCTCCTTCCTTGGTCACTTGATAAACTCCCATGGCTTTAAGTACCATCTCTATGCTGATGACACACAAATCTATCTTTCTACCCCTCACCTCACCCCTTCAGTCTACACTCGCATTACTAAACTACTAAGTGACATATCGGCATGAATGTCACTCCACTTCCTCAAACTCAACCTTTCCAAAACTGAGCTCTTAGTATTTCCCCCAGCCTCCCCTGACTGCTCCATCAAGATCAATAACACAATCATCGGTCCCTCCCCTCATGCCAGGGTACTAGGTGTAATCCTAGACTCCCATCTGTCCTTTCAGTCCCAAATCCAATCACTGTCCAAATCTTGTAGACTTCACCTCCGCAACATCTCCAAGATACGCCCGTTCCTAACCTCTGAAACCACTAAGCAACTTATTCACTCCCTTGTTATATCTCGCCTTGGCTATTGTAACTCCCTCCTCATTGGCCTACCTAATCGCAGGCTATCCCCTCTTCAGGCTATCCCCTCTTCAGTCTATCATGAATGCTGCTGCCAGACTCATCCACCTTACTAACCGTTCTGTATCAGCCACCCCTCTCTGCCAATCCCTCCACTGGCTTCCCATTGCCCAAAAATTCTAAACATTAACAATAACGTATAAAGCCATTTATAACTCTGCCCCAAATTACATCACCGATCTTGTCTTTAAATATCACCCAAACTGTACTTTCTGCTCCTTGCAATACCTCCTACTCTCTAGCTCCCTTGTCTCCTCCTCCCATGCTCGTCTCCAGGACTTCTCCAATCCTCTGGAAATCTCTACCCCAATTTATCAGACTATCGCCTACTCTGCTTACTTTTAGGAGATCTCTGAAAACCTATCTCTTCAGGGAAGCCTATCCTGCCCTCAGCTAATAATGGAATCTTCTACTCTTCCAACCAGTCCATCCCCCACAGTTACTACCTTTTGTACCACTAGCCCCTCCCTCCTAGATTGTAAGCTCCAAGGAGCAGGGCCCTCCTATCCCTCTTGTATTGAACTGTATTGTTGCTGTATTGTCTCCCATTATATTGTAAAGTGCTGAGCAAACTGTTGGCGCTATATAAATCCTGTATAATAATAATAATAATGTGGTTGTTTATAAGGAGTACAATACAGTGATACTTGAACAAAAATGAGCTGTTTGGTCGAGGTGTCAGAAAGACACTTTTACTGCACCAATGCCACAAAAAAGCCCAGTTACAATATCCCTGACAACACCTTGACATGCCTAACCAGGCCTTTTTATATCATTGATGCAGTAAAGGCTTCTTTCTGGCACCTCGACCATGTAGCTCATTTTTGTTCAAGTGTCATCATATTGTGCTCCTTCAAAACAACCACACTGTCTTTTTCCAGAGCAGCCTGTATTTTTCTTGTCATTACCTATGAGTTTCCCTTTGTATCCTAAAAAATTCTTCTGGCAGTTGTGCAATCTTTCTTGATGTAGCTGTACTTGGCTTGATATCAAGAGGTCCCTGAATTTTCTACTAGTGGAAGTGATGACTGGCATAGTCAAGGCTTTGGACATCTTTTTATGTCCTTTTTCATCTTTATAAAGTTCCATTACCTTGTTACACAGGACTTTTAACAGTTCTTTTTTGATCCCCATGGCTCAGTATCTAGCCTAGTCAGTGCTTTCATGTAAGAGCAAACAAACTCATTGACTATTTATACACTGACACTAATTGCAATTTAAAAAGCCACACATGTGGGACATTAACCTCTAACTGGCATTTTAACCCTTGTGTCACCTTGTGTGTCTGTACCAAGGCCAAACATTCCAGGGTATGTAAACTTTTGATCATGGCCATTTTGGTGATTTCTGTTATCATTATGATTTAAAAAAGGAGCCAAACAACTATTTGATAACAAATGGCTTCATATGATCATCATACTTTAATAAAAGAGCATTTTTTAGCATGATCAGTCATATTTTCAATATCAATGCCAAAATTTCACAATTTCTGTCAGGGTATGCAAACTTTTGAGCAAAATTTCGCAATTTCTGCCAGGGTATGCACAACTGTATATATATATTTGTATATATATACTGTATATATTTATATACTGGTTCATACGTTGGGTGTAGCGCAGGTTTTTATTATTATATACATATTTGCGGACAAGATGATTCTTAACCGCAAAGCCAGCTCCAGATGCACGGCCTTCATTACTGCTGTGTCCACACCAGAAGAATGTATAACCGCCTCCTGTTTCTGTAAGCTGTCCTTTGTTGGCTAGATGAGTTTCACACAGATCTGCAACATCGATGTTAAATCTTGCAAGCTCTCTGGCGACCAAGGCTGTTCTTCTTTCTGGTCGATCTGCTGAGGGTTTTTCTTGAAGCGTGCATACATTCCATGTGCCATTAGTGAGTGGTGTTACCTTATGTTTTCTTTGAAGTTTTATTATTCGACCGCATGAAATGGGATCCCCTCCAGCCCTGGTAAGCTGTCCAGGGTTCTGTGAAGAAAAAATGTTTAGGGCACTTTTCTAGCCCCTTCCTCTTGCTATGGAGGTGAGCAGTGTTGTCCTAAAGAGGTCTGCTCAGTCACTCAGGTAGATGCCAAATCCAACAGTTGCTTCAGTCAGCAGGAATACAACCATTAGACCTGAGCCACCTGTGTGCAGGTCCGCAGCTACAGCTCCCAGTGTATTCACACCTACTGCTTCTTCGCTCGCCCATCGCCACAGGCTTTGATTATTTATGGGAGTTTGGGAATGTCAAGACTTGTGCGTGAATTGTATTAAAGTGAGGGAAAGGTGCGCATAGTTAGCCTCACTCTCTCTTCCCAGGCTCCATCTTGCTCCAATGGCAGGACAAGAGCCCAGACAGTTGGAGATGGGCTGGGTGCACTGGTTGACCAGGGAGCCTTTTGTGTCTTTCCGTTCTCCTAGCGTACCACATCACTTGGGGAGACCGCCTTCATGAGCATTGTCCTATTCTAGTAGGTTTCATCCGCTCAATCCACCGGAATCTCACCGAAGGTCAATGACCCAACAGCTACTCTCAACCTGGTTTGGCCAGCCTGTTGTAGCTGTTGCACAGGGTGTGGCCGTTTTGCATGCTACAGCTACTAGGAGCCACAGGTGAGAGCTGAGTGACAGGTGGGGGCCAGAGGTGGACGAGCTGCCCTGGAAGGACACAACCTGCCCTTACACCAGAGGTTCTACCCCTCCCTGCACACCCCATACATCCCAATATTATCCTTTATACTTATGTAGCATGCCCCTGCAGGAGCTGCTACTTTGGTAATCCCTCTCCAACTTGATTTCCTTTACTGAGCTTAAGTGATGGAGTACCTTTACCACTCTGACACACCCTAATGACAAAATGAAACACACCGGGTAAATTGACCTAGAGTGTATTATGAATTAAAATCTGGTCAATAATAATATAAATATACAGGTTTGCAATAATGAACTTACACTGTTACAATACAATTTTTTCACATAACAATCTTGACTTTGGAAAGAAACCCTAAAGGTGTCTGGGTCCAGATTTCACCACATATACAACTTAATTTGAGTTATGACAAGACTACTAAAAGTAAAGCCAAGGCAGAATATATATATATATATATACTGTTCTTAAAATCTCAAGGTGGTGCTAATAAGCCTAAATTGCCTGCAGGGCTTTGTTGTCAGAAATAGAGCAACCTCTAAAAATATAAATAGTGAGAAAAATATCAGTATGACAAGATAAAATAGTCATATATGATTACTTTTTCGAGCTTAGTTGAGTTCCCTGAAGACAGCTTCAATTTTTAAATACCATTTTTTGATTCAGTTAGATGAACTAGGATAGGTGAGATAAGGATATTCTGAGTTGAAGCTGCAGATGTCTGAGGTGACCAGCAGAATATTTGTCTGATGTGACTGGCTGAATGTTTGTTTGAGGTGATTGGCTGAAGCTTTTTCTGAGCTAACTTGAAGGATGAAGGTCTCAGGTGTCTGGCAGGAGACGCGATTAAAGTGACCGACTGAATGTTTGGCTGAGGTGACCAGCTGAATGTTTGTCTGAGGTTACTGGCCAACGCTTTGTTTGAGGTGACTGGCAGAATGCGAGTGTGAGGTGCTTGGAGGGAGACTTAATTAAAATGTCTGGCTGAAAGTTTGTCTGAGGTGGCTGGTTGAATATTTGTCTGAGGTGACTGGCTAAAGTCTTGTGTGAGCTTCCTGGCAGAATGTGGGTCTGAGGTGTTTGGCATGAGACTTATCTGAGGTAACTAGTGGAATGCTGTAAATCTTCCCAAATGACTGGCTGTTCTGCCTGGAGCTACTGCAGACTCCTAATTCAGAGGGATAGGCCTCACTGGAGAGCAGAAGGGTCCAACAAACTCAGAGCTCCAGGTTCACACGTTTTCTCTTTTTGGTATTCTCTCTAGAACCTACTAGAGCCGCATAGTTTTATTTTATCTAGGCCCCTTCCCCTGAACAAAAAACCTGTTGGGAGCTGTAATTTCCTCCTGGGTGGCAGAGCAGTGTCCTCCACACTGGAACTGTGCTTTGTATCCACCTCCCTATAATCCGATGTCAGACAGTTAGGTTAGATGATATGGAAAGTTTACAAAAATTAAGTAAACCGCCTTGCAGAGATGTTTTGTCCCACAAACTTTTCTATAAATTTCAACTAATACCTATCTATAGACAGAGCAAGGAAGCAGCATACCCCTGGGGCTTCTTTACATGTGAATAATCCTAGAAGCAGTATATCCCCAGGCTCCCTTGTCATCTATCAAAGCTTGAGAGCAGAGCATCCTTGCTGCTCCTTTAGATGAAAGAGAGCCTAGCTAAACTTAGCTCTGTCTTCCAAAGTTTAACCAGCAATACCATTTCAAGCAGACGACTGCGACCTGCACCCACTTATTCATAGCATCATATGCCAAGGATCCAATTGGAAAATATTCATTGTAACTTTCCAATTAATGTGATCAAGGATAGATAAAAAGGGCCTTGAACACAGTCATATAAAATATTTGTATAAATAAATACAGTATATAAACTATACTTAACTCTGTCTCCCAAAGTTTAACCAGCAATACCATTACAAGCAGACCAATGTAACCTGCTCCCAACTTATTCATAGCACCATATGCCAAGGATCCAACCCTGAGATTAGATGTGCCCAAGATAGTAAGTAATGAGACATTTGAAGATGTCAGCCTGCTATGCCACTTTAGGGACATTCCACAACAATCTAAGAAGAGCAGTGCTATACTTACCAAAGACAACACCTATGGGTGTGCTACACATTACTATAGTAAACTTTTCTGGAAAGTTATAATATAATTATTCAATGTGACTTTCCAATTAATGTGATCAAGAATAGATAAAAAGGACCTCGAACAGAGTCATATAAAATATTTGTATAAATAAATACAGTATATAAAATAACGTTATCAAATATCAGTATATCTTTTGTCAAATCCAATATACTAGACACAAAAATATCTCAAACAAACAAGATTAAAATTTATATATGGACTCCACCAAAAGAAAAAAATAAAATCATTTTAAAAATAATACAGCACATTTTTTTGCAGGTAAAAAAATGTTAATTTATTATTTTTGTCCAAGGGAGCCTGTAAAGCATTGCTCCAGCAGTCGGTATATCGCTGATGCCATGTAGGTCTCCTGCAGACCTGTCAGAATATAAATGCACATTTTTTTGCAGGTAAAAAAAATATGCATGTATTATTTTTGTCCAAAGGAGCCTGCAAAGCATTGCGCCAGCAGTCAGTATATCGCTGATGCCATGTAGGTCTCCTGCAGACCTGTCAGAATATCTTCTTGCCGTATGGGATGTACGAGCAAGCAGATATACTGACAGGAAGCTTCAATGAACTATCACAGGGCTATGGTAGTTCACTGAAAACTACAAGCCCACAGCCGCTAAAGCTGTCTGGACTTGTAGGCACTCATTCACAGAACACTGTGAATGAGTGACGCGGCCGTGTGGGCGGAGCCCCGCACAGCCGCACTTTTTTCAAATCTGACAGATAGTACGAGGAAACTTCTCCCTATACTATCTGTCAGAAGGAGGGGGGCAGCGAGCGCGACTGTGGCTATGGGAGCATGTTACATGTTCCACCCTAAAAATGGTAACATGTTCTAAAGGTGAACTTATCCTTTAAATCCAAAGAAAATACCAACTGCAAGGATGTTGGTAATATTGATCAGAAAAACACTGATTGTAATGTCAACTCATAATAAAGGATATTGCACTGTACTTGAGCTAATATACAATTATTAACTATCATATTATATAGTATATAGTATATTACAGATGCATGAATTTAGTATATATACTTAGGAAAGTACATCAGTCAGGAGGCAGTGTATACAGTATTTGTGTTCCCTGCAGAACACAGAAGCCCGTTCAATTGAAGCATAACTATACATACACAATGCAATCTGCCACAGTTATGAATTTCTCCGTATATAATCGTCACTATGGAGATTTTTAATATTCAGATAATATCAAGTATATTTCAAACAGAGATAATTAGCCATAAATGAATCCAGCAAGTGAATATTTCAAAACCCAATCCGGCAGATTATATGTCCAGACAAAGGAAAGTACTATGGCTCATGTAATGCATGTGCCTGTTCAGGTATCATTACACCCTATCAGCTCGTACGCAGGGATTACAGCATAGGTGCCCAAAGTCCATAAGAATATTTGCTGCAATAACAATGCACTTGCATGTAATGTATAGTTCAGCTGTATCCAATCAGCACATTGGTAACTCATTGGTAACTAAATACATGAATCCAGAGGATTGCAATTATACGCTATCATCTGATGAAAAGTGCCAGCATGTAATCCAAAAATGTTTTGATGAGCATACAGAATTTGAAGGGCCAATGATAGGGATTAAAGCCATTTTATCCAAAAATGCTTTTGGTCGGTAGCTCATACATAGTTCACACAGCTGAAAACGTAAGTGGTTTATGATCCACGTGCATTTGCATTAAACGTGGAGTTCCACAGCAATAGAGATAGCATTCAAGCATGAAAGTGAAGCTAGAGCCAAGAGTCACAGTCAAGCAGTTGGTAGCAGCAAAGCAGAGAACAGTCATAATGCAGCAGTGTTTACCATCTCCTAAACTGAATTTCAAGATGATCAGGCATGGAGCATACTGTGGGGGGTTGGAGGGCATCATTCATCATGATTGATTTGGATCTACACTGCTGGAGGGTGTTAAAAATGGATTTACACTTTAAAACATGTGTTTTTTTAATAAAGAACTTTGTAAAATGTGTAATGTGTTTTTGTGTGAATAACCAGGGGTGTCATGTACCTCTTACTCATTCACATAGGGGAGGGAGTGCATATCTGCCTCTTTTTAAAGGGAGCTTCCAGATTCTGATAGGGTCCACCACCCAGACCCTACATTCACTGAACCACAGATGTGGGAAAGAGGCTCTTGTAGGATCTTTAACATGGGGGCAAGATGCTTGGCCAGGGGGGCCATGTTGAGGGCATGTGGTGGAGCCACATGTTTTCTGCACCTCACTTTTATGGCATCCCATTTAAAATCCATACCAGACTCTCATCAAGCACAAGGGTCTGGTATATATTTTGGGGGAACCCCATGCCATTTTTTGTCTTGGGGTCTCCCATAAAATACATACCTCATCAAAGATAAGGATCTTGTGTAGATGATGGAATCTTTCGCAACTTAGTTTACAAGAGTATAAGAATAAAGTAATCAGAAAATATTTAATAGCCAACAATTTCAAGGTTTCTTTCTTTGTATGTTACTATTCCTTTTAGCACACCCTACAGGTGTTCTATTTCACAGAAAGGTTTAAGATATCCCCAAAACATGTGTTTTAACCACTTGCCCTCCAGATGATTTACCCCCCTTCCTTACCAGGCTGCACTATTTTAACTGACAATTGTGTGGTCATGCAATGCTGCACCCAAATTAAATTTATGTCCTTTTTTCCCACAAATAGAGCTTTTTTTCAGTAGTGTTTGATTACCTCTGCATTTTTATTTTTTGCGCTATAACCAACAAAAGACCTTCAATTTTGAAAAAAAAGAACAATATTCTTGATTTTTTTTCTATAAAACATGTCCAGTAAAAAAAAATTAAAAAATCTAATTTCTTCATAAATTTAGGCCAAAATGTATTCTGCTACATGTCTTTGCTAAAAAAAAAATCCCAATACATGTAAATGAATTATTTTATGTGAAAGTTATAGCGTCTACAAATGGCGGTATATATACTGGAATTTGTTTTCTATATATACTAATAATGGCGGCAGTCAGCAACTTATAGTGGGACTGTGGGACTACGGCAAGCATTCTGATATTGGGTGAGCACTAACTGCCACTGACATCCCAGTGACACTAATACAGTGATCAGTGCTAATTAAAAGAACTGACAATGTACTAATGACACTGGGCAGGAAGGATTTAACATCCGGGGCGATCAAAGGGTTAATTGTGTGCTGTGTGCTCTTTTACTGTGTGTGCTGTGTGTTTACTAGGGAAACATGCTGCTGTGTATTTCACAGCAGCATGTTATTGCTGGAGGGAGAGAAATCTGTGTTGTTTCCACACAGGTCTCTCTCCTGTCACTGTTTCTCAGTGATCACCGGTTCCAGCAGAAAATCTCCTTCCGGGACCCGGTGATTGACATCCATAGCCGCCAATGGCTTGCGCCCCCTACCCAGCAATGCAAATCACCTATATTACGTGACTTTGTGCAGTCCTGCCGCCCTGTAGCAGTATTTCTGTTATAGGGCAGGGGGAAAGTGGTTAAAGGAATTGTGTATTTAATGTTGCCCTTTAAGCCTTATTAAAGAATTGCTCCCCGCTGAGTTGTATTTTAATTTTTTTTATGTTTTTATGCATTGGTTCATGTTCCCCAGGACAGTGCTCAGCTCACGATTTGCTTTGTTTAACCACTTCCTGATCGCATTATAGCCGAATGATGGCTACAGCGTGGTCATCCAATTCTGGGAGGGCGTCATATGATGTCCTACCAGAACAGCGACCCCCCCACACACCCCCAGCGGCATGCACATGGTGCTCTCTGTGATCGCTGTGTCCTTTGGACACATCTGATCCTATGACACGGTAAAGGGCCAATCACAGTAGCCTTTTAGTACGTGATCAGCTGTGCCCAATCACAGCTGACCATGATGTAAACACACTTGCTGCTTATCCGCAGGAGTTTCCTCACACTGTCACAGTGTGAGGAAAGTACTGCCGATAACCGGCAAGTCTGAAAGGAAACATCTACACTGATAATCAGGGCCCTGATTATCAGTGCCCTAATTATCAGTGCAGCCCTAAAAGTGCCCAATAGTGCTGCTAATCTGTGCCCAGCAGTGCTGTAAATTTTTTGCCCATCAGTGCTGCCAATCTGTGCCCATCAGTGCTTCCAGTCAGTGTCACCTATCAGTGCCGCCAGTCAGTTCCACCTATCAGTGCCCATCATTGCTGCCTATCAGTGCCCATCATTGCTGCCTATCAGTGCCCATCATTGCCGCCTATCAGTGCTGCGTATCAGTGCAGCCTATCAGTGCCCATCAGTGCCGCCTCATCAATGCCCATCAGTGCAGTCTGTGTCCATCAATGCAGCCTCATCAACACATATCAGTGAAGGAGAAAAATTACCTGTTTGCAAAATTTTATACTAGAAACCCAAAAAGGTGTTAAATGAATTGTGTATTTAATGATGCTCTTTAAGCCTTATTAAAGAATTGCTCCCTACTGAGTTGTATTTTTATTTTTTTATGTTTTTATGCATTGGTACATGCCCCCCCAGGACAATGCCTAGCTCACTATTTTCTTTGTTTAAGAATCCCAGAAATACCTTTGTTTATAAACAGAATGTAGCTGCTCAAGAAATGTAATTTAATGTAAATATTTGTTAATGTAATTTTGCTTTAGTACATTCTACAGATGCATCACTTCACAGGCAGGTTTAGGACATCCCCAATCATGTTGTTTAAAGAGACTGTGCACTGTAATGTTTCAGTTCAAGCCTTAATAAAAGAGCTTTCCCCACCAAATGGAATTTTTACAATGTTTTTCTGGTATATATTGCTCTCAGGGCAATGCCAAACTTCCCATGCCCTTTGTCTGACAATCCCTGGCCTAATGGCCTTGAGGACAGAGACAATAGATTTTTGGGATTCACCTTCCCTTGACTTAAATGGAGTTTGATATTCACATATTTTTGGATAAGTTTCCCTGAACATGCCCGCAAGTCATGCAAATAGATTTGTCCATCACTAGACAAGAGCAGGGGTGAGTTATTGTTTTTTTTATTCATCCTTCTCTTGATGAAGTTAAGTAAAAAAAAAATAAGACTTACAAATATATGTAATATAACACACGTGTCCTGTAGATTGAACAAGGTACCGGCTCCACAGAAAATTGAAATATATAAATTGGTATTTATGTACCTTATGCAAACATATGTAGTACTAAAGAAAACTGCATTCATTAAAAATAATTAGATGCATTTCATTCTAATTCAGTACAGTAATGGACAAGCAAGATATTTGATATACAGTATATGATAATCAAAAGGTAAGTGAAAAAAACCCACAAGAATGAAAATACAATACTGGGAATACATGAAACCAAATAAGGTTGGTAGAAATAATTGCTTGCTATTAGAAAGTTAAGAAATTCTGGTAAAAAGTTGGCCTTGCACATGTACACTTTACCAGGATTTATTAATAATAAAGTAAAAAAAATCAAACCATTTCAAATGTTACACTTGACATGAAAAATTAGGTTTGTGGTGCCTTTGGAAGTTGATACTATTAAAAAAGAAATGATGTGCACGCAATTAATCACCACAACAAATGTAGTACAGCCTAATTGTAGTTCCTAAGACAGGAATGTAAAATGAGTTGTCTCTGATATCAAAAGGAAATGACAGTGGCATTTGAAAAGTCTGTAATAATGTGTTCTCTATTTACAAGGTTGTTTCATTCACACTTCTACTCAAAGACAAGAATGTCAGTGTTCATCAACCTCCATAGCGAAATGTTAGGACCACAAGACCCTTCTCTTAACAGCTGATGTCATAATATTAAGCAGCATGACAGACACTCAATAAGTCAGAGTATGTTCTATAGTTTTAACAGTGCACCCTTCAACATACTGCACTTCCCTGAGATACAGCATATAAGTGAACCTTTCATCATCTGTGGGTGAAATTTACAGCTTGTAACCTTTGTCATGTTAAGAACATCACACAATTCCCTTCATTTAGACTTTAATAAGGAAGCTGAGGGAAATTTAACCAGGGCTGTTTTGTGGGTGACAGAACAGAAAAATGTTCTGAAGTCAAAAGTTAGCAAAGCGTCTCCAGCACAGCCCATTAAAAAGCAAGGCTGGCACAGCTGGATATTGGAACCATGTGTCCAAAGGAATTTTTCTTCTGGTTAGACATTCCAAAATATTGTCCCGAAGCCAAACCGTTCGGTGTTAGGCTAATTTAAGCAGTATGTTGAAATCAGCTTCAAATGCTTTGATCATACTGAGATTGTTTGTTACAAATTGAACGCACCAGCCTCCATTCCTGGCTGGCTATGTCCCTGGATTTGTAAAATTAAATGCCTCGTTTAATGTACTTTGTACATGAGAAGGAACGTTTTGTTTCACCATCTGATAACAAACTTTTCACCTATGTACCCCTATGCTTTAACCCATTCACTGCCACAACTGATATTTTGATATGATTATTTTGTGAAGCTACAAAGAATTTGAAAAAAATGTCCAGTTATTGGATGATGCAAAGAATCCTGGTGTCTTTGTAGACAGACTGAAAATACTTACAAATCAGCAGATAACCTCAAGCAATTTGTGGTTGGTGAATTGCTGAATACTTATAATTGTAATCAATTTCTATGTGTTTTGCCTTGTGAGGAAAAGGTAAGTGGCTAAGCATTAGCAGAAGGTTCAGGGACTATGAGGACAGCATGTGTGTGTGCTCAGCAAAAAATATAATTTGAGGGTCAGATCATTTCCAAATACCATGTAACTGAGCAAGGTTACAAACTTCCAACACCTAGGGTAAGGAATGGGGGCTGCTGCATGTTATTTCTCTATATGGAAGACTTTAATAAATCTTGCGGAGAACATGGTCATTTGAGACCTCTTAAACATATGAATAATGTGTAAAGGTCACAAAGTCTTGTAAACAAAGACAACAACAGTGAAGCCTGATGTCACTCACAAAAGGGACTGAAATGTAGTTATTGTGCTACTGACTGCAAGCTTTCTTAAATGGTGTGCAAAAATCCAGACTGAAAACGTAGTTGCTATAATTTGTTTTATAGAAAAAGTCTGAAATATGGAAAGATGAACCTTTGTCTGGTCCATCCTATTTTAGCTGGAACATTATATTTTAGAGTTCTCTATAAACTCTGATTGCAAGGATATTTCTCAGCTTACTAGATTCTTGGCAGGCCAGTACAGCTTCTAGCTGACCAAGATCATCAAGGCATGCAGAAAGATGCACAATGATCAGACTTGGTTGCCAAATATATAAAAAGTAAAAAAACAGAAAGAAATTGAAAAGAAAAGTAAAAGTGTTTAAAAAGGCTAGTAAAATGAAATAAAAGCAGAGGGCATTTTTCCCAGTTTCCCCAATAGTAGTTTGAGGGAAAGTGAACAGGAAACTAATGGCTTGTTTTAAAGCAGTAGTAAACAGAAACTAAAAGAAAAAAAGAAAAAAACCCTTTCCAGGTAATATCATAGCGTGCTAGTATGCATCATATACTAGCAAATTATGAAGGACTTACCTTAAAATGAAGCCCTCCAGCACTGTCACGAGCTGTCACTGATGCAGAAGCTTCCATCTTCACCCAGTCTGCCTACTGGCTTTTATGCTACACTTTACTGTTACACATTTATTGAATGATTTATTGAACATTTTTTATATTTGATTTTTATATGCTGCACTTGACTCTTTCACTGATCACTTTTTAGTTATTTTTTTTTCTCTATATGTCAGAATAACTTTGCACTTTATTTTCACTATGATCTACAGCTCTGAGCAAACCCTTTGGCGCTATATAAATACTGTATAATAATAATAATGTCTTTCACTTATTTTAGCACTGCACTTTCTATATATTTATCCATAAGAAGTTGTTACCTATACCTTGGTGCTAGCTGCTTTATAGTTCCATCGCTCGCCTACGCTTGATATTTACTTTTATTGGCTCACTTTGTAAAATCCAATCCCAATGATACACCTACGCATTTCAGTTGGAAACCCTTAATCAAACCAGACATTGAATCACATAACAAAATGGTGGCCCCAAGCAGACATACTTCATTATTCAGAAATCCATCAGATTGAGACCTGCAGTCTGTGGCACATGGTAGGCAATATCACTACCTGATGCCCACTCAGACCTGAGAACGCAGAATTTGAACAAGGGACATCTTCCAGAACCACCTTTGTGCCTCTAAGATGTCATGTGTTTAAACAAAACCCATGTCCTTAGGTAACAACTACTTTCAGCTATGCCCACAAATCACTTCAGCATCAAGGAACACTTTTTAAGATACATTTTTTTATAATCTAAAGCAATCTGTCCAATCTACCATGCACAAATTTTCTCTGTGCTTTCCTGGTAGTCAGCATTTTTCTGGTGTATCTATCACTATGTTTTGAGTTAGACTAAATTCTCCTTAAGACTATGTTCACTTTTTTTTATCCAACACCTATGCGTTTAGAAAGCATCACACCCATGGTTCAACTACTCTCTTGGTAATCCAACAATACAAAGTAATAGACAACTGCTGGCTAAAACTTTCATTCAATTTCAGACCATTGGGCTGTAACTCCTTGATCATGACATGTTCACTAGTTTGTGAGGCTCAGTGCATCTGTGCACTTGTAAATGTGTAGGTGCAGGAGGCTTGGTCAATCAACTTCCTTAAAGTTGTTGAAAACCCTTACATATGCCCACTGAATTTACTAGCCACAGGTGATGCACAGATATTAAACAAATACTCCTACACAAGCTGTACCTGTTTATCTATAGCCATTTTTTCTTTACAGCCTTTTAAAGCACACATTTTGAGTATTTCTCGACTCTGAAAAGCAGAGGGAGTGATCTAAAGTCACACAGTGCAGACAGGGGCGGACTGACCATTTAGAAACTCGGGCACTGTCCGAGGGCCAGGGGTCAGTAGGGGGCCCCATGAGATGCTCCTGGTACCTTTTTCATAGGCTTTTTTGAGTTTGGGCAAGGACACAGGGGCCCCATGGTCCCCTACGGCCCAGGGGCCCCATGAGTTGTCAGTCCACCCCTGAGTGCAGAGCTCAGTGAGGAGAGCTCTGAGAGCTGAATGGAGAAAAGGGACACATCTCTTCAAAGTATGCAGGGAACATGCACAGCTAAGGCTGTTAATCACAGGCTGTGTGCTGGTGCCCACCTCCCCCGTCACCAGTTATCTCCTGTAGTTGGGAAAACCTGTCAGAAGCGACTCATGCAGATAGCAGAGGAGCAAGGTAGAAGAGAGAAATCACACTCAGTGCTTTGGGTAAAGACAAATATAGAGTATAGAAGGCTGTACTTTGTTCATATTTCACATCTGAGGTATAAAACCATTTTAAATGTTGTTGCGAGCATAGCCTTAATCATCTCTTCTGAAATCTGTGCGCACACTTTGACATGACATGATGACATGAGTTAAAAAAAAACCTTTGAACAACCAGAACAAGGGACTAAACTTAGCAATTATAAATGCGTATAATGCACATTCACATTTAGTGAGAATTGTTTCTAAGTATTAGGATGTACATTAAGCGGAGCTCCACCCAAAAGGGGAAGTTCCGCTTTAAGCCTTTGTCCCCCACTCACCATTAAGGATTGGCACCTTTGGGGAGCGGGGAAGAGGGGGTACCCGAATTTGACAGGTACCCGCTCCCACTTCTACTGCAATCGCCTAGGCGATTGGAAGTGGAAGTTGTCCTCCCCCCTTCTCTCCCCGTAGTCTTCTGGGACACATGACAGGTCTCACAAGACTACGGGGCCATTCACAAAGTGCAGCACTTCTCGCGCATGCGCAGTTAGCACCCGGCTGTGAAGCCGCAAGCTGTCACAGTCGGGTGCCCACACTAAAGATGCTGGTGCCAGGGAAAGAAGACGGCTGGTGAAACTATCCATGGTGAGTACAGGTAAGTGGCTGTATTTTAAAAGTCAGCTGCTACAGTTTTTGTAGCTGCTGACTTTTATTTTTTTTTTTTTTCAGCTGGAACTCCGCTTTAAGGAAGGTATAACTCTTGCACTAACACTCACACAAAGTTCAAATTCATATTCTGGAAAAAAAGCAACACACTTGGGACTAAAAATTGTACCTACAACTCAGAATAAGCAGAAAATATGGGTGAATCAACTTCATAGTTCTACAGAATACATAAGAAGATTTGTTCACTGAAATCTGCATATGGCATATACGAATACAGTGAAGCTGAAGTAGATGAGAGACTTTTCATTTTACACACACAACAGTTATAAAATGAAGGTTTTCATCGAATGCAGTATCAGAGGACGTATCTATGTCATTCAATACCCAAGTAGGAAGATTTACATAGGCAGAACTAAGCAGGAATTGACATTTTGTGTAAGAAACACTTTTGCAAAATTTTAACGAAAAGTGATAAACATAAACACCCATTATCCAAACATGATAGGGGGACTATAGAAGAAATCTGAAAAATATATTGTATGGCAAATATATATGGAAGATGTCAAGAAATGAATCAAAATAAGTTGAACATACTATAGATATAGAATTATTTGCTCTGATTAGGATTTTAAGTAGGAGACCTGAGTATTTTTTAATTTTTATACTTTTTTGAAAGCCACAATAAGGATCCATGTACGCTGGGCATAAAAAGTGCTGCTTATACAGGCATTTTGCATTTTTTCTATACGCATTAAGGAATTTACATGCATATTTTTAGAGGCAGAATCATGTTTTTGAGAGGAGCTTTTGGGCAGAAAACATGCTCATAAATGTGCATAAACAGTTCTAAATATGCATAAATGCAGCATTTAGAGGTGTTTGGCATATTCAAGTGTACATTGAAAAATGAGCAGAAGGGAATGTTTTGGAAAAAACACTTATAAAAGTAAATGCCCATAAACTTTCATAAACTCTTGTGCAATATGAGCCACTATGAGCATTTTATGCATTTTTTTTTGTCAGAGGTTCTGGCATTTTTTCTGCTCATAGTGCGCATGGATCCTAAAGCTGTTCTTATGAGTAGTCCCTCCCTCTTAGAGTGTAAGCTCCAAGGAGAAGGGCCCTCCTAACCCTCTTGTATTGAACTGTATTGTTGCTGTATTGTCTTCCTTTATATTGTAAAGTGCTGAGCAAACTGTTGGCGCTATATAAATCCTGTATAATAATAATAATGAGAATGTGGTATGGAGATGTAAGGATTAATAGTCTTATGAAGGAGATTGATAGTGATAAAGGGGTACATTTTACAGATCTACAGCATTCCTTAAAAAGATAGGTGTTCTATCAAAATGTGTCAAACACTGTAATTGTGACATCACCCATAAAGTGAATTCTAACTACAAAGTGGTTCTAACAAAAGTACAGCTCTGTTAACTTAATATGCAAATTATTCATCACATCAATTGCATACCCCATAAAAAAAACTCCAAATAAATAATATAAAATATAACTTGCATGATATACACCAAAATATACAAAATTATAAATGAACACTTTTTTACACACAAAATTATAAATGAGAGGGACAAGCAGTGTTTGCCAACTGTGAGAGATCTTAAGGTGACAGTACATAAACTTTTATTCTGCTCTGCACCAGATTTGTGCACATGAATATGTGAGTGTATTGTAAACTTTTTAATAAAGAGATATTTAGTATGAAAAGCACGATGATGGTTTTATGTTTATTTTAAGCTATTGATTGGGAAAGAGTGGAGGAAGGCAAAGATAAGAGCCATTTCCCCTGAAGGGGATATAAGACCATGAGTTGATCCACAAAAGTCTGCAAAATCCCAGAGATAAATGGAGTACATCATTTCTCTTAGAAGGATCCTGAAATAAATTAACCCCTTAAAGGGGAGGGTTGATGCTGACCTATTTTGATATATAAATCAATGTTGGAGGTGAGTATAGAAAGTAGGAGATCACAAGTGATTCACCATTTTAAAATATCTAGTTGATTATGGATTAAGTGCCCATTCACATCATGCCAGCACTAGAATCACACATGCTGTGTGTTCTTGTGTGATTCAACCTGCATGCAAAATGCACTGCTTTTCATCTGCAGCAGGTGTCAATAAAATGTTAACAACACCTTGAAAGCATGTTGCAAACTCAGTGGGGTTGATTTACTACAGGTAAATATACTGTTCACTGCAAGTGCAGTTGCTTTAGATCTGATGGGAAGCTCTGAAATGAGGCAAAGCTCTGCTGATTTCTTTCATCCAATCATGTGCAAGCATAAATGCTGTTTTTTATTTCCCTTGCATGTTCCACTCAGTACTAGAGCAACTGCACTTTCAGTGCACTTCCACATGCACTTGGAGTGCACTTGCAGTGCACAGCCTATTTGCCTTTAGTAAATCAACCCCAGTGTGTTTGCCGGCACCTGCCCACACTGGATCTCATGGATCTTTCGTACCAGGTGATCCAGTTAAAGTACATTTAAAAAATAGTGCATGTGCAGTTTGAGCTCTTTCAAAATTATTTTTTTATATAATTTCCTTTGATCTTTTTTCCTGGGGTATGCAATTCATGTGATGATTATAATTTGCATACAAAGTTAACAGTATTGCACTTTTGTTAAAATCCTTTGTTGGGGTTATGGGGACACAGGACAGTGCTAGCAGCTGTAATTATTATCTGGATTGAAAAATAGTGAGGGTAGTGCAGGAGTATCACACAGTATATTTTACAAACCATATGTGTTGTTTTTTGTTTTTTTTTATTTACAAACAAAATGCTTTGTGCTTCCAGCTAGAGCTTTGCCAGCACTCAGTAATTATACCTTTTTAGCATCATCATTTTCTCACCTAGGATCTAAGGAAATTATATTTGCTTAATTTCTATTGTATATACTTATGGACTGGCATGGAGGCACAAAGAGAAGGATATTGTGATGTCATCCACATGACTCTCTCTCAAAGAACACTTTGCATCTTCTCAATGAATGCAAGACGTTATTTGATTGGACAAAATGGAGAGGTGGGGCACTGATGTCACAATCTCCACCTCATCTGATCAGAGAACTCTTTGCATTTATTGAGAAGACAATTTAGGGACCCAGAGGACATTGGTGATCACTTTAACAGCAGCAACTACTACAGTGGTTCCCAGCTTCCACAGTGGTCTCACAGATATAGAATATGCATAATTACATTGGAACAAGCTGGACCAATATGACTAGAAAATAAAATATATACCTAGAATTAAGCGTTAAAGTACATAGAATTCCAGCTTCTCTACTGAATGAAAAAACTGATGAAGTCTTCCAAAATAAACTTTCCAAAACGTTTATGGAAGAATAATCTAAAATTGGTAAATTTTAAATTATATACAACTGCAATAACACTAAACAAAATAGTGTGATAATATATTGGACAAAATAAGAGGAGAGTTAGGACTGAAGTACCAATAAACATCCCTCCACCACTAAAATGACACCATTTTCCCGATCCACATCAATAAAGACCTAATTTACACTCCCACTCCTTATAATAAAGCAACCAGTGGTAACCAAAACATAACTGACATACTTCGTTCTAGAATAATTCCTCAACCAGTAACCCAAACATGAACCCACACTGCAGTGCAATGGCCATGTATCTTTGTCCCTAAGGGTTCACATTTCCAATATTCAGAACAGCCAATCTAAGATAAGTCTTCTGCTCATTAGATTCTCTGAAGCTTTGATTTTACTTTTCAACCAGCTGAACACCCCATATTTCTGCTCTTGTGAACTCAAGCTGCAAAGCACTTGCTGCAATTTTCTTATTGCCATATTTATTCTAGACTAAACCATGACAAGGTCAAGAGTTCAAAGAAAAAAGCATTTTACCATATGGTTATACTTTATTTCCATATCATGTTCAGAGGCTCTAATATCTTTAACCGAACATAATGATCTTAAAAACTACTGCCACATTTCATGAGTGTTAACCTATGCTAGTAAGCTTTTCAGTAGCCTAAATCTTCTCTTGTACATACTTCAAGAACCAACCGTAAGAGGTGGAAGGCTGAAATATAGTTAATATGCTTAAATATTAAAACAATTTTATCTTCTGACAAATGTATTCTGAAATATGGCTGAGAATTCTATTTACAAAGAGTATTTTAATCAGGGACATATTTAATTTACCTAGATTGTGGAGTTGACTGATTGGAAAATGGTGAAATAGCGCATACTTCTGCTATTCATTTCACCTGTTCCCAATCAGCCAGACCAAAAAATTCTACAAATTATGTATGTATTTCAATTTTGAAGGGATCATCTGAGCATCCTGATTAAAGCAAACGTAAAACCTAAGAATAAACTTCTCCCTTGTTGCTCCCTTTTGGTCTGTTAAATACTGTATACCAGTGGTCTCCAAACTGTGGCCCGCATTGCTTGCTTTTATCTGGCCCTTGGAACACTATTTAATTCACTGACACCAATGAAAGGCATAATTCCACCTAATGATACCAACTATGTGCAAATTCCTACCAATGAGATAAATGATGGGGCATAGTTTCCCCCAATTACATCAACAATGGGACCTAGTGACACTAATGAAGGGGCACAATACCTCCCAATGACACCAATGATGAGGCACAATTCTTCCCACTGTCACACAATGCTAGGGGATTTTTTACTCGCACTGATGCTGGGACATTTTGTATTCATGTTGGCCATAGTCAGGCCCCACTAAAAACTGAATGACAGTAACCTGGCCCTTTGTTTAGAAAGTTTGGAGACTCCTACTGTATACCATTGAAAGTGTTTTATTATATTTGTTCAGTAAGTGCATAAAATAACTGCAGTGTTATCTCAAACAATGTTATCAGGACATGTGCTAGGACTATTGGGTTCTTTCCCCTACTGTATGTTAAGGAAAAGAGGGAAAGGATTGTCATTCTGTAGTCCTAACTCAAGTCATGAAGTGACATTGCTGGTCCTCCATAGATAGAGTACACTGAGCGGGGACAAAAAGTATATTACTGGCTGGATCTCCAGATAAACATAAAGGAAAGAAAGCCTGAAAGAGAAAACTAACTCAGCCACCACATCTAATCACTGTTAAGTTGCAATATAATACATTTTATTGTGGGGTTTAGATACAATTTGAAGCTTAACTCTGGGCACAAAAAAATTAATTTAAATATATTCTTCAAATTATATTGATATATACACTATATGTATATTTATATAGATATCCACTTTGCGTGCACCAAATGTTTTTACAAACCCAAATCACTGTGCTGAACATAGCCTGCGCAGAGAGCAGAGCTGTAGGAGGAGATCAGCAAGTCCACCCACTGTATACCTCTTGTTTTTAGACAAAATTTAGTTTAAGTATCTGCTCTGATCAACTAGTGCATGTTCATAAGGGATCTTGACATATTAATTATAAGCTATTTATTAAAGGTAACTTTTTTTTAATTTTTTACATGAAATGCACCCATGTTCAATGAGTGTACATTTGAGTTAATATTGCATTGTTGACGTTGAAGTTATTTTTTATGCACCTTCGTTTGAAATAGAAAAGTCTTGGTTGGATTTTGGACTGAGAAAAAAAATCTTTATTGGGGATAGCAAAGTGCTAGTTATGTGGAAGGAAGAGAAATGTATAGCAGTGCTAATGTAGGGCGGGAGAGGATAGGAATGGGAGGATCAAAGCTTTGGAGACAAAGAGAGCAGAGAGGGTTGGGGGAGGAGAGAAAAGAAAGGGGGGAAAGGTAAAGGGTAAGGTTGTGGTAATAATTATGAGAGAAATAGAACAAAAATAGAGAATTAGAGAAAAGTATGCTTTTTTTTTTTAAAGAAGCTTTATTGGGTTTTATTGTACACACAAAATAACCAATGATGAGGTTTGTCAGTATTCATAGCGTGGCAACATGCCAAATCAGATGAATAAATTCCAGGATAACATTTTACTCATAAACATATTACAGAAGCCCCGAAAGAATCCGAGAGGGAATGGAGAAGTTTGGAAAGAAGAGTATCTATGGGAAAATATAGCACATGTAATATGTCAGGGTACAAGGGCTTGAAGTTAAAGTATGCAGGATTTCGAAAAATCACATATATATATATATAAACATACGTAAAGCAAAAGAATAAGCGACGTGAGCAATGTTAACCATTTGTCATATCGACCGATAGGGAGGTCATCGTGCATGAGAGTAAAAAGTGAAAAAAGAAAGTAGAAAATATAGGATAGAGATATAGCAGTAGGAACATAAGACCAGGGAGTTGGAAAAGCCAGCATATAAAGAATATGCCAAAAGGGAAAGAAAAAAAAAAAAGGAGAAGTGGAGTACAAGAAATTATGTACCAAAAGTCTGAGGCCAGAGGACCATGAAAACAAGCCAGGATAAAGAGATTAGGATAAAAAAGTAATAGACTGATAAAGTAACAAGATAGTAAAGTATAATGAGATAGTAAAGTATAGTGAGAAGCAGCGCATCAGTATGTATATAGATGTGCTAGTAGGGGACCACTTCATATAGGTCAGCCAGGAAAATGAGAGAGAGATTAATAAGCCAGATTGGCGAAGTGGGAGTGGAGCAAAGCGAGAGCAAAAGAGATTTCTGAGAGGTACACAGCATTTATAATGTTGCAATCATTTGACCCCTTGAGCAATAGAAACACCATGCATCAGGAATACCCTGGAAACTAGCTTAAATCTAGCTTAGAGAACCATGAGAGGGGTGCTGGAGCTCTGGGCTTGGGAGAACTTTTGAAACATATTGACCCCACTTGCGGTTGAACTTTTCCACTCCTGTTGTAGAAGGAGCTATATGCAGACCAAGCCGATCCAATCGAAGTAGAAAGTTGAGTTCCAATTTGACGTCTGAGATAGTAGGTGGACAGTTGGAGACCCATTTTTTCAAAATAGACCTTCTCGCCGCCATCAAGCAAATGGATAGCCATGGTTTGGTTGCTCTGAACAAAGCAAGATGGCAGTGTGAGGCAGCAGACACTGATATTTCCAGATTGCCAAAGAGAAGAAGCAGCGGGTCCCTAGGTAACTGGAGAGTAGTGACGAAAAGCACAAAGTTCAAAAGTTGGTTCCAGAAGACACAGACCCGTGGACAATTCCAGAATCTGTGATGAAGTGACGGTTTATATGAACCACAGAGCGGGCATGTAGAGATCAATGAGTCTGTTCGGGAGTACAGGCAAGGCATATAGGCATGGTGCATAATTTTGAATTGCTGCTCCCTCCAAAATTCGTTCGTATTGAACGCACAGGTAGTATTAAAACCTGTGAGCAATTGCTCAGCGGTGAAGGCATTGTCAAAGTCTCGTATCCACGTTTTGATGGAAGTATAAGAATCCAGCGGTTTTGCATAGTGCATAGATAGTTGACCATATATATTGGATATGTTGTATTTTTGATTCCTTACAAGGACTTCTATCATAGTAGAACAAAAGCGAGAAGACTTGTTTTGTACTATGGAATTCACATAATTCCTAACTTGCAAAATATACAAAAAATGATGGGAAGGTAAGTCAAACGCGTTGAGAATTTGTTGGAACGGAAGGGGGGATCCTGTTGCTGAGTCATACTGTCGGGGATCGTCGCGCCGCTGGTCCCGGCGCAGGCGCAGTACACCTCCCTGTACGCGAGCGCCGGGACTTGGCCGACCGCGGCAATCAGGTTCGCGCATGCGCAGTAGTGACCGCGGGCGCGCGCCTGGCACCAATGACAGCGCAGGGCGGGATATTTAAACGGCCCTGAGCTGTCATTCAGTGCCTTTTGGTCTTTTGTATCCTGTGAACCTGTGAACCTGTCTGAAGTAAGTTGCTGACCCGGATTGTGCCCTGACCTTGCTGTTTTCTCCTGTTTTGACCCTTGCTTGCCTGACCTCTCTCCTGTATGCCCCCTATTGGATCTGACCTGCTGTTGCTGACCTGGCGTGTGACCCGACTATTCTCTGCCCGCTGCTCTGTACCGCACCGTCCCCATAGTTACCGACCCGGCTTGTATGACCCTGCTCCTGCTCAGCCATCCATCCATCCATCCGTCCCTCTCTACGGGGTCTCCAGACCTCCTCATACCTGGCTCTCTCCCGTGGGAGCCCCTGGCGAATACCCCTACCACTGACGGGTGTCCTCAGTAGTCACGACCTGGTCCTGGGGTACTCCAAGTCCATCCCCACCATCAGGGGCCCTGGTGAACAAGTACCCTGGGGCTTAGACTCCGTGCGCTGGGAACATCCGACCAGTGGAGTGCTAGTGGTACCGCCGGGCGGTCCCTTACAGTACCAAAAGGCCATGACTGAGCCTAGAGGAGGGCCCTCCCCGTTAGAGGAAATTTGCAGGCACCTAGCTACTTTGACGCAGGCCGTAACGGTCCTGCAGGACAGATGCATGCAGCTGGAGAATCGCATCCAGACTGGCTCTATTTCTGATCCTGCCCCACAGGCCCCGGTTTCTGCACCCCCGGCCCTGGTAGATCAGGAGCCAGCCTCAGGGGCTTCCGCCCCGCTCCCTATGGTAGAACCCCGAGTACCCCTACCGGAGCGTTTTCACGGGGACCGCACACGCTTCCGGTCATTCCGCGACTCCTGTCTCTTGTTCTTTGAGCTACAACCCCGTACCTTCCTGACCGAAAACGTGAAGGTAGGATTCATTATTTCACTACTACAGGGTGAACCCCAGGATTGGGCCCACCGGCTAAGGGGAAACAATGATCCTCACCTGGGATCGGTCAATAGTTTCTTTGAAGCAATGGCCATCTTGTATGATGACCCACAGCGGGCAGCCTCTGCCGAAGCGACCTTATATGCGCTCCGACAGGGCCGGCGGGCGGCAGAGGAATACGCCTCTGATTTCAGGCGGTGGATGGGGGACACACGCTGGAATGAGTTCGCTCTATTGCACCAGTTCCGTATGGGACTCTCCGATCCCTTGAAAGATGAGCTGGCCCGGGTGGAGGTTCCCGAGTCTCTAGAAGACCTTATTGCCCTGACAATTAAGATTGACCGAAGACTGCGGGAACGCAGGCTTGAGAGGTCCGGCCAGGGTCGCGGAAATACCTGGGGTCCATTCCTAGGCCCCAGCCCACCAACCCGACAAAGCATCCAGAACCCACCACCAGGAGATGTTCCGGAACCTATGCAGCTAGGTCTGGCACGGCCTAAATTATCACCGGAGGAACGCCAGCTCAGACGAGCCCAGAACCTCTGCCTTTACTGCGGTGAAGCTGGTCATATGGTGCGATCCTGCCCTCAAAAAATGAGTAAGTGCACCCGTTTTTCTTCCTTGTCTGTTAGCAATACCTGTCCTTCGCAATACTTAGTAGTGCCCCTCTCCTTTCAGCTCCCAGGAAAGATCGTGGAGGTGACAGCCATAGTTGATTCGGGGGCATGCAGCTGTTTCCTGGATCTAGAGTTTGCTCACCAACAGGGTATCCCTCTCCAACACAGACAGAAGGGCTTCAACATCTTTTTGGCTGATGGTTCCCAGATAAAATCGGGGGTAGTTAATCAGGAAACTCCCCCCATTGCCACTATCATTGCCAACCAGCACCAGGAGTTCCTCCGCCTGGACGCTATTGCATCACCTCTTTTCCCAGTCATTCTGGGGCTCCCATGGTTACGGGCCCATAACCCCCAGATTGACTGGGAGACCGGGTCAATCTCGTTCCCTTCCCCATACTGTCGGGAACATTGTCGCACTTCGGGCCCCGTGGGGCCCCGAGTTCTCCTTTGCTCCGAAGGAGACTCCGACTTGAAACAGGTTATTCCCGCAGCCTATCATGGGTTCCTGGATGTGTTCAGTAAGCGGGGAGCCGACACTCTGCCCCCCCACCGCCCGTATGACTGTCCAATCGACCTGTTACCAGGCTCTGAAATCCCTTTTGGGCGTATTTTCCCCCTATCTGAGCTTGAATTGGGGGCCCTGAAGGAATATATCGAGGACAGCCTCCAGAAGGGATTCATCCGCCCCTCCACTTCTCCAGCAGGAGCGGGAATCTTCTTCGTGGAGAAAAAAGACAAAACCCTGAGACCTTGTATTGACTACCGGGAGCTGAACAGGGTCACGATAAAAAATCGTTACCCATTGCCATTGGTACCAGAACTGTTTCAGAGCCTAAAGGCTGCAGTCATATTCACAAAACTTGATTTAAGGGGGGCCTATAACCTGGTACGCATAAGAGAGGGGGACGAGTGGAAAACTGCTTTCCGTACCCGGTTTGGCCACTTTGAATACTTGGTCATGCCATTTGGGCTGTGCAATGCACCAGCCACCTTCCAACACTTTGTGAACGACATCTTCAGGGATTTTTTGGATGTCTTCGTTATCGTCTACTTGGACGACATATTAATTTTTTCACCCTCTCTAGAGGATCATAGGATACATGTGGCGAAAGTTTTGGGGCGATTGCGGCAGCATGGGTTATATGCTAAGGCGGAGAAATGTTGCTTTGAGCAATCTAGCATCACGTTCCTAGGCCTGATTATCTCCACTGCGGGGGTCGCGATGGACCCCCAGAAGGTCTCTGCAATTTTAGATTGGCCTGAACCCACGGACAAAAAAGGTGTCCAACGGTTTATAGGGTTCGCGAACTTTTATCGGAAGTTCATCAAAAACTTCTCGGGTCTGGTCTCCCCCATTACCCAACTAACCAAACTTGGAACCCGGTTCAAATGGACACCAGAGGCTCAAAAAGCTTTCGAAGCTCTGAAAAAGCTGTTTACCTCGGCACCCATCCTGGGCCACCCGGACGCGGCCCTGCCCTACATCTTGGAGGTAGATGCATCGGAGAATGCGGTAGGATCCATCCTGTCTCAGCGGAAAGGCACCAAAGAGTTACTCCATCCCGTAGCATTCTTCTCGAGGAAACTCACCCCAGCAGAGAAGAATTACGATATCGGGGATCGAGAGCTGCTGGCTATCAAAGCAGCGCTAGAAGAATGGAGATACCTGCTGGAAGGTGCCTCACACCCTATATTGATTTTCACAGACCACAAGAATCTGGAATATCTGAGGACTGCCAAGCGTCTACGCCCACGGCAGGCAAGATGGGCCCTGTTCTTTTCCAGATTCAATTTTCATATTACTTACAGGCCCGGATCTAAAAATACGAAGCCTGACGCGCTATCTCGTATGTTTGAGGACTCCGAAGAAGAACTGGTACCCGACACTATCTTGTCCTCAGGGAACTTCTTGGCGCTCCAGTCGGACCTTCGCTCCAAGTTAATAGAAGCATCTACGGCCACACCAACCCCAGTTGGGGTATCCCTCCAGAACAAAGGGGGACTCCTGTGGAAGGAGGATTCTATCATGGTACCTGAGGAAGTCCGGACCCTGGTTTTGGGGCATTGCCACGATCACCCGCTGGCGGGTCACTTTGGCCCAGTCAAGACTCTGGAGCTTCTCCGGCGCTCGTTTTGGTGGCCAAACATGGCTAAGGATTGCAAGCGCTACGTGAGATCCTGTACCATCTGCCAGAAGAGCAAACCGTCAAGGAGCAAAGCCTGGGGGCTGTTGCGACCTTTGCCGATTCCCGAACGGCCTTGGCAGAAGATCGCGATGGACTTCATAGTCGAGCTCCCACCGTCACAAGACCACACAGCAATTCTGGTGGTTATTGATCGCCTATCCAAGATGGCTCACTTCGTGCCACTAAGAAAGACTCCGTCAGCAACTGAGACGGCGCGAATATTTATCCGGGAGATCGTTAGACTTCATGGAGTACCCGAGGACATCGTCTCTGATCGAGGGGTCCAGTTTACATCTAAGTTTTGGAGGGCTCTGTGCAAGGCCCTGGACATCAAGTTGTCCCTCTCCTCCGCGTTCCACCCTCAGACCAACGGTCAGACCGAGAGGACGAACCAGACCCTGGAGCAATACTTGCGTTGCTACACGTCTTTCCTGCAGGATGATTGGCTGTCTCTTTTACCCCTGGCGGAGTTCGCTTATAACAACGCAAGCCATTCGGCAACGGGGCAGTCCCCATTCTTTTCGAATTATGGGTTTCACCCTGTCTTTCTCCCTGACTTGGTCTCTGAATGCCCAGTTCCAGCCACGCAGGATGCGTTGACCTTCTTCTCCGTCAATAACAAATTACTCCAGGAAGCCATCGCTCGGGCCCAAGAGGACAATAAGAAGGAGTTTAACAAGAAACGAAGAGGGGATTTGGCGTTGCGGCCTGGGCAGAAGGTGTGGTTGGCCACAACCAACTTAAAGATGCTTTGTCCTTCGAAAAAATTGGGACCTAAATTTGTGGGGCCTTTTCAGGTAAAGCGGATGGTCAACGAAGTGGCATATGAGCTGATCCTTCCGGCCACATTCAGAATTCATCCAGTTTTCCATGTATCTCTGCTGAAGCCAGTGATCCCAGATGCCTTCCCAGAACGAGAATCCAGACCCCCTGATGCCATAACGGTCGAAGGACAAGAGGAATTTGAAGTGGAAACGATCCTTAAGTGCCGAAGAAGGGGGGGCCAGACCCAATTCCTAATTAAGTGGAAGGGCTATGGTCCTGAGGACAACTCCTGGGAACCGGCTCATAATGTCCACGCACCTAGACTAGTCCGGGAGTTTCTTCGTGATCACCCGTGGTGGAGAGATCGGGTGGGCATCCGGAGGTTGCCCGTAGGGGGGGGGCAATGTCGGGGATCGTCGCGCCGCTGGTCCCGGCGCAGGCGCAGTACACCTCCCTGTACGCGAGCGCCGGGACTTGGCCGACCGCGGCAATCAGGTTCGCGCATGCGCAGTAGTGACCGCGGGCGCGCGCCTGGCACCAATGACAGCGCAGGGCGGGATATTTAAACGGCCCTGAGCTGTCATTCAGTGCCTTTTGGTCTTTTGTATCCTGTGAACCTGTGAACCTGTCTGAAGTAAGTTGCTGACCCGGATTGTGCCCTGACCTTGCTGTTTTCTCCTGTTTTGACCCTTGCTTGCCTGACCTCTCTCCTGTATGCCCCCTATTGGATCTGACCTGCTGTTGCTGACCTGGCGTGTGACCCGACTATTCTCTGCCCGCTGCTCTGTACCGCACCGTCCCCATAGTTACCGACCCGGCTTGTATGACCCTGCTCCTGCTCAGCCATCCATCCATCCATCCATCCGTCCCTCTCTACGGGGTCTCCAGACCTCCTCATACCTGGCTCTCTCCCGTGGGAGCCCCTGGCGAATACCCCTACCACTGACGGGTGTCCTCAGTAGTCACGACCTGGTCCTGGGGTACTCCAAGTCCATCCCCACCATCAGGGGCCCTGGTGAACAAGTACCCTGGGGCTTAGACTCCGTGCGCTGGGAACATCCGACCAGTGGAGTGCTAGTGGTACCGCCGGGCGGTCCCTTACACATACAACTGACTTACAAATCTAAGACCCTGGTCATACCACTTTTCATAAGCTGCATACTGTTGAGAGACAGAAAAGGAAGGATTGTGATGAATAGGAAGATATCGAGACAGCCAGGGAGAAACTCCTAGTCTACGTCTGACCTCCCTCCATGTGAGAAAAGTATGCTTGAAAACTGGAGATCACTTATAACAATTGTTATAGGCAGTGCCGATGGTCAAAATAAGTAATAAACAGGATACTGGGACAATAATCAAATAGTTGGGTGTAGCACATGGCGAAGGGACATTTTATGGTGTGAGTTTGCATTGTGCCACTAATAATTTTACATATAGTGACATAATTAGTCTGGTTGAAAAAAAGATACAAGTCCATCTAGTTTAACCAATAAAAGGGGGAAAAATTATTACAGTACAATCCTAAATGCATAATCCTATACCCACAGTTGCTCCAGAGGAAGAAAAAAAAAAAACAATAAAGCTTGATCCAATTTGCTCCTGCAGGGGACAAAATCCTTCCTGATCCCCCAAGAGGCAATCAGATTTTCCCTGGATAAATTTTACCTATACATATTAGTATCCAGTTATATTGTGTACATTTAAGAAATAATTCAGGCCTATTTTAAAACAATCTACTGAGCTTGCCAGAACCAGCTCTTGAGGGAGTCTATTCCACATTTTCACCGCTCTTACTGTGAAGAAGCCTTTCCGTATTTGGAGATTAAATCTCTTTTCCTCCAGACATAAAGAGTGCCCCCTTGTCCTCTGTGATGACCTTAGAGTGAATAACTCTACACCGAGTTCACTATATGGACCACCTATGTACTGTATTTATACATGTTGATCATATCCTCCTTAATATCCTCTTCTCAAAAGAGTATAAATTCAGTTGCTCTAATCTTTCCTCATAGCTGAGCTCCTCCATTCCTCTTATTAGTTTGGTTGCCCTTCTCTGCACTTTCTCCAGTTCCCCGATATCCTTTTTGTGAATTGGTGCCCAAAACTGAACTGCATATTGCAGATGAGGTCTTACTAATGATTCATACAGGGGTAAAATGATATCTCTCTCTGGAGTCTATACCTCTCTTAATTCAAGAAAGGATTTTGCTCACTTTGGAAACCGCAGCTTGGCATTATTAAGCTTCTGATCTACCAGAACTCCCAGATCCTTCTCCACCATTTATTCCCCCAGTTGTACCCCCCCTAGTATGTATGATGCATGCATAGTCTTAGCCCCCAAGTGCATAACTTTACATTTATCAACATTAAACCTCATTTGTCACATAGTTGCCCAATCAAACAGTGCATATACAATAGACACAAATATTGATAGTAGAAGTTAGAGGGTAAAGGGTCAGGAAAATTAATTCCCTTCAGTAGTATGAAAAGTAGATGCAATGCTATTTTCATGTATAATGGAATAGCTAGGTTTAATTGAAGCTAATATCATGAGCAGTCTAGGAAAAGTAGGGGAAAAAACTACCCTAATTTAAAGGCAACAATATAACACATTGGTAAACCCTAGACATGCTACTCTCATCCATTATGCATGCATAAACATAAATGTACATGGTATCAGTACATTAATAGCTATAGATAATATGCCTCAAATCTGATGAAAATGATGATCAAGGCTAAGATGAATGTGTGACCAATATATATAGAGGGATCAGAACAATAAAATGATGTGCTCAACTGGCAGTACTCCCTCTAAACAGGAAGTGGGGCGTAGAGGTATAAATCAGAGATGAATATGTATTTATTTTATTTTCTCTGTCTATTTCTCATATAGATATATAAGTCACTCACACATATTATCTTTCCTGCGGTAGATTCGCTTTTTCCATAAAGGGATATACTAACTGGCTGCTTTTCACCTGCAGCAGGCAGATATGTACTCTGTACAGGTCTTTATTGCTATGTCATGTCATGATAGGTATTCTATTTATATTGTCACCATGTTGATCTTTCTTAGTTTGTTTGGTTGTTTGTTATCATTCCTGTCTAACCTTTATACAGCCCAATTCTTTGTACTGTAAACATATGCTTATTTTTCATTCAATAAAAGATTTCGCCTTTTTGGAAAAAAAAAAAAAGAAATTAGTAATCCCAGTTTAAGGGGGATGCAAAGTTTCCAGAAATTGTAGAACCAATTAATTATCAAATATTTAGATGCAAGGCCTCGTTGGTGCAAAACATATGGGGGGGGGAGGGGATTAAACTGGAAAAGTAAGGAGAAGGAAGGATAAGGGCTGAAAAGGTGACTCTTTGAAAAGCAAATGGGGGAAATGTCTCAAAAGCATAAAATAAAAAACAAAGCAGTCCAATGTTTCCACATAATTAGGAGAACATTAATAAAGTGCTATAGAAAAAAACAGTGAGGGGGAGTTTTCCATAGGGTAAAGTGTGCTGAAGGGCTAGGGTAACAAGTACTCACTGTGTAGGATTGTCAAAGCAACATAGGACTTTGGAAAAATCTAGCACCTTTTGGGTGTATTCAGGTTAGTTCCCAAGCACTCTGGGTGACCTGATGATGAATCTGGAGAGCTCAAAGAAGGTGGCTTAATCCTGATCAGAAACAGCTGAGATGACGGAGACTCAGAATTTCTAGAGTGTGGTGGGGCAATTTGTTCCAGGAGGTTGAGGCAAACCAAGGTCTGCTAGGCTTCTTGCTGTGAGGATATATTATCCCTGAAATGCATAAAGACTGGCGCAGACACTATTTGTGAAAGCGCCTTTCATGTTTTCCAAAAGTGGTGCAGCATGCACCAAATTCATGTACCTGTCTAGAATTTGTACCTGAATTTGGTGCATGCTGTGCTTCTTTAAGAATGCATATGAGACACTTTTGCAAAACCTGTCTGTGACAATTTCTCTCTCTGTACACCAAAAGAGAGTTGGTCTTAATAAGCTCCAATTGCATAAGCTATGAACTATCGGTATTTTATTTTTAATTTGTTACATTTGAATTTGTTACAATCATTAAGCCACAATGTAAAAGTGGTGTATTTTAGAACTACCTGAATTTGATGCGTGATTCGCTGTCATATAACCAAAATTGTTGTAAATGATTCAGGAATTTGGCACAGTATGTTATCAAGAAGTATTAATGTCAGTAAAGTGGCACAGAAACTTCATTGAATCCCCTCTATGTGTTTCTTGTATGGCTGTTTGTGTAACACTTAAGGGACCTTTATTTGTTAATAGTTATAGAACTAATTTCTGCAAAAATCTTGTACTTGTAGCCTTGGGACTCTGGGTTGTGCTTATTAATAACTGTTTGGAAAATAGCTGTTATAGTAGATTTGACTTTGGGATTGTATGAAAGTTACCTCAGTGGGCCCAATTTTAAAAAGTCCCCAAGTTTTATAATGCAGATAGATCTTGTTTCAGAGAGTTGATCACCTGTGTATGTGAGTTTACCACCGAACACTGTGATGTTATCTGTTTTCACGCAGATCAGTATGATTTAGAAATACAACTCACCTAAGCTCAACTGTTACGATATGCATGTGAAAACTGGACACCTGTGCTCAGGATAAGATGTTCACTTGCCACAACACATGTCCTTAAAGACGATAGCCGGCAGCTCATATGCTTCTTAATGTAGATTCTTTATTGGTTACAAAATGCTGATACAAAACATAAAGATGGTAATGCGTTTCAGCAAAAGCCTTCCTCATAAAAAAACCTACATTAAGAAGCATTCGAGTTGCCAGCTAACATCTTTAACGAGATCGGTATGATTTCCTAAATCCCTAGGGATTATGTTGCTGGATGTGGCTTTCAGCTTCTACTGCAGCATAAGTCTACTATGGAGGTGTTCTTTCTATATATTTAAATTTTGGGATTCTCAGGTCGGAGAGTGGGTCACAATGTTTCTTGAAGGAGTTTTGCTGAGGTTGAAATGTGTCTTTGGTCAGGATGGCTGTTCTGTGTATAGAGAAGAGAAGTCCATACAGTGTCACTCAGGGGGCTCTACTGGAGTTTGATGGGAAGCCAAAGGTATGCTGCATACCTGCTTCTTGTTTGCCTATTAGATGAATTTGGAAGGGTGGATGAGGTGTGAGACAAAAGGAGTGCTCTGCTAGCCAGAAAAAGCAAAAGGGTAAATAATCTCAAATGTCAGGCTGATTAGGAGTCAATTTAGCACACATCTGCCATGTTTGGTGACTCAGGCTACACCCCTCATTACCATTTTATATGTTTATGGTTGTTATGTTAATTTTTAATATAGTTTACATACTTTAATCTTTTCAACATTTCTTTTAAATGTTTTCATCGTTAGGCCATCCCTGCTTTGTTCAACCACAGGCATTTCAAACTGGGTACCATACTTAGAAAAAAAGTCCTAAGCTTCAGCACCACCTTGTTCCTAAGAAAAAAAAAGGTGCTTGCAAGAAATGGTCTTTAGCTCAGACACTTACACATTTGCATGCTGTTAATAAAAGGCAGTTCCAAGAACTGATGGCAAGTGCATGATTCTCTTTGGGTACCCCATACCTGAAAAGGCCCTATTAGCATAAAATACAAATCTAAAGAACACCAAAAGTAATGAAAAATCCAAATTACTATATCTTAAACAAAACCACTTTTTTAAAGGAAAATCTTTCAACAAAAACAACTGAAAAAGGACACTCACCTAGCCGAGGTGATGGCTACAAAGACTACCACTGTGTAGGTAACAGTAGAAAGAAGAATGTACCTAATAGATGGAAAAGGTTGTTTATGAGACACAGAGAGAACCAGAATAGTTCTTAACCAAAGACTGAGAGGCCAACTATCTCTGAAACAAGATAGAAAGGGCAGAAACATGTATGATAGTATTGGGGACCAAATGCTATCCCAGACCTAGCCATTGTTCCACCCGCCATCACTATTTTTCAAGCTTTTTATTTTTTACATTATTTACAGATTTACAGTTTTTTCTATTTTAGATTTTTTTTCTTTGTAAGGCCACTCCTGCCCTGGTCAAGCAAACAAAGATAGGGATGGCAAAGCTCTAACTGAAAGGCTTACAATCATGGACTATTTAGTGTCATTGATGTACCACAAGCAGGATGTGGCCCAATATGTGTTTGAGGTACTAGCTTGCCCTGCTGTATGAGTCATGTCTTTAACAGGGCCTTTAACAATCTGGAGTTTGGCAATCTGGCAATGTTTTGGTTGTTTTTTTAGGATGTGGAGATGTGCTACGACAAAAAGGCAGCTCTTAACTAACTTTCCGCAACAACTGCCTAAAGCACTTTTATCACCTCAAGCTAAGAGTTACTATCTCAAAAAAATTAACTCATAAAAGACACAGCAATGTAAAATTGGACAGCAGCTAATGTTAAATAGTAAAATTTGTCCCAAGTTTACTTGAATAAAAAAAGAACAGGCTGGGGCTTACTACAAGAATGAAGAGACAGCGGAGGATATAACAGTGTAAAACTGTCCAGCTGCAGACAGTTGTCCGAAATGTACTATGACAAAGAGTTAAAGGCAGGTGCTTTACAACAAGAATTAAAGTACTGCAGAAGACACAGTAGTGTGAAAGTGTGCCATGTGATGGACATTTTTAATCAGGGACAATAGGTTTAACCAGTGTATAACTAAATAATATTTAATCTATGAGATCCAGGATAGATAGATAGATAGATAGATAGATAGATAGATAGATAGATAGATAATCCAATGTACACATAGTTGAAAATATATTTCCAGGGTCTATTGACAGACTGGACAGGCTTGTTCACCCTCCTGGCCTGTACACACTCTGGGGATGACTTCTAAGTAAGGATGTTCTAGAGGGTTAACAGGGTATTTATGGGTGTTCCTTCTGTTGGGACTCCTCTATCCGATCTTATTTTGTTTGTTCTGTTACTCCAGAGATGTCATTGACAGATTTAGCTCTAGGTAATACATGTTGTTTTTATTTTCTGTAAGTATGTTGATTAGAAAAATATCAGCTCAACGGTTAATCTATGTGTTATACAGTACACTAAATTATTTGTTCTTATAGGGGGATTGTTTATGGGCTTGGAGATATTTACTGCATGCCCTGGTCCTGAGGGAGTGGTATTACTGTGAAATGGTATTACTGTGAAATGTATTGACATTTCAGAACGTATGCCTATATATCTAGTCCAGAATATATCGTCCATATTTTATATTCTATAGATACTTTTTATGGATGATTAGGCCCATAAGGGCCATTTTTAAAATTGTTTGTATAACAAATGAATGGACCAGTATTGAGGGGGAGGAGCCTGAGCACGGCGGAGTTGGAGAGAGCGGAGGAAACTCTCTCCATTAGCCTCCCCCCCCACGCTTTCCCCCAAAGGTGTCCCGCTGGCTGCTGTGATTGTTCGCCGAAGACTTACCCGTGTAAGAGGGGGTCTTGGCGGTGGAGGGAAGCCTGTGCGGGTATGCAGGAGGAGCCGTGTGCCGCCTGGCGGTGAAGCCGGAAGGAGTGTCGGGTTGCCAGGCAACGAAGAGAAGCAGCGTGACCACGTGGCAGCTGCGGAGGAGTGTTGGGAAGGAAAAATCCGGCCGGCATCCTAAGGAGCCAGGAAGACGCCGGCTTGGAAGAAAAGCACCCTGCCTGCTACCTGTAAACGAGAGTGGGTAAAGGACAAGAGAGAGACCCGGAGGAATCCCCCCAGAGAGTGAATAAGGACAGGAGAGAACTCGGAACAGCGGATAACATAGTTGAAGCCGCCTCGCTGAAAAAGCTGCAAGAAGGAGGGTGAGTGAGAGTGGCTGGGCTGTATATTGACTGTATATTGACCCTTAATGTTGAAACTGGTGAGGAATATATAGAGGAAAAGGGGGATTCCTAAGGGGACGGAAGAAACTTGAATTTTCCCAAGGGATTAGTCATAGCACATACCCCAGAGCTTAAAGACGAGGAAATGGACTTATAGGAAATATGAAGAGCAAAAACAGTAAAGGTAGTGGTCCCAAGCACCCCCAATCTGGAACGATTAGGAAATATACGTCCCAGGGAAATGTGACCCCAGAAAGATCTCAGGGGGTATGTGAAAGGGGCATAATGGAAACCAGTTTGGATAATAGCATCAGGTCTTCGGTGGAAATGGCCAATAGCCAACAAACAACAGAGGGAACAGAGCTAAGAGAAAATGAAGGAGAACTACAAATCCCAAATAAAAAGGAAATGGCAGAAATGTTTAAAAATTTGGAAAAATCCATTAAACAAGAGATGGGGATCATTCAGAAAGATTTGGGACAATTGCTATCCAGAGTAGAAGAAACAGAAGAAAAAATTAAAAAGCATGCCCAAGCTATTCCAGAATTAAAAAATCGGATAATAGAGATGAGGAAAGATTTTAAACTCCATTATGGATAAACCTAGTACTGAGATATTTGAATTGGATAATGTTTATAGGATAGGAAGGTTCCAATGGGATCGGGTGGAAGAGAGACCGAGAGATGTAGTTGTACAATTCCATAAATATGGAGACAAATAAGAGGTATGGAAGAAGATAAAAGGAAGAACCAGTATAACACATGGAGGAAAAAATATACAAGTTTTTGCAGACCTGACAGTTGAGACATTGTGGAGAAAGAGATCGCTGAAACCACTACTAGAACAGATGAAAAAACAGAATATACAATATAGATGGGGTAGCTCGGCGTGCTTAATTGGATCGAAGAATGGAGTTACTGCATTTCTGAGATTCCCTGATGAACTGAGAGATTTTTGTAATAAACTTAATATCCAGAGAATAGAGATTCCAGGATGGGAGGAGAAAGAAGGAGGGATATGTGCTATGGGAAAAGAGGAATGGCAGCTAGTTAGAAGGAGAAACAGAGAATTAACAGATAGGGAGACATTGGGGGAAACGTGGGGAAGATGAGCTGTACATGGGCAGAGCTCAAAACCAGGGCCGGAATCAAACATGGCATTAGGGCCACAACTGATTAGAAGGCAAATAGTAGGCCTAGTAGGGAGGAGGATGGGAATGAAAGGAGGGAGGGTTGAGGTGGTGGGAATGGGGGGGAGGGGGGGTGAAGGAGGGGGGGTTGAGGAGGTTATTGGGAGGGGGGTGAGGGGGAATGGTCTGGGAAATGAATAGCGGGGTAATAAGGGGGTGGGTATTGTGGGGGAGGGGAGTGGGATGGGAAGGGAGTGACAGGGGAGGGTGGGTAGGCGGGAACGGGGAGGGGGTATTAAAGTTAACACTCTGCATAAGGAAGGGAAGTATAAGGGAATTGAGGGTGCAAAAGTGGAAATTGAGGAGAAAAAAAGAGATACAAGAAGTATGGAAGATTTACGGTTTATAACATATATTGTCAATGAGTTGAATTGTCCTGGGAAGAGATTTAAGCTATTCAAAGAGTTGCAACATAGAGAAGCTTCGGTGGTCTTTTTACAGGAGACACATCTTGAGATTAAGTCAAATATTAAGTTGAATTCTAGAAACTACCCAACATGGTTTTACGCAGACTCCCCAATTAAGAGAGCTAAGGGAGTAGCAATAGGGTTTGCAAAAAACATAAGGCTGGAGCTGGAGGAGAGAGAAATAGATCCTGAGGGGAGATTTTTGTTTTTGAGAGGTAGATTGCAAGAGATGGAATGTACAATTGCGAATATTTATTGCCCAAATAAGAGACCAAAGTTATATTTGAAAGGTGGTTTAAGAAAACTGATGGCCTTCAAAAAGGGACATTTGATAGTGGCAGGGGACTTGAATTTCTGTATGGATCCACAGATGGATACGACCTCTTCTGCGCAGCGAGAGGGAGGTAAGTCTCTGAGAACTTCAAAGAAGGTGATGTATGAGTGCCAACTGGTGGATATTTGGAGAATAATACATGGAAAAGAGAGAGACTATACCTTCTTCTCTAATGCACATGAGATGTACTTGAGATTGGACTGTATATTGGTTTATCATCAACTTATAGAGATGGTGGCTAAAGCAGAAATAGAGGCAATGTCTCTCTCAGACCATGCCCCTGTTACAGTGAAATTAGGGTAGGGGAGGCAGTCAACAGGTGGTGTAGGATGGAAGCTGAATGAGGCTCTTCTCCTGGATCAGGAGATAGATCAGAAGATTAGGGAAGAGATTGAAAGATTTTTTCAGGAGAATTAGACAGGGGAAGTGTCTACAGTATGGGAGTCTCATAAGGCCTACATAAGAGGTATATTGATCGTGTCTGGGGCAAAAAAAGAAAAGGGAAAGAAGAGAGAAACTTACTGGGCTGTTAAAAGAAATATTTGACCTGGAGCAGATACATAAAAATAGAATAACAAAAGAGATAAGACAGAAGGTAACAAAAAAGAAAGAAGAACTAGAGATACTGATGGAAGAGGAGAAGAGTTTTTAATAAAGTGGCAAGTGAGAGGTATAGATGGGGAGATAGACCAGGAAAATATTTAATGAGAGCCTTGAGGAAAAAGAAAAACAGTAATTATATAGAAAAAATAAGAAACCCCAAGGGAGAAACGGTTTATTCTACTAAAGAGATCGTCAAGGTGTTTAAGGAATATTATAGCAAGCTGTATAATATTTCTTCCCAGGATTCAGTAAATAAAAGTGGAAATGCGAGTAGAGAAAAAAGAAGGGTATATCTAAAAAACGCAGGACTATCGAAGTTAATTGAAGATCAACTGAATTCCCTTGATCTAGAAATTACGCAGGAAGAAATAAAAATAGCATTAAAAAGTACCATGATGGGAAAAGCCCAGGCCCAGATGGTTATACTGTGAGGTACTATAAAAAAATATAGTGAATTGTTAATACCTAAATTGAAGAAATATATGAATGCCCTGGGTGGGGAGATGGATATGAGGCGAGAATCTTTACAGGCCCATGTGGTGCTTATTCAAAAGGAAGGGGAGGATGCTTCTCAGTGCTCTAGCTATAGACCAATCTCACTTTTGAACATAGACACTAAGTTATATGCAAAGGTTTTAGCAAATAGGTTGAAAGATTTAATGCCAGAATGGATCCAGGGGGACCAGGCGGGATTTGTACCAGGGAGGGAGGGTAGAGACAATGGGTTGAGAACTTTGTTGCTTATCCTGAAAGCTAGGAAGGGGAAAACTCCGGCGGTGATTGGAGCTTCATGATGGACACTCTGGAGACTCTAGGATTGGGAGTTATAATGAGAGAGTGGATAGGAAAATTGTATAGAGAGCCCTCCGTGGTTATTTTGGTTAACGGAGAGAGGTCGGAACCTATTGGGATGTCAAATGGAACAAGACAGGGATGCCCACTGTCCCCATTGTTGTATGTATTGTCATTGGAACCTTAATTGGCAACAATTAGGAAAAATATGGACATAAAAGGAATACAGATAGGAGGAATAGAACATAAAGTGGCAGCCTTTGCGGGCGACCTGATGTTCTATGTGGGAAATACTAGGATAACACTCCCAAATTTAATGAAGAGCTTAAAGGATTATGGGGAGCTATCAAATTTGAAAATTAACCCAACAAAAACTGAGATCATAAAATGTAAATCTTCCAAATAGTGAAAAGGAAAAGATACAAAAAGAATTCCCATTTGTATGGAAAGATAGAGAGATAAAATATCTAGGGGTTAAACTCACTGCTTCATATAAGAGCTTGTATAAATCAAATTATATCTCACTTTTAAATGAGATTAAGGAGGAACTAAAGAAATTGGGAGGAGGTAACTCATCTTGGATAGGGCGCATAAATCTGCTAAAAATGGTAATTGTACCTAAAATCCTATATAAATTCCAAATGATCCCAATTGAACTTCCGGAGGTTTTTGTTCAAGGTAATTAAAAAGATGTTAACAAGATATATATGGAAAAATAAAAAACCTAGAATATCTTATGATTTGTTGAGTAGAAATAAAGAGAAGGGAGGATTGGGAGTGCCAGATTTTAAGAGGTATTATAGAGCAGTAGTTCTAGCAAGAATTTATGACTGGACACACAATCCAGAGGGGAAAAGGTGGGTCAAGATTGAAAATGAATTAAGCGGAGTTAACTTGAGTAAAATCATATGGGTACCAGCACAATATAGAGGATTAAAAGATACCACGAGTGTTTATACATTGAATGTTTTAAAGGTTTGAGATAAACTGTACAAGGTTATGAAATGGGATTTTAATTCACAATTAATGTCACTGAGGAACACGGAGTATTTCCCTCCAGGTAGGGAGGAGAGCACAGGAAAATGGATTAAAAAGGACGATATTCAACTGAGGGATATCATGGAAGGGCAGGAATTGAGAACACTTAAGGAGTTGAAAAAGGACAAAAGGGAACTTTTCATTAAGTTAGACGAGTGGAGATATCACCAATTAAAACACTTTGTCGGGAGTCTTCCGAAACCTTTGAGATTGAGAAAGGATTGGAATTTGTTTTAGAGGTTGTTGGAATCACGTGGAGATGGGAAACGGGGCACGGTAAAAGTTTATAAGATTCTCACTGAATTAGACACACACACAAAGCCAATGTACATAGTAAAATGGGAAAGGGATTTGGGAATAGAGATAGATGAAGACAAACAAAGGAAAATATGTAGACTAACACATGAGAACGTAAGCATGAGAGAGGTGGAGGTAAACTATAAGTGTTTAACAAGATGGCACATTGCACCGAACGTTGAATACAAAATGAGTGGGGAAAATACACCAGAGTGTTGGCGGGGGTGTGGAAAGATAGGTACGTTATATCACATATGGTGGGAGTGCCCAAAGATTCAAGGTTTTTGGGAGACAATGGTTCATTTAATTGGGATAATCTCTGGGATAAATATAGGATTGGATCCAGAGTTGTGTCTATTGCATAGTCCAGAGCTATCAGTGAACAAATACAAGGATTCGAGTATATGGTACTATCTGAATGCGGCAAAGGGGCTGATACCTAAGTTTTGGCATAGCTCAGAGGTGCCGAGAGAAGAGGATTGGGTAGAAAGAGTGAACCAGATATATAGGATGGAGAAACTGTATTATATGCAAGAAGACAAGATGGGGTTATATTACAGGAGGTGGGGAAAATGGGAAGATTTTGTTCCCAAGGTGAAATATATGAAGCAATAAGGGATATATGAAAGTCCCCCTTACTTAGGAAAAGATGTAATGGGGAAATGCAGAGTGGGTGGTTTTATTATTAGGAGGGGGTAGGTTTCAGGGTGGGGGGGGTATTAGATAGGTGGTGGGTGGTAATGGGAATAAAGATAGAAAGGGATATAACTGATGGTTGTGTATGTTATATGAAAGTAATGATGAAATATGTATTTTATATGGAAAATGAATAAATATTTAAATAAAAAAAACCCAAAAGAATGGACATTTTTTTGTAAACTTTTTTTCTGGTTTCTTTTGGCTCTCTGTATTTTCCTGGTGACACTCTTAAAGTCCCATTTTTGTGGGATTTCTTTCTACTCATTAGTATTATTCAGATGGTTACCCCTCCCCCATGAAAATGCCACATACATCAAAATGATTATTTGAGGATTCCACTGGCATTGTTATAGTTATTAAAAAACTTTTTTTCTTTCAAAAATGCAAAAAAAAAGTTTGAAAGACTCCAAATAATAAAAAAGGAGCTAGAATGTTGACAATTGAAGAGCTAGCTATCAATCAGTTATTGTGGATAGACATTTGTCCTTAGAATGATTTTTGAGTATACAGATCTGAGGCTGAGCACATAAGAAAATGTCCCCCAGCACTGCAATTAAAAAAAACCTCATGTATAGTTTGTTAAATCAGATGTAAACTCATCCAAATTAAAACTGATAATAATGATACAAAGTTTCTTGCTTATGCATTTTGTGCTGTGGGGTGACTGCCTTGCCTGTAAATCACACTGTGACATACAAAGAAAAAAATAAGCTTCTCTGCTTGTGTACACTGCCCAGAAATATTACACTTTGTTAAGGCATTCAACAAAAAACGCAGCCAGCCACAATTAGATAATATGCCTGTAAAGAAACATATGAACCTGTTATCAAAATATTTTTTAATCAAAACAGAAAAAGAGTGTGATTTTTTTGTCATGCACAAAACCATCAAACAGAGCTTCCTGTGAATGTAGTCTTATAAAGAAACTATTAAAGTTTTTTTTTAACTTCATAAGAGCATAAGCTCTGATGGTTTTCAAGAAAAACAGCAGACATGTTTCGTCATACTTCCGTTAAAAAAAAACAAAACAAAACTATTTTCCACAAGAGTAGCTGTGCTAGTAGAAGATGTTCTCTCCTACACTTTAAATGATGTTAAACTGCCAACCAGAAGTCTCACTACCATTTCCCACCCATTCCCACGTCCACTGTACATAAAATGGCAGCTTTCTCCTGAGTACCAAGGCTTTCATTTTGGGGGAAATCCCATTTACTTCACCTCTGTAGACTGGCTGCTGCAGATAGTAGGACGGCATCTTTCTGGGACAGATGGAATGCTAAGACTGGTGGAAAGGCCTATCAATGTTATAACAAATGCATACATGGCAGAAGAATAACTCAAATAGTGGTGATTAGTTTCACTCTGCATGCACAAGTATCCCTTTTAAGTATACTTACTTTAGCATTCTTCTCCAATCCACTCCAGCTCCAGCATGAGGGCAGGCCCACAACTTCCTTAATACCACTTAGATAGTATTGCATGTGTTGAAGTTGGTGAGGGAGCATGACAAAGTGGAACGGCTTTGCGGACCAATTATTCATCCCACAACCAGTCAGGAAAAAGCTTGCAGAAATGAGAATTAAGGTAAGCATTGTTCTACTTTACACCCCCCAGACAAAAAGAACAAAATACCCTTACTGCCAGTATGAGGGGGTGGCATTGGGGGACACCCAAAAAAAATTTTTTGTAGATAATCAGGTGGGTGGTACAAGTGCCGTTCTGAGAAGAAATGCCCTTACTTCCTCTCAGATTTGTGTCTCTTGCGCACCCTCAGGGGTGTACATTGGCATGATTGTGTGACCGCCATGTCCCCCAGACACAGCGGATCACTGATCTAAGTACCGAGCAGCAGGGCTCCACCTTGGTATAATGTGATCACTGTGACCAATCACAGTGATCGCATGTCCAGTAGTAAAGATGGCTGCAATTTATGCAGATATTCAGAACTACTGTGAACTCTGTGATTGGTGACCACATGGTGCAGGGCCAAGCACCACCTCCCTGTACCATGTGATCACTCTAGCCAATCACAGCTGATCACAGTATTCTCAATGGCTTCAGGAACGCAGCTGAGAACTGTCAGAAAAAGACATTGTGACTATATAAGCAATCATAGTGCAAAAAAAATGCCAATCACTTCCCATTTACCATAGTAACACTGCGCTGCACTTATGATAGGATGTTATAAAAAGAGTTATTAAAAAATAATTAAATTATGTTATATTATTACATAGTTAGTCTGGCTGAAAAAAGACAAAAGTCTGTCTAGTTCAACCATAAAAAAAGGTATAATCCTAAACCAACAGTTGATCCAGAGGAAAGCAAAAAAACCCACAGGACAGCATGATCCAATTTGCTCCAGCACGGAGTTAGTATCCAGTTATATTCTGTGTAGCTAGCAAAGAATCCAGGCTTTTTTTAAAGCAATCTACTGAGCTGGCCAGAACCAACTCTTGAGGGAGTCTATTCCACATTTTCACAGCTCTCACTGTGAAGAAACCTTTCTGTATTTTGAGGTTAAATCTCTTTTCCTCCAGACGTAAAGTGTGCCCCCTTGTCCGCTGTGATGACCTGAGGGTGAATAACTCTACACCGAGTTCACTATATGAACCACTGATGTATTTATACATGTTGATCATATACCCCTGAATTTCCGCTTCTCAAGAGAGAATAAATTCAGTTCCTTTAATATTTCCTCTAAGCTGAGTTCCTCTTATCAGTTTGGTTGCCCTTCTATGCACTTTCTCCAGTTCCCCTATATTCTTTTTGTGAATTAGTGCCCAAAACTGAACTGCATATTCCAGATGAGGTGTTACTAATGATTTTTACAGGGATAAAATTATATCTCTCTCTCTGGAGTCTATACCTCTTTTCTATTTCAATATTTTTATTAAAGAAGTTTTTGTTTTTATAATACAACAAGCTCATGATACGCCCACGCAGGGGAAGAGTCGAACAATAGCATACATACAGATACAAATCAGCAGGGTATATTAGCCAAATAACAGAACATCCAATGACACCAAGGAGGGACGGCAAAAAGCTGAACCAAATAGTAGCAGCAGCAGCAATCCATCATATTACCAGAAAAAAAAAAAACAAAGAGGAAAAAACCCTACCGAGAAGTATCTGCTCAGAACATACGGGAAAAAAAACCCAAACTGATAGAAAAAAAGAAAAAAAATATAAGTACATAGAAAGAAATAAGGAAGAAAGAAAGATTCATGGAGAAAACATGGAAGAAAGGAAGACTAGAAGAGTCATGGATCCAGGGCTAGCACAGGCAACGACTATAAGAGGCCATAGCTAGTAGGAGGCAGGGACGACAGGGAATAACATATGCAAGGTTCCCAAACCTTAAGGAATCTCGGATGAGAATCTTGAAGAACACTAGACATCTGTTCATTAATCAGCATATATAATTAAAACCTCCTGCGCTTCAGATGAATAAAAAACTAAGCAGCCAGCACCCTCTTTAAACCAAAAAGTGTATAAGTGAAAAATAGAAAAATGGTGCAGCGCTAAACAGATGCCATTATATATAAATGAACATAAGCCTGAACTGATACATAAATTATATATATAACACAAATAAACATGCATGCAAGGATGAACCCCCTGCCGGTCCCCTATGGGGAAAAAAACGTGACCATATATCTATGATAGTTTGTACATATAATCATGCAAAGGGATAACACACTGCAGCAAGTGATAAAGTGAATAAATACAGTCCACTTCAAACAAAACTGTGATTCTTTATAAAACGTGAGAGTGCCACTGGTGCCACAATCCTATAATGGTCTGAGTGCCTCCTCACCTCCCCGCACTGACCGCAAGGGCCAATACGCCTTTGTAACATATAGGGTATAACCCTCAGATGTCAACCGGTTTCAGGTCCACAGTAGATTCCACCTCAAACGCTGTATTCCAAAACCACCTCCAGCCGCTGTTAATGGTGGTGATATACCACCAGATGATGCTCAGAGACACAAACAAAAACTTCCCATAGCGTGATACTGTAATTTTATTGTAAAATATAGATACAAAAAAATGCCCACTCACATTTCTGCAATGGATTTAAAACTTGTAGCAAGTCCTCATGTTGTCCTAGTACTGCGGGTGTACCTGGAGTCCCAATATGGCGCGTACGTCGGAAGTGACGTCACCGCGTACCGGAAGTGTCGTCAGGGCGTTTGAGGTGGAATCTACTGTGGACATGAAACCGGTTGACATCTGAGGGTTATACCCTATATGTTACAAAGGCGTATTGGCCCTTGCGGTCAGTGCGGGGAGGTGAGGAGGCACTCAGACCATTATAGGATTGTGGCACCAGTGGCACTCTCACGTTTTATAAAGAATCACAGTTTTGTTTGAAGTGGACTGTATTTATTCACTTTATCACTTGCTGCAGTGTGTTATCCCTTTGCATGATTATATGTACAAACCATCATAGATATATGGTCACGTTTTTTTCCCCATAGGGGACCGGCAGGGGGTTCATCCTTGCATGCATGTTTATTTGTGTTATATATATAATTTATGTATCAGTTCAGGCTTATGTTCATTTATATATAATGGCATCTGTTTAGCGCTGCACCATTTTTCTATTTTTCATTAATCAGCATAGCATTCATCCGGGTCTTCACCCCCTGGAAGACAACCGAAGGGGATCTCCAAGCTTGAGCTATAGCACGTTTGGCCAAAATGAATAGGTAAGATGCCAATTTATGCTGAGACCTGGACAGACCCAAAATTGGGTAATGCTGGAGGGCCACCCTGGCATCCCTACGGACTGTAATAAGAAAAAAAATTTGCAGCTAACCAAAAACCCTAGACCAGAAGCCTATCAATCGTGGGCATGACCTCCAGGCATGCAAGATGTCCCCACGTAGACCACAGTTCCGGAAGCACCTATCTCCGCCAGTCAGATTAAAGCGAGCAGTCCGAGCCGGGACCCTGTCAGGAATGGACTTGCCAGTAATGGTGGGACTCACCTGCCTTGTGGGCTGCAGTACCAGGGCTGGCCAGCGGGTGCTCCCGGCAATCAGAGACTCAACCCTGCAGCCAGCCAAACACCTGAAGTTGATCATGCAGGTGTATTTAAGGGATGGCCAGACCTGCAGTCTCTGCCTTGGTGTGTGTTTTTCCTGGGCCCTGTATCTTGTTCCTGCATCCCTGTTCCTGTTCCTGTTCCTGTTCCTGTCTCTGTCTGATTCGTTGCTGACCCTGCCTGATCCGGACCTCTGCTGACTTCTCCTGTTTTATCCCTGGCTTGTGACCCCGACCATTCTCTGCCTGACCCCCTGTACCTACCTGCCCGATTGTTATTGACCCGGCCTGCCTGACGACGCTTGCATTGTATGTACTGTTATCTGTGGGTGGTTTGGTTTGGTTCGTTTGCACTGTGTTATGTTTTAGTATTGCACTGCGTTTATGTTTGTATTGTTAGTCTTTAATAAATTATATTGTTTATAACTTATCTGAAGCCTGCATTTCCCTGCGTCAGTCACATACCTCTGGTCATACCCCGGAGCCCTGACAGACCCAGTACCACCGCAGGAGAACTTTGTAGGCTGCCTCAAGAGTGACGGTATTGAAGGAACATTTTGCCACCATTCCCCAGGCCCTATGCCAATCCTCCACCGCAATCAAGAAACCTAGATCTCGCTCCCATTGAGAAACATAAGACAGGGGTGGTGAGGAGGACCTAATGTTAAGAGACGCATAGATTACAGAAATGAGACCAGGGGACCCTGGGGAATGTTGACAGACATGGTCAAAGGACATTTTGCGGTAAAGATATGTAGAGGTACGACGGAGGGATAGGACCCAGTGGCGCAATTGCAAATACCGATAATATTCAAGTGGCAGGACCCCCCGTGATTCTTGAAGAGACTTCCAATATAAAAACGAACAAGCGCTCATAAAATCATGTATAATAACAAAGCCATGGGAGGTCCACCAAGAGAAAGAAGGGAGATGTTCTAAGCCTGTTGGAAATAAAGGATTATGTGTAATCGGCAAAAGAGGGAGAAACAATATCAAATTACCTGAATATTTAACAGAATCCCAGGTTCGTAAACTGTGAAGCATGATAGGGCTCAGGTCCAACTTAGGCGGGAGCCAAAGCAATGTAGTTAAGGAAAGCGGAGCACAGTTGGGTAATTCCAAGAGTACCCATCACGGGATATCTGTCGTGGCATGAATCATGGACAACTGGGAGATTTGAGCCACCAAATAGTATCTAGAAACATGTGGAACTCCCAAACCTCCCTGTAGTCTATGAGTATACAGAATGGATCTAGGCACTCTGGGAAGTTTATGAGCCCAAATAACACAGAAAATATGGCTTTGCAATAGACAAAGAAAAAACGCAGGAACCTGAATAGGGAGAGTGCGAAAAAAATACAGGATCTTTGGCAAGATAGTCATCTTGACAGCATGTATCTGGACAATCCAGGATAAAGAAGGAAACTGCCAAGAATGAAGCAGGGAAGTAACAAATCACAGTAAGGGGTAATAATTAGCCGAAAATAAGGAGGTAGCATGTGTAATGCCAAGATAAGCCAGGGAATGGGATGCCCAATGGTAGGGAAATTGTGTATGCAACCGTTCAACCAGATTGGCAGGGAGCATAATATTCAATGCCGTGGTTTTAGAAAAATTGATGCTAAGGCCAGATATAGCTGAAAAATGGTCCAATATGACCTGGAGATTGGGGGGAGTAATGAGAGGATTGGTTAAAACCAAAAGAGCATCATCCACATAAATGTTGGCCTTCTATTGAGTGCCGGCATAAGGGACACCAGAAATATTCAGGTGATTTTGAATGGCTGCAGCTAGAGGTTTGAGAGCGAGAACAAAAAGAGCAGGTGATTGTGGGCATCCCTGTCGCGTGCCCCTGAAAACAGGGAAAGATGAGGGAAAAAAAGCCTGCATATTTGACAGAGTCCGGGGGAGACGAATATAAAGCCGAGATCCATGCCAAAAATGTGTCAGCAAACCCCCATCTAGACAGTGTATATGTCAAATACTTCCAAGAAAGCGAATCAAATGCTTTATAAATGTCCAGGGATAAAAGAAACCCCGGTATCCTGCGGCGATGTAAGATATGAATGAGATAGATGACTTTACGTATGTTATCAGCAGCTTGTCACCCCAGAACAAAGCCAACCTGATCACTGTGGATAAGTGAGAGTAGATACTTATTAATTCGGGTGCTCAGAACCTTTCTCAGAATCCTCAAGTCCACATTTAGCAGCGATATCGGTCTGAAAGCCTATGGTTCAAAGGCATCTTCAGACTTCTTAGGGATCATAGTAATATGTGCCTGAAGAGACTCCAAAGAAAGCCGAGAACCCTGCTTCAAAGAATTGAAAAAGACCGCCAAGTGAGGAACCAGAAATTTTTTATATTAGAGCCCAGAAAACCCATCTGGGCCTTGAGCCTTGGAGACCTTCAAAGATCTGATGGCTTGGTAAAGTTCAGATTCAGAGATATCCGCATTAAGGGCATACCAGGCAGTAACAGATAAGGAGGGTAGGTGCAGCTCTGCAAAAAAACTATCAGCATGTTCCGCGACAAAGATATTCGGTTGTTGGTAAAGGGAAGACAAAAAATCTGCAAATCTATGTGTAATCTTCACAGGGTCCGAGGTAAGGCCACTGCCCCTCACTTGGAATTGAACAGGCTTATGCGTGCGATCCATCAAATTAATTTTTTTGGCCAACATTGGCCCCAGTTTATTGGCACATGTATAAAACCTATGTCCGGCCCAACACTAGGCCTTCTCAGCCTGTGTAATTGAAAGAAGATCAAGTTCAGCAGCCACCACATCTAGAGTTTTCCTATTGGCCGTAGTCAGGCAGGCTTTCCAGGTAGCGTCTACCACGGCCAATCGCGAGGTCATTTCCAACATTCTCTTCTCACTGGCACATTTCCAGGATGAAGCAATCTGAAACAGGTGACCCCTAATGGTGGCTTTTTGAGCCTCCCACTGAGAGAGGGCCGAGGATACAGAACCCACATTGTTTGTAAAATAGGATTAAATGTGCGAAAGAATCGGGGAGTGAGAAGCCTGGGTGGTGAGCAGGGATACATTGAGTCTCCACAGAAAAGAGGGCCAAGCCATACCAGAAATACACAATGAAAAAACCAACGGGTCATGATCAGAGCAGAGTGAGGTCGAGATGACAATCTTTTGAATTTAAGATAAATGTTGGAAGGAAATGAAGTCGTGATCTATTCTACAAAAGCTCAGGTGTGGAGTCGAATAAAAAGTGTATTCCTGCGACGTAGGATGCAGTTCCCACCAAACAACTACCAAACCATAAGCTTGCAGCGTATCATGCAATTTAGATTCCTGGTAAAGGTCGTGGCTAGGGGACCCTCCTCTCAGGTTACGGCAATCAACAGAGGAATTAAGAGCAACATTTGAATCATGCAGCAATAAGAGAATACCACGTTGATGGTGCGAAATCACCTTCAACAAGTGAGAAAAAAATTTGTGTTGAAATCTATTTGGCGCGTAACAACCCACCAGGGTCACCTCTTGGTCCCAAAGGGTACCCCAGAGGTGTAAATACCTGCGAGGTTGTAAGTAAACAGCAGATTGCGTCTAAAAGCAATCACCAAGCCCATATGCTTCTCAAGGGCCGAAGCAGAGAAAAAAGGGCGGATACTGGTGAGAGAGGCAGCGCAGAGAAGAGGACTGAGAAAACCTTCTCTCCTGCAGACAGACTACATCCATGTTTTGGGACTTAAGATGATGGAACACTTTAGAACACTTGGTTGGAGAATTAAAATCATGGATATTTTGTGAAAAAATATATAAAGGTTTTAAAGTCATGCTGAGTCAAGGGAATTCAGCTGCCAAAATACGCTAAGAATGACGGTCCAATCCTCAAATGCAACCTTACCCTGGTCTGCCCCAGATCCGTTAGAAAAGAGAAAAAAAAACAAGAGACAGAAGAAGAAACTGTACACTCTAAGGTAGTGTAACAAAACCACAATCAGTGGAAATTGCGTCCCAACCGCATGGACACACATAGGGGGTAGCTCTACCAACCATCATGGAGAGGGAGAGAAAAGGGAAGGGGAAGGAAAGGAAGGGAAAAAGGGGGAAGGGAATGGAGGGAAAAAAGGGGAGGGGGAAAGGGGGGGGGACATAAACAGGCAAATAGACAATGTCAAATACAGGACCTTAAGGAATGCATAACATGACACCGTAATATACAAAGAAAATGTAAACAGGTACACAGTCATACCAGAGTAATAGAGAGAAGGCATTCGCGGGTCGAGGCCCCGATAGATCAGAAACCAGCACCAGCCACATAAGGCATAGGACCATGAGCCAGGAAGACCCCCTGTGTATATTAAAAGGCACAATAACCCTCCCCCCCAAAAAAAATCAAAAACCAAGGAGCCGGAGGGAGCCGGAGGGAGCCGGGGATCCGCGTAAACAGAATCCAGGAATAACATTAAAAAACAAAACAAGGAAACCAAGGGAATAGGACACAAAGCCTATAAACATTTCACCTACCCCAAAAAAACTTGGCCTCTTCCGGATTGTGGACAACATGGCTCCGACCTTGGTAAGCGAACATAAGCTTAAATGGAAAGCCTATTGGTACTTGGTGTGACGGTTCAAGAGGACTGACGTGAAGGGTTTCATCTGTCGACGTTTCTGTATGGTGGATGGTGCCAGATACGTGAACAGCTGGTATGGATGACCCTAAAAATTAAGATCCTGTTTGTCTTGCGCAGAGCAAAGGAGCGATTCTTTCATACGGTAGTAGGTGAACTTAATTATGATGTCCCTCAGACCTGTTGGGACCCAGGGCCCGATGAATGCGATCAAAGTCCAGGCGGTCTATCGGCATCCAACTCTTGAAAAAAATGCGGTAGCAGTGGACGTGAGGTCACGGATGGCTTCGGGCAGGCCACACAGGCAAAGATTACCCCGACAGGACCTATTCTCAAAGTCTTCCAAATGCAAGAAAGCCATGTCAAGCTCTTTTCTCAGATCTGAAAGGTCCCGCTCATGATTTTCTATCACCCTAGCCGCGGCGTACATCTTATCTTCAAAAACATCAGTGCGGCTTCCCAATTCGTGAATCTCCTTAGTGAGATGAGTCACTAGTCTGGAGGTGGTGGTATGAAGCTCTTGCTGCAGCATGGTCTTGAGCCTGGCCAAGAGGTCTGCATCCTGCAAGGGACTGTAGGGATGTCAGGCAGGCTCTTCGGGTCTGAGGGTGCATCCGGGTCGCCCGAGTGTAGAGGCGGGGAAGCGGCCGAAATCGAGGCTGGGGCTTCTGGAGGCAGGTAGGTCCGGAAATCGAGCACTGGAGGTGCGGAAGGCTGCTGTTCGCTTCTCCATAGGTGGCTGGGGGTCAGAGGAGAATGAGGGCAAGGGTGGTGGACAAAACGGGCTCTCCAGGAGGCAGGGAAATAGCTGATGTGGTGGCGGTGGATGAGCGCGGTCACCGAGTGGCCATCCTCATGCGCTGCTCACGAGCGCCCCGTCTGTATCTCTTTTAATACAAGAGAGGATTTTGCTCGCTTTAGAAACCACAGCTTGGAATTGCAAGCCATTATTAAGCTTATGATCTACCAGAACTCCCAGATCCTTCTCCACCATTGATTCCCCCAGTTGTACTCCCCCTTGTATGTATGATGTATGCATATTCTTAGCCCCCAAGTGCATAACCTTACATTTATCAACATTAAACCTAATTTGCCACATAGCTGCCCAATTAAACAGTGCATTGAGGATGGCTTGTAAGTTGGATACATCCTGTAAGGATGTTATTCCACTGCAAAGCTATTTTTCATCCCAGACCCTATATCCTTTATAAAAATACTAAAAGGTAAGGGTCCCAACACTGAACCTTGGGGTACACCACTAACAACCCTAGACCATTCAGAGTATGAATCATTAACCACCACTCTCTGAATACGATCTTCTATCCAGTTTTCTATCCATTTACATAATGATTTTCCTAAGCCTGTAGACTTTACCTTACACATTAGCCATGTGTGAGTCAAACGCTTTTGCAAAACTCAAGCAAGAACTCTATGTGGTCTTTTATTAATATTAATATTAATATATTATTATTAAATTGTTAACTAAATTATGTTCAAGGCAAGTAATTTGTGTTCCCTAACCAGTAGACTTTCAGCACTCCCTGAGTCCCTTCCACTAGTTCTGCTGCAACGGATTATTAAGGGTTCCTCGTTATTCACAGCCTTAGCTTCTGATTGACTGCAAGCAGCCTTTTATTGGTTCAGTGTGAGTGATAGCTCTTTGACTATGGTAGTCAAAAAGTTATCTCAGATTCAACCAATAAAAGACTGCAGTCTGTGGGCAGTCAATCAGAGACTCCAGCTGTGAATAACAAGGAGGCAGAGCCCTTACTATTCAGTTGCAGCAGAGCTGCCAGCCCCCAGCCTATAACCCTGACATACAGTGTGGCGGGGGATTGAGAAGTATACAGTCAGGGGAGCAGTAAGCAGTATACAGTGGGTGGGGGGGCAGTGAGCAGTATACATTGGAGGAATGCAGCCACGTGGAGGGGACGACAGAACCAGGTGGACAGAGGAGAGGATGCAGTCAGGTGGAGGGGAGTATGGATCCTGGTGGACAAAAGAGAGGAGAAGATGCAGCCAGGTGGAGGGGATGATGGAATCAGGTGGACAGAAGAGAGGAGGGGGTGCAGCCAGGTGGAGGGGAGAATGGAAGTAGGTGGACATAGAAGAGGGTAATGCAGCCAGGTGGAGGGGAGGACGGAGCCAGGTGGACAGAGAAGAGGAATGATTCAGCTAGATGGAGAGGAGGATGGAGCCAAGTGGGCATAAGAGAGGAAGGGATGCAGCCATGTGGAAGGGAAGATGGAGGCAGGTGAACAGAGGTGAGTGGGATGTAGCCAAGTGGAGGGTAGGATGCAGCCAGGTGGAGGGGAGGATGGAGCCAGGTGGACAGATGAGAGGGGGGAATATGTAAGGGAGCTTGGCATGTAAGGGGTTAATTGAATTCAGGTAGCTCTTTGGCTCCAGCAGCTCAGCTTGTTTTGCATGAATCTGGAACATGCGCAGTTGCTGCTGAGGATATAGATTTTCATGGTCACGGGATACCAATTTTTCTGCTCCACTGGCTGCTCCACCACACTTCCTCCCCAGACTGCCGGCCATGTTCCCCAACACCACTCTCCTGGTTAGGCTCTTTTTGTCTCCCATGCTCTGCTGTGATGGGGAGGAGATCCGGAGCGGAGGCCAAGCGGTTAGGTCCAGAAAACAAGGTGAGAGCAAGGGGTTGCACCAACCACAATCACCCACAGGCTAGCCAACAATCCCCCCCCCCCCATGCTATACCACTGCCTAAGGCTGATCTCTTTCCAGTGACATGCACAAAAGCAGCAGCTCTCTTGACTCTCTGTCTCCTCATTGGACAGGAAGCAGCAGAAGCCATTGGCTCTTGCTGTCAATCACAGCAGGTGAGGGGAGAGGGCAAAGCCATGTTTAATGGACACCCACACAGATCCAGCTCGGAAGCAAGCAAGCACAAATGCCTCATAGCAAGCCACTTGCTAATGATGCACTCAGTAGGGGGGTGGGGCCAGGAGCATTGGCAGGGAACTCCAGAAACTGCAAAACCATTACACTGAGCAATAACATGTTTGTTATTTAAAAAAGAATGTGCCTTTAGAATCACTTTAATTGTAATGTGCAAAAAAGTGCACAAAAATCAAAATCTGTATTTTTTGGCTTTGTACTTCCCTCAAAGAAAAAGAAAATAGGAAATTAAATGCACAAATGTAAATTTATAGTAAACATACTGCGCTTTGCAAAAAAAGTATTACTATATGCAAAGTGGTATATACCGTTAGTAGAGATATTGTGCAGTTTATTAAAGTCACATTCCATTACATTTTTAATAGGAAGAATGCATTGTTAGCAGTATGTTTCCCACAGTTAATACAGCATACAGGATTATTTCTTTGTTTCCCTGCACTGCTCAAGTGTGATAACCAAACCCAAGGGACATATGAATAACCTGTTTTTCCTACAACCTGAGGTGGGGATTTATCATCCTTACTTATGTATATCATGGCAGGCAAGTCTTTTGCATGTTGTCCTACATTGCATGTGTGCTGAAAATGTAGCCCAGCACCCTCTGTCACAGTAAAGCAGTACAAGGAAGCAGACATGTATGAAGTGAAGTATGATATGTTACACATACTGTATCTGTGTGTCAGAGTGAGTCTTTTTATTGAAAGTGTAGGCTATAGGAGTTGACGCTTTCTATCATCTGTCCTAGCATGAAATGATTCTAATGTTTCTACCATTGCAGTAGTTGCTTAATGCATTTTGAAAGCTACATTTTGAAGGAAGGCATAATTTTTCAAATCATGCTAGTTTTATCCCCATTTTTAATCCACCAAATCTGTTTCATAGAGCAGTTAAAGAAAACTATGTTTTCTCTATGACTTAAATCTTTTTTTTACACTATTTTACATAAATGATGCTGTTTATTTTCTTTTGACTTCTAAGTAATTTTGAAATGATTGATGGCATCCATAAAAAGCCATGATTGTTACTTCTGAAATACATTAATGGGCTTAGAGTTTTATTTTGTGCCTGTGCTTGTGGATTTAAATAAGGGAATTTGAAAGAAATATGGAAGAGAAAAATACATCTGACACAAGCAAAGAAACAGAAAACATTTTCTACATGAAACCATCTTTTTGCCCTACAGTAAAAATATGCACATGGACAATATGATTAGGCAGAGATGGAATTAAGAGTTAAAAGCACAATAAATTAAATAAATACATATAGCTTGAAGAAAAATCTATAAAAGCTAATGAACACAAAATTATCTAGCACTGAGAGTACTGTGTGCTAGTGTATTTTGTGTTGTTCATTATGAATTAGGTACTGTACATATTGTTATACTTTGCTTACTAAATAGCCAAAAGCAAAAAAAATCAGAACGGATTATTTTGTTATTTTAGTTAAAATACTATATTTAGGTATTATATTTTTATATGTCCTATTCAATTCAAGCCCAGGTTGTCTCATATTTTGCTGGAGACAACTGTGCAAGGATCAGGCAGTGTAAGGATTCCCTAGGGGGCAAAAATGAACCACTCACTGTGTGAAAGGGAAATGATTATTCTTTTTTTATGGAGAAAACAAAATGCTATCCATGCTTGCAAGGTTTTTACCTGTCACTTGTGTTACACAGAAGAAGTCCTTCAGGTTTGGGGAGTGGAAGTTGTTTCTTCATTAAGACATATTCCTAGTCTATATGCAGCCAAATAAAAAGTGTAGCCTGAAAGGATTTTAAAGAATGACAAAAAAACTTTAAAGAGGAACATTGTTCTGGAAAATAAAGTCAGCAGCTACAAATATTGTAGCTGCTGAATTTTAATAACATGCACTTACTAGTCCAGGGATACAGCACTGTTCTCACAAGGACCAGTTTTTCAGGACCCTGGCACCACCATCTTCAATGTAGGAGATGCCTTGTGCTTCCTGAAGTCTCCTGGGACCTGTGACTTATCCTAGGAAGTTCCCGGCAAGGGGAGGCAAACCTCTACTAGGAGCAGAATTGGGAGCAGGTTCCTGCCAGAGATATACCCACTCCCAGAACAAAAACAACATCCAAAGGTGGGGGGAGAAGAAAAAGCTCAACTTCCCTTTTCAAGTGAAATTTTGGTTTAATTGTTTAAGGAAAACCTTTCAACCACAAAAATTTTAAGTGAAATCACAGAACAAATAATTTAACTTAAATTCTTGTTTGTAATTGTATTCCTTTCCATAAACATTGATCACTTGTAAAGTGTTTTTGACTAAAAAATTGACCACTCGAGGAAGAGTCACTACTTTAGCATAGCCCCCTCCCTACTTGCATGTCATAACCCTCTCATCTTCCTGAATTGTCTAATTACTCTTTCTGCTGGCCTAACTCTACCACCCCTCCATTTACCTTCCTACATAACCCTTTAGTAGCTGCAGGAGGAAAAGGAAAGTACTATAGACTGCAACTTGAGTGACAGGCTGATTACATTATATCCAAGATTGCTAAATCAATTCTCAACAAAATCATGTGTGTTTTAGAGCAGCAAGAATATTTTTTTTTTGTTCCACAAAGTTTATTGAGAAAAAGTCAAAACATATAAATGGTATAAATTGTACAATGTAATACAATGTGCCAAAGAAAAACGCGGTAAAACACAAATCGCACATGCCAAACAATAAGAAATATGCAGGTGAACAAAATAATAAAGCCCTCTCGTGTCACCTGTAACAATAATGAAGTTGAACTTGGAGAAGAGAAGAAAAAAAAAAAAAAAAAAAAAAAAAAAAAAAAAAAAAAAAAAAAAAAAAAGAAGGCAAACACCAATCATAATCACCACATAGCATACAAAATATCACCAAACGAGCAGGATCATTTATTTGCACCCCCAGATTTCTTTCATCGTCGAGTAGCAGAGTAGGGGGGAAGGGAATAAAGCTAAAGGTGCTGGGCTTCTGGTGCAAGGAAGAAGGTGCGAAAATATAGAAAGCTCGGTATTATCCAGGAGGAGCAGCAAAGGTACCACTCAAAGGTAGCCAACGCATATGAAAATTACTCCGTGGAATGGGAGAGGCACATGTGCAAGTGTATTCCGGGTGTGAGATTAGGTTGCCTATGGACAGCGGAATAAACATAAGTGTAGAGGAAAAAGAAAAAGGGAAAAAATGAAGTGGAGAAGATGTGAAAAACAGCAAAGACAGTACTGGCAGGTACAGGGCACAACGAGGAAGGAGTCGGGAGGAAAGAAAAAATAAAAAATGGTGAAAAGCTGGAAAGCGAAAGAAGGAAGAAGAGAAAAAAAAAAAAAAGGGGGGGTAAGGGTCAAAGGGGAAGGAGACTAAGGGGGGGGGGGCGGTATGGATAGACATGTCATATAGGTGGAAGCTCCAAGGACAGAGCTGGTGTGCTCATCCCCTAGGGGATAGAGACATAAAGCAGACAATCGGGCACCAGGGAAAAGGATTGTCTCACTACCTGATCAGTGAAAGGGATATAATAGAAAAGTGTTATCGACAGCCCAGCAAGGGTCGAGGAGTCAGTACAATACAGAGTGTAATACAAAGCCACAGGTCTGGCTCAGAGTCAGGTAGAAAGACCCATGAGGGATTGGTAGTCGGGGGTCGTTTGGAAGTGGGTCCAACACGACCAAGTATGGGAGAATTTAGTCGGGTTATCTTGGGAGGAAGCAATCAGCTCCTCCATCTCTGCAATTCTTCCCAGACGAGTGAACCAATCTTTTATTGAGGGGGGTTGAGTAGATCTCCAAAGCACAGGAAGACAAAGTCTAGCAGCATTAATCATATGCATTGCTAACGATCGGAAGTATAGACGTTTGGGGAGCGGTGTATGGTGGAGGAGAAATTGGGCCGGGGAGAAATCGAGAGGTAAAGTGGACACTGACGAGGTTATACGGTGGACTTCCCGCCAGAAGGGCAGGACGATAGGACAGGACCACCAAATATGGAGAAGGGACCCATCGGGTGCTCCACATCTCCAACAATTATTGGGTAGAGAAGGGTTAAAACGATGAGTTCTGGAAGGGGTAATGTACCAACGGGAAGCTAGCTTGTATCCGTTTTCTTGGGTCGATACATTCAGCGAACATTTGTGGGAGTATGTAAAAATTTGGTCCCAATCTGAGGAAGAAAAATCTATATCAAGGTCTCTCCTCCAAGCTCGGCAAGCGGGGAGCGAGTTAGGATTCCCATCACCGGTGAGAAGGAGGTACATGGATGAGATTAGATGCCGCTGGGGTTCAGCCTTAGAACAAATTGATTCAAAGGGGGTGAGAGGACGAGTCCATTTGAGGCGGTGAGCAGAGGATGTGAGAAAATGCCTGATTTGAAGGTAGGCCCAAAAGGGGAAGGTACGATCTTTCATGGTGCTCGCCAAAGAGGAGTAGGATTTCAATTGGCCTTTATGAAAAAAGTGTTCCGCTTTCACCTGGTCATACGGCCAATGTTCCGACAGGAAGGCCTTGTGCATACCCGGAGGGAAGTCCGGGTTTAAGCAAAGGGAGGTTAAAGGGTTGGGGGCATCCGAAATGGAGGCCGACTTGCATGTCAAGCGGAAGATGCGCAAGGTAGGACCAATCAGTGGATGAGTGAGAAGGGCCTGGGGGGTATGTTTCGTCAAGAGCCACGGGATCGAAGCTATAGGAGAAGGAGAGAAGGAGTTTTCGAGATGCACCCAGTCTTTGGTAGTTGAATGAATATTCCAATCTATAAGTCTGCAAAGATGGCAGGCCCAATGATATTGCCTGAGGTCTGGGAGCCCAATCCCACCCCTGGATTTGGGGAGAACCAATTGGCAGAAAGATATGCGCGGACGCTTGTGGTTCCAAAGGAAGAAGGAGCACATTCTCCTACATGAAGCGAAAAAGGCGGGTGGCAAGTGGATAGGTAAGGTTTGAAATAAATAGAGGAGGCGGGGGAGAATGTTCATTTTTAATATAGCAGCTTTGCCGAACCAGGAAAAGCATGGTCGATGCCATTTAGTGAGATCTTCCTGAATGGATTTAAGTGCTGGGATAAAGTTTTTTACATAAAGGTCAGAGAGGTCGCACGTAAGCTGAATGCCCAGGTAAGTGAGAGTTTCACTGTCCCATCTAAACGGGAACTGCGATCGGCAAAATGAGACTACATCAGAAGGGAGGGTGACATTGAGGGCATTAGACTTTGAATGGTTGATTCTAAGGTTCGACATGTATTGAAAAAGTGAGAAATCTTTAAGCAAATTGGGCAAGGTGGTCCGAGGTTCCGTTAGAAACAGCAAAATGTCATCCGCATAGGCGGCGAGTTTATACTCTTGAGCCGGAGCGGAAACGCCCTTAATATTTGGGTTGGAACGGAGTTTACGCAGCAGTGGCTCTAATGATAGCACAAAGAGGAGAGGAGAAAGGGGGCAGCCCTGGCGCGTGCCATTGCCGAGAGAGAAATGGTTCGATAAATGGCCATTCACCCGAACCTGTGCCGTGGGTCCAGAATACAAGGTCATGATGAAATTAAGCATGTGTTCTCTCAAACCAATCGCCTGAAGGGTTGCCCTCAAATAATCCCAGGACACTCTGTCAAAGGCCTTCTCAGCGTCCAAAGAGAGAAGGAACCCAGGAGACTTTGATGTGCGAAGCCAATGGATAAGGTTGAGGGCCTTGATAGTATTGTCTCTCGCTTCCCTGCCAGGGATGAAACCCACTTGATCGAGGTTAATCAAAGAAGGGAGTAAGGGGAGGAGACGGTTGGCCAGAATTTTAGCATAAAGTTTCACGTCTACATTCAGAAGGGAGATGGGCCTATAATTGGAAACCAAAGTTGCATCCTTATCCCCCTTGGGTATGACAGTGATGTGCGCTTCTAGAAGGCGATGACACGGCACAGGGAGCGAAGAGAAAGTGTTGAAAGCCGAGAGGAAGGGGATGGACAAGACGGGTAAAAACTCCTTGTAATATACCGCAGACAGGCCATCAGGGCCCGGGCTTTTACCAGACTTCATTTGTTTGACGGCCCGCGACAGTTCCTCAGCCGTGATATTTTGCTCCAGTTCCAGGGCGGATGTCTCAGAAAGTGCAGAAGGGCTATAAAGATGAAGAAAGTCCGAGATCACCGTGGCTCTGAGTTTGTTGGTTTCAGGTGGGGGACGTTCCGGAGGGAGGTTATATAATGCCTTATAATACCGCTCAAAATGAGAAGCAATGTCAGCATTAGTGGTGGCAAAAGAACCGTCTGGACCCCTGATTTTGTGGATTGTTAAGCTCGACTTTTTCGCTTGAAGGGATCTGGCGAGGAATCGCCCGCTTTTGTTTGCAAACTCATAAAATAATTTTTGAGACAAGACATATCTACGTTTAGCCACCTTACCCAGTTCGGTCAAAAGCTGCGTGCGAGTGTTTGTGAGTTCAGTCAAGGTAGAAGCCGCTTGACTGTGTTTGTGAACTCTTTCCAAAAACTGGATGCGCTCCATAAGTCGTCGCAAATGTGCTTGTCTCTCCCTTTTGCGCTTCGTAGCCATGGCTATGAGAATCCCGCGAATTACGCATTTATGTGCCTCCCATTGCGTCAAGGAGGAGGTATCTGAAGTCTGATTGGTCGCGAAGTAATCTACCAATTGGGAGCGGATCTCGGCTTCGTGTGTTGGGTCGGAAAGAAGAGATGCGTCCAATCTCCAAATCTTAGAGCGGGAGTGTTTTTCAGGAAAACGCAACGTCATGGTTATGGGATGGTGATCCGATAGGACCATTGGTTCAATGGAGGTGTCATGAAGAAATGGCAGATCCACTTGCGAGAGAAAAATGTAGTCAATTCTGGAGTACTTATTGTGTGGAGGAGAAAAGAACGTATAATCTTTAACATTCGGGTGTAAGATTCGCCAAGAATCGTGGAGTGTTAAATCCTGGAGTTGTGTGCGGATCTGTCTTAGGGATTTGTATGGTAAAAAGGAACTGCCCGAGGAAGAATCCAATAAGGGGCATAAAGGGACATTAAGGTCTCCCCCTAAGATCAGCACACCCGACTGAAAAGAAGAAAGAGAGGTGGAGATTGAGCGGAAGAAGGGAACCTGCTTGGTATTGGGCGCATATAAATTTGCCAGTGTAATGGGTCTGTTGGCAAAAGTGCCTTTTAGAAACAGGAACCTACCTTCTGAGTCAGGGAGCGACTCCGTTATAGTTAAAGGGAGATGTTTTGCAATCAAGATGGCGACACCTTTTGATTTGGCATGAGGGTTAGGGGCATGATAGACTGTCGGATAACGTGAGTTAAAGAGCTTGGGAATGACATCCTGTCTAAAATGCGTTTCCTGAAGGAAAACGACATCCGCTCTTTGTTTAGATAAATAGGAGAGCAGAATGGAGCGTTTTTCAGGTGTGTTCAAACCCTTCACATTAAGAGATAGAACTTTCAGTGACAAGTGTCCTGACAACGATTTGGGAGAAGACATGTCCAAAGAGGAATGTGAAAGCAACCTAAAAAAAAAAGGGAACACGGGGTACTAAAAGGATGGGAATAGGATTGGGGGGGGGGGGGGGGAGAGAAGAGAGAAAAAAAAAAAAAAAAAAAAAAACAAAAAAAAAACAAAAAAAAAAAAAAAAAAACAGAACTACCAGCGGGAGGAGTAGACCAGCTAATCCGCCTAGATATATAAGAAAAAAGGGAGAAGAGAAAGGAAGAGAAGATGGGGGGGGGGGGTTAAAGGGTAACAGAAAAGAGAAAGGAGGGAGTAAAAACAGCCGGCAAGAGTCAGTAAAAGCTCTCCGAGCTTACTGTGTGGGGAACGCAGTGGGCCGAAATCCAAAATAAAAAAGAGGCCCGCCGTACGGGGACCTTAAAAAGTGCAGGGAATGGAGAGGTAGGGCGAGGATAGGGCATGCACAGAGAGGGACTACACCCAGCCGGCGAGGGAGATGTATCAACCCTCACCTGGTAGGACGTATGGCTCAGGATTTAGCGAGAAATTGGGTCAAGAACAGAACGGTAGCCTGCGCTAGGAGGGAAGTGAGGGAAGTGAGACAGGCAACAAGCCATATCAATGTTTGGAAGATACCCATATGAACAAAGCACTACATAGGAATTCTAAAGCGGAAATATAGTGTCACGAGTATACCGTGGTGGAACTACTAGGAATGTCGTCCGCAAAGGTATGGCTTCATAGAACGGTCAGACCGCCCTCTCTTCAGGGAGAGAACAGGCAGTGTCGCACAACACATGAAGTCACAAAATATTGGCAGGTGAACAGTAAGGCATAACATGTGCAGAAAAAAACATACAGCTCAAATATCGCATATCAAAAAAAAAAACACAGTATACTAAATTGAGAACAACTAATATGACAGAACGACCCCCCCCGGCCTGGACTCTCAAGGTACTCCTGGACCCGAGCAGCACCTCATATCAGATAGGAGGAAATGCGTGGGGAGGGAAGAAGAAGGCACAGGCAGAGTACCTACATTGGAGCCTCATCAAAGGCACTCATTAGTATTCAGAAAGTGAAAAAGGATACAGAGCGGGATGGGAGAGACCGATTTCTGCAAGGAGTCTCCTTCCGGAGAGCTCATTGAGGTGATGCTCGTTCACAGGTGCACAGCAACAGCGTGAAGGTTAAAAAAAAAAAAAAAAAAAAAAAAAAAAAAAACACAAAAAAAAAATAAATAAATAAATAAATTATAAGCAAAGGTTTCCCCCCCCCCCACCCCTCCCAAGCCAAACTCAGCAACCCGCTCATCAGAGTACGTGAAAAAGGATAAATGGTGCTGAGGAACTCTCTTCATCCTCTCCCAACTCGATCTTCCGGAAACGGTGCAAGGCGAGATGAATACGATGCGTGTGGGGGGACCTAAAGTCCTTCATTGGCGAACTCGATATCCTCGGAGGTCCCCAGGATAGGCTCGGAGTCAGCTGTGCAGGAGATGGAAGAGGATCGGAGCCCTCCGGAGTCCACCCGGGGTCTCTAGATGTCAATAGACCTATCAGAGGTGTCATGGAGGAAGTTAAGCACGAAATTGGTTGTAGATCCGATATTCCCGTTGCGAAGCGACAGCGGTGGTGCAAAAAATGGGCGGGTAGAAGGGAGGAACTTATAGGAATATTCTGTGCCAAACAATCATTAAGGGTCAAGAATCGTAGGGATGAGATCTTAGTGGCCCCAGATGCATAGGGCTGCCTGTGTGCAAGAGTACCAATGAGTCCAGTCCAGATCATGTGGAGGGAAGATCCCAGGATGATAGATCAGAAAGCTCCATAAGGAAGGCGAAATGGGACAAGGAATTTGCAGACAAAGTCCGAAGAGTGGCTGAACGGATCGCGAGCAATGAAACCAGCGGTAGCACACAGTAAATTAAGGAAATCAGGACATAATGTAGAGAAGGGTCTCTAAGCTTCATGACGAGGCCTGCGATGAGCAGGAGAGGCCGTCGGGCTGGTTATGCTGGTAGAGCCACCGGCTGGAAGTCTCGGCGGGGTTGCGGGAATCAATCGGCGTCGGCGAGAGCCAGGGCCCTGCCATTCCATCTCACTTGGCATCGGTCTGGATTCCGGAACACCTGGGAGACGCATATTGCTATACCAATCGGGGAGGTCGATTAGTGGGATATCTAGGGAAGTGCAGAAATTAGGCAGATCCTCCGGAACTCGCAGGTAGGCTGTGCGCCCCTGCGCCTGTGCGGAAAGACAAAATGGGAAACGCCACCTATATGGTATGTTATGTGAGCGGAGTGCATCCAATAAGGGGCGAAGTTCCCGTCTTTGTTGCAGAGTAATATTGGAGAGATCCTGGAATAAATGTATTTCAGACCCCTGATATAAGAGGCGCCTTCTGTCCCTGGCGCGCCTGAGGATGTCCTCTTTTAGTGGGAAGCTGACTAGGCAACATATTACATCTCTTGGGGGATCAGAATCTCTGCCCCTGGGACGGAGTGCTCTGTGTGCTCGTTCCAACTCTATAGGCGTGGCCGGCGGGCGACCTAGTAGGTCATTAAAGATCGCCACAACCGTTGTAGAGATGTCGTTCGGTTCCACAGATTCTGGCAAACCACGGAGTCTAATGTTATGTCTGCGTCCACGATTATCCAAATCCTCTATTTGTCTGTAGAATTCACGGATATGCGATGCGTGTGAGACTGTTGTCTGCTGTATTTCTGCTATGGCATCTGTATTATTGCGGCTAACAAGTTCCACTCCCTCCAGCCTTGTGCCTAAGGAAAGTAAATCCTCTCGCAGATCACTGAGGGCGGTGGTGAGTGTGACTTTAATATCTGCAGCCACCGCCTGAAGATCTCTGAGGGATAATGCCTGGGAGTCAGAGGAGAGGTCATGCTGCGGGACTGTGTCAGTGACATGCTCAGTGTCACTGCTTTGAACACAGGCTGCCGTGGAGGAGGAAGGAGGGGGGGGAGAGGGGGAAGCTGCTTGGGCCCTGTCCCTCTGTTGGGAGCGGAACAGCTCCTGTATATGCCGCGATTGCGGCTGATTAGGGACCCGTGGGGAACGGGAACGGGAACCGGGTGTGTTCCGGTCCGATTTCCCCATGGTCATGTGCCCCTGCCTCACCCGATCCTCCGTGTAGCAGAAGGAGAAGTCCTCGGCCGGCGGGAGCTCCTGTCTTAAGCGGCCATTCCGGATCGCGGCAGACCACGCCCCCCCTAGAGCAGCAAGAATATTTTATCTCTCTATATGTGAAATAGCACTGCCCCCATTGGTAATAACAAATGTTCAAACCTAGTATTAAAAAAAGCAGAGAAAAAAAAAAAAATAACATATTTACCACAATTATCGCTTTGAGAGCTAATGACTTGATTCAAAGGGTTGAGATTGGGAGCTGATACCACAAATTGATACTTTTCACAGACAATTTACTACTTTATGTATGCCACCTCAAGACTATGTTCCTCTCTATCCTGAGCAAACTTAAAGAGTTTGGACTTTGTAGAAATGTTAATATAAATTCCATCAAGTCAAAATGTTTGAATATTTCTTTACCTTCTCATGAAAAGGATTTTTGCAAAGCAGGTTTCCCTTTCATCTGGCCCAACGTTTGATTAAACACTTGGAGGTACAGATTCCAATACAGCTGAGCAAGCTATATGAGCTTAATTATTTGTGATTATTGGCCTCAACCCAGTGCAGGTTCCAACAGTGGTCATCCCTGTGATATTGCTGGCTGGGCAGGATGTCCCTTTGTACGTCTTTCAAACCATGTCTATACATGCCCCTCCACTGTTCTTCCTCTCCATGACAACAGCGCTGCTTACTTACCTGTGGCTGGGTACTTAGATGCTGTTATGACATGTTATACCAGTTAAACATAAAAATGAAGAAAGTGCAGGCTTACCACACCTTGAATTATACTATATAGCAGCAGCCCTCAGTAGAATACCTGATTGAGTTTTCCATACCAGGACTAAGGTTTGGGTGACTTTTCGAATAAAACATTTTATCATTGCTGTTGGTGTCCTTACATTGGATTTGTCCTTCTTCCTGATCATCTCCTTGATTTCTTCCATTTTTGTTGTCGTATATTTTGCTGGTTTGGGACACAGCAGTTTAAATATTCAACCTCTTCCCAAGTTGGGCCCCTCACACTGATTCTTGGGAATTTGAGAATTTTCTCCATGTCTTCAATTGTCAGTTTCCTCTGCTGGATTGATTCTGAACACTCCCCAATTAGATGAGTGGTTTGGGCTAGAACCCCTCATCAAGAATTCTCCCCCTGATGCCCCACAACAGGGAAGATGACTTCATTATTTACAGTTCAGTCTAAGTTTACCAAAACTGGACTACTACACAGGGATCTAAAGCTCTTTGAAGCCATATGTATTCATGGCTCTGATTGCCCTGATGTAGTATCTCTGTTGTACAATATCCTGTTATCCCATGCATTTCCAAAATGCCCCTTTTATACTTGTGACTGGGAGAGGGATCTGGGGTATTCCCTCCCTGAGGTTAACTGGGATAAATCCTTTCTCTTAACTTTTAAAACAAGTATTTCTAACCACACCCAATAGAGGAACTTTACACTTCAGATGGTATTGAAGCCAGGCCACATTACACATGATTATCCCATCAATATCTAAGTAGTGGTGGAGGTGTAGAGAATCTAGGGCAGGGCTTAAAATTTCAAGTCCTGAGCTACTAGCCAGGCCTTAAAAGTTACTCGCCACCAACAAACACACACAAACAGAGACACCTGTACACATACACAGACTTGTACATACACACGCACACATACACACACAGAAACATGTACACACACACACAGAGACTCATGTACACACACACACATACAGCCACATGTATACACACACAGGCACATACAGACACACATACACACAGATACATGTACATACACAAAAATATGCACGCACAGACACATGTACGTACACACAGACACATGTACATACATACACAGACACATGTACATACAGACACATGTACGTACGCACTTACACAGACACATGTACACACACACATACATGTACATACACACAGACACATGTAGAGATACACACATGTACATGCATACACAGACACACACACATGTACACACACACGCACGCACGCTGTTAGGTGCTCTCTCCTTTCCCCTGAAGCCACCACTGGCTGACAAAGAGGATCATCTGACCAGAGTGAGCTGAAATTAGGTAGACACACGCACCTATAAAAAGTTGCAGTACTTCATTGTTCACTCACAGAGCTGGGTACTGCACTCTAGGGGGAGGCAGACAGCACAGCACACACTCCTTCCTTTGCTTTCACTGCGCTCAGCTATTGAGCAGTCTGACAGCTCCCAGTGCCAATGACAGATCCGGCCTGAGCTCCGAGCCAGCTCAGCAAGATGGCCCTGGGGGACACACTCGCCCCCATCATAATTTCCACTTGCCATTGGTGAGCAGGCGAGTGGAAATTTCAAGGCCTGATCTAGGGTACAATAATATATATATGGTGGACCTGTCCTCACATCCTGCCCAACTGGAACAGATCACAGGTTGTGCCTTATCAGAAACACCAGAAGTGGCACTTCTCTCATTCCTGTCATACTTTCAGGGCCATCTTTAATATTGATTGGACCCTGAGCAAAAATTTTCTTGGCTGGTTGCTAAAGGTTACAGCACACATTACCACTCACTGATTAGTTGCTAGAGGATACAACACATCATTTCTGCTTGCTGTTTCATTGCTAGAGGATACTGCACATCATTACCCCTCATCCATTGGTTGCTGGGGCTGGGGGAGGAATGTGATCAGTGGCAGTGGTGGGGGGAATGGAATCAGTGGCAGTGCTGGGGAAGGGGGGGATGGTGTAATCAATAACAGTGATGAGGGGTTGATATGATCAGTGGCAGTGGCGTTGTGGGTGGGATCAGAGACAATGCTCGGGGGGGGCTCCACTCAGTTCCCCCTGCCTGCATGCAAGGGATGGGTGTTGAGAGAGAGAGAGAGAGGTGGGTGAGGCAGAGGGGAGGGAGGAGAGGGGGAGAGAGAGGTGGATTTAAAAAGATAGAGGAGTGGGAGGGGGATGAGAGAGAGGGAGGGTTATATGGGGGGATGAGAAAGAGGGGTGGGAGGGAGGTGAAAGAATTGGAGGGGGGTGAGAAAGAGAGAGAGGGTTGAAAGAGAGTGTTAGGAATGGACTGGCCAGCAATGGTGGGACTCACCTGCCTTTTGATCTGCAGTACCAGGGCTGGCCAGCGGGTGCTCCCAGCAATCAGAGACTCAACCTTTCAGCCAGCTAACACCTGGAACTGATGATACTGGTGTATTTAAGGGATGGCCAGACTTGCAGACTCTGCCTTGGTGTTGTGTTTGTCCTGGGCCCTGTATCTGTCCTGCATCCTGTTTCTGTTCCTTTGCTGACTTCTCCTGCTCTGATCCTGGCTTGTGACCCTGACCATCCCTCTGTCTGACCCTCTGTACTACGCTGCTTGCTACCTGTTCTGATCCCTGGCTTGTGACCCGGACCATCCCTCTGCCTGACCCTCTGTACTATGCTGCTTGCTACCTGCTGAACCTGGCCTGTGACCCCGACCATTCTCCGCTTGCTCCCCCTGTACCTACCTGCCCAATTGATATTGACCCGGCCTGCCTGACGCTTGCTTGTATATACTGTTATCTGTGGGTGGTTGGTTTGGTTTGTTTGCACCGTATTATGTTTTAGTATTGCACTGCGTTTATGTTTGTACTGTTAGTGTTAATAAATTATATTGTTTATAACATATCTGAGGTCTGCGTTTCCCTGCTTCAGTCACACACCTCTGGTCATACCTGGGAGCCCTGACATTACACCAAGGCCAATCCTGACCAGAAGTGGCTGCACAGGGAAGCCATCTTGGCTTGTTGATGGGAAGGATGGATCTTGAGGAGGTTGAGTATTTATATCTGCTAGTGTTTGATGACAGGGAGTATGCTTATCAAACTCTGAAGGAGTATACCCGGGATGAATTGCTAGAATGTATACGGCTCGCTCATGTTCTAGTAGATCAGGGCACAGTGTTCTCTGAGGTGCAGCCATTGATTGAGGTTTGTGCAGAGTTGGTTTTATCTGGTTCCCCCGAATGCAGGGATGAATTTTTGCCACCATTTAGTGCAGACCAGGTAGAGTCCCTGGTGTGGTTATTAGAGGATGATGTGGGTTACTTTCTGGAGCGTTATTCCACATGTTCACCACAGACACTGAGAGATTGTATAAACGCAGTGCAGTCATTGACCAGACAGACTTTGTGTAAGCTCAGCTTTGTTCAACCCCTACTGCAGACATGGACAGATTTGTTGCACCCAGCCTCAGTCAGCTTACAAAGACCCAGTCCTGCTTCTAACTCTACTCCTGTATTCCCACCAGCTCCTCCAGTTACAGCCCAGTATACTTGGCTATCTACCGCATGTCAGTACCCTGTTCCCACTCGCTGCACCTATCCTGCCTTTAACCCTGTAAAAAAGCCCTCTGTAGCAACTGCTCCCTCTCCTGTTCCATCCTCCAGTTCTTCTCTGTCTCCAGCTGCTCCATTCGTTTGCAGACCTGCGTTTACTTGCAGTGCTCCAGTAGTTAAAACCAGAAAAAAGCGAAAATTCTTTCCAACCAATACCATCCTGCCAGTATCCAAACCGGTGAGCCTGCCTTCCGTGGTTCAGACTGATGCCTGTACGCAGCCTGAAGCCTCTACTCGGCCTGAAGCCTCTACTCGGCCTGAAGGCTCTACGCGGCCTGAAGCCTCTCCTCAGCCTGAAGCCTCTACTCGGCCTGAAGCCTCTACTCGGCCTGATGCCTGTACTCGGCCTGATGCCTCTACTCGGCCTGAAGCCTCTACGCGGCCTGAAGCCTCTCCTCAGCCTGAAGCCTCTACGCGGCCTGAAGCCTCTACTCGGCCTGATGCCTGTACTCGGCCTGATGCCTGTACTCGGCCTGATGCCTCTCTTCAGCCTGAAGCCTCTACTCGGCCTGATGCCTCTACTCGGCCTGATGCCTCTACTCGGCCTGAAGCCTCTACTCGGCCTGATGCCTCTACCCAGCATGATGAACTGATCCAGCCTGACGATCCTATTAGGCCAGTTGACTCGATGCCCGCTGTTGATCCAGATGATCCGGTACCTGATCCGGTGCCCGCTGTCGTGCCAATTGACTCAGAGCCCGCTGTCGTACCTGGTGACTCGGTGCCCACTGCCTTGCCAGATGACGCGGTGCCCGCTGGCAAGCCAAATGACCTGATGCCTGGTGACCTAGTGTCCGCTGTCATACCTGATGACCCGATGCCCGCTGTCGAGCCAGACAATCCGGTACCTGATGACCCGGTGCCCACTGTCGTGCCTGTTGACTCGGAGACCACTGCTTTGCCAGATGACGCGGTGCCCGCTGTCGAGCCAAATGACCTGATGCCTGGTGACCCGATGCCCGCTGTCCAGTCAGACGATCCAATGTCTGACCCAGTGCCCGCGGTCATACCAGTTGACTCGGAGCCCACTGCCTTGCCAGATGGCGCGGTGCCCGCGGTCGAGCCAAATGACCTGATGCCTGGTGACCCGATGCCCGCTGTCCAGCCAGACGATTCAATGTCTGCCCCGGTGCCCACGGTCATGCCAGTTGACTCGGAGCCCACTGCCTTGCCAGATGACGCGGTGCCCGCTGTCGAGCCAAATGACCTGATGCCTGGTGAACCGATGCCCGCTGTCCAGCCAGACCATCCAATGTCTGACCCAGTGCCTGCGGTCATACCAGTTGACTCGGAGCCCACTGTCGTGCCTGGTGTCTCGGTGCCTGGGGGCCCGAGACCTGTTGCTCCGCTTGGGGGTCCAGCGCCCGCCGCTCCGCCTGGGGATCCGGCGCCCGCCGCCCCGCCTGGGGGCCTGAGACCTGTCGCTCCGCCTGAGGGCCCGAGACCTGTCGCTCCGCCTGGGGGTCCGGCACCTGCCACTCCGCTTGAGGGCCCGAGACCTGTCGCTCCTCCTGGGGGTCCGGCGCCCGCCGCTCCGCCTGAGGGCCCGAGACCTGTCGCTCCACCTGGGGGTCCGGCGCCCGCCGCTCCGCCTGAGGGCCCGAGACCTGTCGCTCCGCCTGGGGGTCCGGCGCCTGCCGCTCCGCCTGAGGGCCCGAGACCTGTCGCTCCACCTGGGGGTCCGGCGCCCGCCGCTCCGCCTGAGGGCCCGAGACCTGTCGCTCCATCTGGGGGTCCGGCGCCCGCCGCTCCGCCTGAGGGCCCGAGACCTGTCGCTCCTCCTGGGGGTCCGGCGCCCGCCGCTCCGCCTGAGGGCCCAAGACCTGTCGCTCCGCCTGGGGGTCCGGCGCCCGTCGCTCCGCCTGAGGGCCCGAGACCTGTCGCTCCACCTGGGGGTCCAGCGCCCGCCGCTCCGCCTGAGGGCCCGAGACCTGTCGCTCCGCCTGGGGGTCCGGCGCCTGCCGCTCCGCCTGAGGGCCCGAGACCTGTCGCTCCACCTGGGGGTCCGGCGCCCGCCGCTCCGCCTGAGGGCCCGAGACCTGTCGCTCCATCTGGGGGTCCGGCGCCCGCCGCTCCGCCTGAGGGCCCGAGACCTGTCGCTCCTCCTGGGGGTCCGGCGCCCGCCGCTCCGCCTGAGGGCCCAAGACCTGTCGCTCCGCCTGGGGGTCCGGCGCCCGTCGCTCCGCCTGAGGGCCCGAGACCTGTCGCTCCACCTGGGGGTCCAGCGCCCGCCGCTCCGCCTGAGGGCCCGAGACCTGTCGCTCCTCCTGGGGGTCCGGCGCCCGCCGCTCCGCCTGAGGGCCCGAGACCTGTCGCTCCGCCTGGGGGTCCGGCGCCTGCCGCTCCGCCTGAGGGCCCGAGACCTGTCGCTCCACCTGGGGGTCCGGCGCCCGCCGCTCCGCCTGAGGGCCCGAGACCTGTCGCTCCATCTGGAGGTCCGGCGCCCGCCGCTCCGCCTGGGGGCACGATGCCTGTCGCCCCGCCTGGGGGCACGATGCCCGTCGCCCCGCCTGGGGGCACGATGCCTGTCGCCCCGCTTGGGGGCCCGATGCCTGTCGCCCCGCCTGGGGGCCCGGTGCCTGTCGCCCCGCCTGGGGGCCCGGTGCCTGTCGCCCCGCCTGGGGGCCCGGTGCCTGTCGCCCCGCCTGGGGGCCCGGTGCCTGCTGCTCCGCCCGGGGGCCCGGTGCCTGCTGCTCCGCCCGGGGGCCCGGTGCCTGCTGCCCCGCCCGGGGGCCCGGTGCCTGCTGCCCCGCCCGGGGGCCCGGTGCCTGCTGCCCCGCCCGGGGGCCCGGTGCCTGCTGCCCCGCCCGGTGGCCCGCTGCCTGCTGCTTCGCCTGGTAATCCGATGTGCCTCTGCCCGGAGTCCTGCCCGATGTTCCTCTGCCCGGAGTTCCGCCCGATGTGCCTCTGCCCGGAGTTCCGCCCGATGTGCCTCTGCCCGGAGTCCTGCCCGATGTGCCTCTGCCTGGAGTCCAGCCTGATGTGCCTCTGCCCGGTGTGCCTCTGCCCGGAGTCCTGCCCGATGTGCCTCTGCCCGGAGTCCTGCCCGATGTGCCTCTGCCCGATGTGCCTCTGCCCGGAGTCCTGCCCGATGTGCCTCTGCCCGATGTGCCTCTGCCCGGAGTCCTGCCCGGTGTGCCTCTGCCCGGTGTGCCTCTGCTCGATGTGCCTCTGCCCGGAGTCCAGCCCGGTGTGCCGCTGCCCGGAGTCCTGCCCGGTGTGCCAGTCTTTGATATCCCGCCAGTTGCCAGACCCGGGCGGTGGAACATTTTGCCCAGCTAGGACTGTTTGGAGCGTCCTGAGGCCGCTCCTTGAGGGGGGGTACTGTTAGGAATGGACTGGCCAGCAATGGTGGGACTCACCTGCCTTTTGATCTGCAGTACCAGGGCTGGCCAGCGGGTGCTCCCAGCAATCAGAGACTCAACCTTTCAGCCAGCTAACACCTGGAACTGATGATACTGGTGTATTTAAGGGATGGCCAGACTTGCAGACTCTGCCTTGGTGTTGTGTTTGTCCTGGGCCCTGTATCTGTCCTGCATCCTGTTTCTGTTCCTTTGCTGACTTCTCCTGCTCTGATCCTGGCTTGTGACCCTGACCATCCCTCTGTCTGACCCTCTGTACTACGCTGCTTGCTACCTGTTCTGATCCCTGGCTTGTGACCCGGACCATCCCTCTGTACTATGCTGCTTGCTACCTGCTGAACCTGGCCTGTGACCCCGACCATTCTCCGCTTGCTCCCCCTGTACCTACCTGCCCAATTGATATTGACCCGGCCTGCCTGACGCTTGCTTGTATATACTGTTATCTGTGGGTGGTTGGTTTGGTTTGTTTGCACCGTATTATGTTTTAGTATTGCACTGCGTTTATGTTTGTACTGTTAGTGTTAATAAATTATATTGTTTATAACATATCTGAGGTCTGCGTTTCCCTGCTTCAGTCACACACCTCTGGTCATACCTGGGAGCCCTGACAGAGAGTGAGGGGGTGAAATAGGGGGGTAGAGAGAGGGGGGAGAGAGGGGGGTGTAGGAGAGAGAGGTGAAAGAGAGGAGGGGTAACAGAGAGAATGTGAGGGGGTGAAAGAGAAGGTGAAGGAGAGGGGTGAGAGAGAGAGAAAGGGGGTGAGAGAGAGATCTGGCATCGGCAATGCTGCATCGGCTGCTGCTGCTCGCCTCTTTGGGGGTCATTGATGTCTTCTCCCTCCCAGGCTCTCAGTTTTAGCTACCCTCATGCTGCTCACCTTCCCCACGTGCTGCCTGCTTGCCATGTGATAATATGTAGAGTGAGGCACTATCATCCTGCCTGCACCCTGAGGACGCCACTGTTGGCACTGAATTTAGCTCTTCTGCCCTGCTCCTCGCTTCCACCAGACCGAGACACTCTATGACAAGGGGCTCCAGGGGCAGCTGCTTCAGGCCCCACAATAATGCCTGGGCCTGGGGCAGCTGCCCCTTTGCCCTGCATTAAAGACATCAGCAGAGCATGCACTCATTCCTAGACACTGGAAGAAGACTACTGTTCCCACTGTTAGAAAACAGGTTAAGAAACTAACTTAACATGAAGGAATTAACTGACATGACATGTACACAAAATTTCTAAAATTGTGGTACTCCTGGATTGATTTTCTACTTCATCCAAACTTCAACCCTTCCTAATACAATCCTTATAATTTCAGTTGTGCTGCTGATAGTTCTGGTGGTCTCCCAGTCAGGGATCTCCTCCTCTTCTCTACCATTTTCTATCTCTTCTTCTTGTTTTCCTCCCTTTGCTCTGTTCGAGACACAGGTCTCTTGTACACTTAGATCTTAGCACCATAAGTAAGTCGGCTTGATCAATTGTGATGTTATATTGCATGCCCAGATTGACCTATGATGCAAGAACTGTCAGCAGGGTCTCATGGTGTGCTAGAGTAATTCTTTTTCTGGTATTTCCTATTAACTTTAAAATCTATGTGTTCTGTCTGTATTTATGAAAAAAAAAATATATACATATATATATTTATATACACACTATATTGCCAAAAGTATTGGGACTCCTACCTTTACGAACTTTAATAGCATCCCAGTTTTAGTTCGAATGGTTCAATATTGATATGGCCCACCCTTTGTATCTATAACAGCTTCAACTCTTCTGGGAGGGCTGTCCACAAGGTTTAGGAGTGTGTCTTTGGAAATGTTTGACCATTCTTGCAGAAGTGCATCTGTGAGGTCAGGCACTGATGTCGGACGAGAAGGCCTGGCTCACAATCTCCATTCTAATTCATCCCAAAGGTGTTCTATCGGGTTGAGGTCAGGTGCAAGCCAGACAAGGTCCTCCACTCCAAACTCTCTCATCGATGTCTTTAAGGACCTTGCTTTGTGTAATGGTGCACAGTCATGTTGGAACAGGAAGGGGCCATCCCCAAACTGTTCCCACAAAGTTGGGAGCATGGAATTGTCCAAACTGTAAGCTTATGCCTTAAGAGTTCCCTTCATTGGAAATAAGGTGCTAAGCCCAACCTGTGAAAAACAACCCCACACCATAATCCTCCCTCCACCAAACTTTACACTTGGCACAGTGCAGTCAGGCAAGTACTGTTCTCCTGGCAAGCACCAAACCCAGACATTTCCATCAAATTGCTAGACAGAGAAACGTGATTTGTCACTCCAGAGAACACGTCTCCACTGCTTTAGAGTCCAGTAGTGGTGTGCTTTACATCATTGCATCTGACTCTTTGCATTGCACTTGGTGATGGAAGGCTTGGATGCAGCTGCTTGGCCATGGAAACCCATTCCATGAAGCTGTCAGGGTTCGCCGCGGCGCGTAGGTCTGCACATGCGCAGATTGCCAAGACACACTAACATGTGGGCGGTAGGACCTGGGCACCCGCAGCGGCAGTTGCGGCCACATGCGCACTCGCGCACACGGGCGCGCGCTTGTCAACAATGACAGCGCAGGGTGCTCTATTTAAAACCGGCTCTTGCAATGCTCAAATGCCGTATGGTCTTACTCCTGTTATCCTGTTGTATCCTGAGAAATTGCTTGTTGCCGACCCTGCCTGACCCTGATCTCCTGCTCTGATTCCTGGCTTGTCTGACCATTTTTCTGTTTGCTCCTGAACATATTGACCTCCTGTTACTGAACCTGGCCTGTGACCCGTTTATTCCTCTGCCTGCCACTCTGTACCGTTCTGCCTCCACCGTTACCGGCCCAGCCTGTCTGACTACGCTTAATTCACCTCTTCACATCAGGCTCTCACCCGCTACGTGCCACTGGCAAGTACCTCTACCACAGCTGGTTGTACCCAGGGGTCGCGACCTGGTTTTGACCTGCTCCAAGTCCATCCCCACCATCAGGGGCTCTGGTGAACAAGCAGGTCGGAGCTTAGATTCCGCGCCTTGAGGAATTCCGGCCTGTGGGGTGCTAGAGGCTTCTGTCAGTCGGTCCCTGACAGAACCATACGTCCATGACTGAGCCTGGAAGAGGTCCCTCTCCGTTGGATGACATTCGCCTTCCTTGGATGAGGCACCTGGCGGGCCTCACCCAAGCTGTCAAGATACTCCAAGGGCAGCAGAGGACTATGCCTCAGAATTCAGGTGTGGGAGCGGGGACACCCAGTGGAATGACGCGGCTCTGCGTCACCAATTCCGCCTAGGCCTATCTGAAACACTGAAGGATGAGCTATCAAATGTAGGTGTACCTGGCTCCCTGGAGGGATTGATAACTCTGGCAATTCAGATTGACCACAGGCTTCGGGAACGGAGGTCTGAAAGATCCAGTCAAGGGTTAAAGCCCACATGGATGCTGCCTTGGGTTTTGACCTTTCCGAAATCCCCTGCCAGTATTCGGAATCCAGAACCATCGGAGGGGGCCGAACCGATGCAACTTGGGTTGATGCGGCCCTCCCTAACGTTTGAAGAGCGCCAGAGACACCGGGTAAACAACCTTTGCCTCTACTGTGGAGCAGCAGGCCATGTGGTACGTTCCTGCCCGGAGAAGTTAAGTAAGTGTTCTTCCACTGCTTCTGCTATGACTCCTGCTTGTTTAGATAAACCCTCTCATTTAGCCATACCGATCTCATTTCAGCTCCCTGGAAGAACCGTGTTGGTGACGGCCATTATTGACTCAGGGGCCTGCAGTTGTTTTATTGATCTCAATTTTGCAGCTCAGCAGCAGATTCCCTTACTGACCAAGGAGCATGGCCTAAACTTCCCCTTGGCCGATGGGACTCAAATTAAATCTGGGTTGGTAGATCGGGAGACCCCCCCCCCCTATATGCACTATGATGGCCGGTCATCATCAAGAACTCCTCCGCTTGGATGCCATTGCGTCTCCACTATTCCCAGTTATTTTGGGGCTTCCTTGGCTACGTGCACACAACCCCCAAATTAATTGCAGGACTGGGTCAATTCAGTTTAATTCATCCTATTGTCAGGAGCATTGCTACCCCAGGTCACCACCAGACACCAAGACTCTGCTTTGTGTAAACGCAGACACTGAGCTAGCACAAATGGTTCCTACAGTTTACCACCACTACCTTGACGTTTTTAGTCCACGGGGAGCAGACATTCTTCCCCCGCACAGGGCGTACGACTGTCCAATTGACCTTCTCCCGGGATCTGAAATTCCTTTCGGACGAATTTTTCCCTTGTCTGAATGGGAGTTGGGAGCATTAAAAGAATATATTGACGAAAGCCTTCAAAAGGGATTTATCTGTCCGTCCACGTCACCGGTGGGGGCCAGAATCGTGGAGAAAAAGGACAAATCCCTGAGGCCCTGTACTGACTATAAGGATCTGAACAAAATTACGGTTAAAAACCGTTATCCTCTCCCCTTAGTCCCCGAGTTATTTCAGAGGTTGAAATCAGCCTCTATTTTTTCCAAGTTGGATCTCAGGGGTGCGTATAACCTGGTCCGTATACACGAAGGGGATGAGTGGAAGACCACTTTCCGCACTCAGTTCGGTCACTTCGAATATTTAGTCATGCCGTTCGAGTTATGTAACGCGCCGACCACTTTTCAACACTTTGTAAATTACATATTTAAAGATTTCTTTGACATCTTTGTAATAGTTTACCTAGACGATATCTTGATTTTTTCATTGTCTTTGGAAGCACATTGAGGTCATGTCAGGAGCGTGTTGGAGCGACTTCACCAGCACGGGCTCTACGCCAAAGCTAGTTTCGAGCAGCACGGCATCCCATTACTGGGGTTAATCATTTCCACCACTGGAATTGCTATGGACCCTCAGAAGATCTCGGCCAGCCTGGAATGGCCGGTACCCACAGATAAGAAAGTGGTTCAGCGATTCATCGGCTTTGCCAATTTCTACAGAAAGTTTATTAAGAATTTCTCAGGCCTGGTATCTCCTATCACCCAACTCACCAAGATGGGAGTACACTTTCAGTGGACACCAGAGGCACAGGCCGCCTTTGAGTCTCTAAAGAAGCTGTTTACAGCAGCTTCCATCCTAAGTCACCCTGATGCGTCACTACCCTATATATTGGAGGTAGATGCGTCAGAAACTGCAGTGGGGGCAATCCTGTCACAAAGAAAGGGTGTAAAGAAACTGATGCATCCGGTAGCCTTCTTCTCCAGGAAGCTTACCCCATCAGAGAGGAATTATGACATCGGAGATCGGGAGTTGTTGGCCATTAAAACAGCACTAGAGGAATGGAGATACCTATTGGAGGGAGCCTTGCATCCCATTCTGGTCTACACAGACCATAAAAATTTAGAGTATCTGAGGACAGCTAAACGCCTCAGACCGCGTCAAGCCAGGTGGGTGTTATTCTTTTCGAGGTTCAGCTTCCATATAACGTATCGACCAGGGTCCAAGAACACAAAACCTGTTGCACTCTCGCGTATGTATGAGGACCCCAAAGAAATGATCAAACCAGATACCATCCTGTCGGCAGGTAGTTTCCTATTACTGCAATCGGAGCGCCTGTCTAAATTACAGGCTGCGTCTATGGGGCCCCCCAACTTGCCTGGAGTCCCGATACAGAATAGAGAGGGTCTCGTATGGAAAGGGGAACAGATCATGGTACCGGAAGGAGCTCGGACCTTGGTCCTGGGCTACTGCCACGACCATCCGTTGGCGGGCCATTTTGGAGTACACAAGACTTTAGAGTTGGTGCAACGCACATTTTGGTGGCCAAGTATGGCCAAAGATTGCGAGGCTTACGTAAGAACCTGTGCTGTCTGCAAAAGGAATAAGCCCTCCAGGAACAAAGCTTGGGGCCTGTTGCGACCTTTACCGGTGCCCGACAGACCATGGAGCATGATCTCCATGGACTTCATAGTGGAACTACCGCCGTCACAGAATCATACTGCAATTTTCGTGGTGGTGGATTGCCTTTCAAAAATGGCCCACTTCCTTCCGCTGAAAAGTACCCCATCTGCTTTTGGTAACTTCTGCACCCTGTGAGCTTCAGCATGCTGACTCTGATGACTCTGTCATTTTACGTGACCTACCACTTCATGGCTGAGTTGCTGTTGTTCCCAGTTGCTTCCACTTTGCTATAATACCATTAACAGTTGACCGTAGCATGGAGTAGCAAGGAAATTTCACGGATGGACTTATTGCACATTTGGCAACCTATCACAGTACCACGCTTGAATTTACTGGGCTCCTGAAAGTGGCCCATTCTTTCAGAAATGTTTTTAAAAGCAGTCTGCATGCCTAGGTGCTTGCTTTTATACATCTGTGGCCAGGGAGGTGAGTGGAACACCTGAATCCAGTGATTTGGAGGGGTGTCCCAATACTTTTGGCAATATAGTGTATATATATATATATATATATATATATATTTACCACAGTTTAAAGCACACAGTATATATAAATGATAGGAATCAAAGAATAATTTCTTATTAACAATAATAGATGCTTTAAATGACACTAAAGTTTAATTTTGTTTCTAAAATAACAAACATGTCTATACTTACCTACTCTGTGCAGTCATTTCACACAGAGCAGCTCCAATCCTACTCATTTTGGGTCCCCTCCAGCGCTCTTAGCTCCTCCTCCTTGAGCAGTGTCCCCAGGGAAAGCTGCTGGCCCTGGGGGCACCTCTGCATGCTTTTCCCCAAGCTACTGCTCTATGTGTCCATAAGACCCCCTCTCTCTCCTCATTGGCTCACTGGCTGTAATTGACAGCAGTGGGAGCCAATGGGGAGGAAGAGTCCCCAGGAAGCAGAGGCTGCCAAGGAAGTCGCTGGATCTGTGTGTCTCAGGTAAGGATTGGGGGGGGGCCGCTGCACACAGAAGGTTTTTTACCTTCATGCATATAATGAAGATAAAAAACATTGAGCCTTTAGAACCACTTTAATCTTGGTAGTAAAAGGACAAGAAAGATAAACAAACACTAACACTCAAATCTTCCCTCAGGAATATGAGAGGGAAACAATCCCTGTGATAGCAACTTAGTCACTCTAGGAGACAACTTATTTCCTCTACACATCCTGAACTCCCAAGTCATACAAGGTAGAAGAAAAAATTGTGTTTTCCAGAAGTGCAGAACTTCCAGAGCAATTTTTTTCCATCCACTGTCATCATATATGTTCTTTAATGTCATCAATATATGAAGCTGCCTGAGCTGGTGTAGCAAAAAAATACATTTCTCCCCTAGAAACAATTTTCAGCCATGCAGGATAGTACATAGCATAAAACACTTTCAACTTCTGCAGATATTTTTTTATAAATTCTGGAACTTTTTCTTTTCACTTCTCCAGAGAAATGTGGATGTAATGATTAATTTGCATCATGTATTATATTATCCTTAAGAAGGCATGCTTTCTGCAAAAGTGTACAGTATATCTGTCCTGACAATTTATCTGGCTAGGACTTATTTGGATATTCCCCCTGAAAAGGACAGGTCGGAACATAATGGGCCCTCTGAACTACAAACACATAGGAAAATGTATCTTTACTAAATACAGAGGGAATCCCTGCTCTAAGAAGTCCTGTGTTCCTATTTCTTGAAAGTCTGCTAACTTTGGTCCTGACCTGGCTTTGTCTGACACTTCTCTTGGATCACCCCTACCTCTCATGTCTGCTTCTCGCTTGTGTTACCAACCTTGGCTTGGATTCCTGACTACATCTCTGACTCCTGACTTTTTACCTCGCTGCCAGCACATTACTGACTTCTGCCTGCTTCTGATCTTGAACTTGATCCTGATCCTACACCTGTTTGCCTGGCTGTTGCTGAACAAGGCTTGAGACCAGCCTTCATACTACTACTGGAAGGACTCCCGTGCTGCCAAGCTTCAGTCCACTCCAACAGTTTCCTGGCACCTGCACCTTTCCACTGCCTTAGCAGTCCCTGTCTCCACTACCAGGGGTACTTGGATGGGAATTGCGCATGATACTACCCTCGTCATTTTGGGCTCCACAGTCAGGTACGTGACAGGCCATCTCATCGTGAACATAGGAATGCAGGGTTTTTTTCATACCTTTTTGTACCACTGCCTACTCTCCTGCACAAGATTAACCCTTCTTTCCAAACGCATGCTAAAGATGCTTGGAATCACATAGCTCAATGTTGCATATATGGAGCATGTGTTTATCCATCAATCTGTTTTTGGATAATATTTTAGAAAGATATCACAAGCATACAGATGATAAAATTACAATTCTATTTATGATCCTTGGGTTCTATAGGCAGATTAAGTGGGGGTCTACCCTTATAGGCAGATATGGGGTCTATGTTTACATATCAGCATAGACAGTTATCACCAGCCACTAGCGCAAGACAGACCTGCTTTCACTTTTGGAGTGGCTGCATGAGATGGGCTGTGTATCAAGTTGAGCCAATGCTGTCATTTTATTGTCAAGTGGTTTTCTTGGTTTCTATTTGGCAACAAACAAAAATTCCCAGCTCACTTACCAGCCAGCCTCCAACAAAACCGAATTGACCCTTTCTAAAAGTTCACATTAAAAACAAGGGATTTAGTCACACGTGTTTGCAAGTATATGTGTAAGCAGCAGTGGCCACGTCAAGGCATCCCAGGGTGCTTTGGTCCTAACTCTATAATTTTGAGAATCTTCCAAGTTGGAGCATATATAGCAATAGATAGACTATGGGCAGGCATGCCTGGAGAGAGCCCACACCTCCTTAAAGGTATTGGAATGAGCAGGACACCCAGCAAGGGCACAATGGCAGCTGAAGTTGTCCAGTGCATCCCCACACAAATTAACCAACTATACAAACAAATGGCAACAACCCCATCCTACAACTAGCCTTTGAAGCAAGGTGCACATGGAAGGGCAAGGCACAGTTGGTGAATTGATATTTTTTTACCTTTCTTCAAGCCAATTTTTCAAGGTTTTTGTTTAAAAAAAAGGCCATAGGTTGATGGGAACTACTCATTCATGTGAAACAGGGGGGTCTGGATGCCAGGAGCTTCATTATTCCAAAAGTGTCTTGCAGATTCCAGTTTGTTCTTCCCCACAGACCCTCAGATCGCCTTGGGAAAAGGATGTATAAATGAGGTCCTTGTCCCTATCAACAAAGGAACAAGGTGCGTTGAAGATGAGGGGAGGTTTTGCTCTCTTGAAAGGTACCTTCCAATGTTAAGGGTATGTGGCATAGAATGGTCCAGTAAGGGAGTAATGCACACTTGTTGCCCCTTTTCCTGTCCAGCCAGACTGCATGCCTGGATAAATGTCTGGTTGGAATTTTTAGAGGGACCCCAAGCCATTTTTAATGGTATGTTAGATCAGAATCAGGCATGTAACCCATTTGGTTAAGAAAGGGGGGCAGGGAGCATGCACCCACCTTCCTGAACAATACAAGGATATATGTTCTAAACATTGGGAGGGTGCCTTGCAAGGGGGGGGTGGAAAAGCATTTTGCTGCATTCACCAACACTGGCATGACCTGCCTTCCTGAAATTTTCCTAGTAATAAATCACACTGCAGTTTTATTTGGTATCTGCTCATCTGAGCTCATTTAAGCACAGTCAGAAATTCTTAAGCCCTGATGTGTGTGGCCCTCAAAATGCATTGGCTCTATTTGGCTATGAAACCATTTTATCATTAAATTACCTTGCACTCTTGGATGTTTGTTTTGTGCTCTCAATGGATTGTATGTGTACTGTATGTGCATTTGATTTGATAATATTCTCAAATCTGGGCTCTTTCCCTTTCCTCTGAGGGGTGTCTTTGCCTTATAGAGTGCTGCCAAGCCAAAGCTTGAAATAGATTGAAATTTGGCTGGTTCAGAAGGGACTGGCCAAATTTCAATCCATGTATGGGCACCTTGGTTGTACATAAGTCAATTTATCTATCAACTTCTGTCAGATTTTTTCCAAATGATCAGTGCCATCAGCTATAGTTGGCAAAACTGATCATTGTGTTCTAATGGCGGGGAAGACTCCCTGAACACAATAGCATAGCTAGAGTGATTCCCCCATCCGCCTTGAATGTGTGGATGGGGGAATCAGCACTTTTTTTTTTCATTCAACTCGCTGGTTGAACAAAATAATATATATTGTATGGCCTTAAACTTTCTGAATCCAGCACCTTGTTTGTTCTTGTGTATGCTTTACAATTTGATATTGCTGCTAAATGACAGACTGCTGACTGCATCAGCCATAGGTGAGAGGGTGAAGTGGCCAAATCTAGCTAGCTTGTTCACCTGTTTACCAAACTGCTAACCGGTCAGGTTTAGGTTGAACTCATTTTCCACCTGAACCAGAAGCTCACTCTAAGGGCTCATGTACACTGCAGCTGCTAAACTGACGTTTAGGAGCAGCTGAACATTTTTTTCAGCAGCCCCTGAACTCTCCTTTATGTTTTCCTATGTGTCCATGTACAGTCGTTTACAGTAGTTTACAGGCAGTTGAGTTTACAGGCATTTTCTTGAAAGCACAAACATTGCTTTCAGGAGTAGAGTTTACCAGCGTTTCAAACACGAAACACTTGTAAACGTGTTTATGTGCGTTTGTGTTTAGACAAGTTTTTTGGCTGGTCCATATCCAGATGCTGTCCAGTGCATTTTTTCTTCATCAAAAATGCATGCACATAATTTTCCATGTATTCAGATGGACCTAGTATACCAGTGCAGTCAGTTCTATGTTTCACATGCAGGAAAATATGGTGCATGTTGCTGCATTATGCTCATGATGGGAGCCATAGTGAATACAACCAGAAAAGACAGGTAATCTCAACACATACTGCTTTGTTTGCTTCTGCTCTCTCTATTGCTCACAAAATGTATGAAATAGTTATTTATTTACAATTTTTTAGTGCATTCTGGGCATTTGGGAGGGTCTCTTTAGGTTATCTTTTAAAAACGATTCTAAAGGCAAACGCGCATAAACGCAGTAGGTAAATGTGGCTAAACTGCCGTTTTTAACCTATGTTTTCTAGCAGTCAGTTTCCAGTGGTTAGAAGAGTTTTTCAAACGCCCTGTGTACATGAGCCCTTAGCTGTTGCTGTCTGAGAAGAAATAAACCAAACTTTGCTTCCCTTGGAGCTTGCTTGCATTGTTTTGATTTTTTCATTGTATCATCCACTGTTATTATCTGAATGTTGCAGATATTTTGAGCACTGTGTTCAAGCATTTCAAGATTTTTACTGTATGTAATATTTTCCTTCTGATCAGCTTCTGCTAGCAGGACAATACCTTTCTCAATTCTGCTTTATCAGAATGTAATCAACCATTGTTTTGACATGTCAACTGTGTAATTATTCTGATCATTAAACATTTTCTTGCATTACTGTTTCCTGTATTTTGTTTAAATTTTCTTGAGTGATGACCCCAGATGGTCTGGCTAACCTAGGGACATCTTAAACATTCATCCTCCTGTGCTTGAATTCTGCTGTTCATTTGTTTATTTCTTTATAGTTCTTTATGAAGAAACATTGGCCCCTAATGTTTCCTCTGTATATTTATGAATGCCATTTGGCTCCAAACCCTTTTCTTGGGATTCTTTGTCAAATTCTAAGCTATTGCTTTTCAATTTTACTTCTGTCAATAGTCATCTTCAAAAAATTGCAAAAAGAAAAATAATAAACATAAATAAGAAGCTGAAAACTTCGAAAGTATGTAAACACATGTATTGTTCATGAACCATGAACAGTTTCCTGGTTTGGCTGAGAATATATCGGAAAAGAAAGTGTGTATAAAGGGAATACTGGCATTCATTGTTGTACATTGACACTAACTTTGTACTCTGCACTCTACATTCTATGTGCCATACCCAAAAAATGCTGTGTTGGAATAAAAATCACAGGGGTGCCTTATGAAAGCAACAATGGATGCATAGTGAATGCAATTCTTTAAAATTGATTAGATTTAGCATAATGTTTATTCTTCTAATGAAGAACTAGTACTGGAACTGGTATTACTGAGATTGCACATTGTCAGCTGACAAAAAAAGATATTTTGGGATTTTGAAATAAACAAAGGCTGGAAAGGATCCTTCCATGAATCTTATATATAAATATATATATATATATATATATATATATATATATATATATATATATATACATTCAGTGTTTGTATGCTCTCATCCTAATTAATAAGAGAAGTTAACATTCTCCCTACCAGTCTTTTGACTGTGTGTGTCACTAGTCAGTCCTATGAACCCCAGTCTATTACTAAAAGGCCAGAAGATTGTGGTTACATGGTTGTGCTCTGTGTGATGGCTGACTGACTGAGCAACCAAGGCTTTCAGTATACAGGCTTTTGAGTTTAGTTAAGACCTGTTTGAGATCAGGTTTTACTGTCATACCATGGGAATGCATGGTAAATGCTAGGTTACACATGTAAATGCATATGCATTTTGCCCATCATATAAATTTGACTTTAACATTGACTTAAAAAACTTGAGTGTACATCAAAGAACAATGTTCTGGAAGCCTGACCTCAAAGAGTGCACATGTGACAGTAATAATGGCAACAATAAGAGTAATGTCACACTTGCAAAAGTACTGAATCACCCTAAAATGGGTTCAAAGAATACTGCAATGCCTTCAGGCAATGTTAATTGGGTGGCACTGAAGGTCCTTTGGCACAAATAAAAGGCTTTTAATCATAAAATGCATTAATTAATAAAAACAATGTCAAGTGTGTTGCAGTGGGATACCACTCATAATGCAGATGGAGTTTATCAAGATTTCATATACAAAGCAACAAATTTAAACCACCGCCAAAACCTTACAAGCATACTTATTAGGATGTTATATATTCTATACCCCAGACTGTATGTACATATGCACAATAGTACATGTAATATTTGTGGCAGGATAACCATTAATCTTGGAATAACCAGGGAGTCAGTCTAATCCATAAGGTAATGCATCTGCACCTCATTCCCTTCCTCACATACTGTATATTTTATTCTACAGATGATAACCTTTCTTGTCCCCATATATCCCCCCTCCATAGCTTCATTCCTATACTGCTACCTATCAACAGCACAGAATTACTGTAAGTTAGTGTAGAGGTAGTATTTTTTCTCAACCCTCTGAAAGAGTTCATTTAATGCTTCCTCTTACCTACAGTATGGATAATTATGCCACTGATAGCACAGTTACCCCTGCTGGCTGCTTATTTAAAACATGCCACCTAGGAGTGTGCATGCGCGGCCGGCGGGACGGGCATGTCCCGTTGAGGCTCCGTCTCCCCGTCGGGTGACAGCGCCGCCGAGCAGCGGGTCCCGGCCCGCAACATACCCCAGGGGGACCCGAGCACAGCGGCACCCATCCCAGGGTCCGATCCGCCCTGGTCTGCGGCGGATCTCCTGCAGCGGGTCGGAGATATCCGACGGGACACGTGTCCCTGCAGGCCCGCCCACCGCACTGAACCTGGGCAGAAGAGAGAAAGAAAAGGGGGGCTGAGAACACCATAACAGCCCCCCCCCGACTGACGAGCAGCAGAATGGTTAAGGGGGCACCCCGGCACCAGGTCCCCCCTTCTACCAAGTCAATCAAGGAGGCCCTAGCAAAGGCCTCCACAAAGATGGCCACCGCCTCAGCACATGGAAGCAAGAAGGTGACAAATACATATGCAGCCCTACAGGATCCGCAGCCCAGCCATCCCTGCACATCTGAGGGTGAGTCTGACACTGAAACTGATGACCCTGCACAAGCCCTGACACCTGACCTTAACCCCCAGACCTGCTGACCCGCTTTGAAATAATGCTACACAAAGCTTTGAAGCAAACCTCGGACCGCATCACTGCTACACTATCTAGGGAAATCCGTGAACTAGGGCAACGCACTGCGGACCTAGAGCAGAGAGTAGATGGTCTTGATGCCACGCTTCAGACACATACGGATGACCTTGACCTTCTGCGCGACGAAAACGCAACACTATTGACATGACTGGAGGACTTTGAAAACAGGGCACGACGCTCCAATCGTGGCCTCCCGGAAACGATCGTCGATCTCCAATCAACAGTAACAGCTCTGTTCCAAGAGCTTGCCCCAGCTATCCCAATTGAAAGATTAGAATTGGATAGAGTACACAGGGCGTTAGCATTGCGACGCACGGATGGTCCACCACGTGACATTATAGCCAAGCTCCACTTTTTCCGCACCAAGGAGCAACTCCTACAAGCCGCCCGTAACGCAGAATCTCTACAGTTCCAAGGTCATTCATACCAGCTATTCCAGGATCTAAGCCCCACAACAATCACCAAGCGCAGGGCTATGAAACCTCACCTACAAGTACTTCAACAACACGCTATACCTTATAGGTGGAGCTTCCCCTTTGCAGTGCGATTCAGATATCAATCCCGGGATTACACTTGTAAGACTCCAGAAGACCTACTAGACACCCTACGGATCTTACAACTGCATTGCTCAGCGACACCTCCAGAAAGCGCCAAGCGGAGGTCCACATCCTGCTCGCCGCGGAAGTCCCTTCCCACACGTGCCACTGAAGGCCCACTCAACCTCCACAAACGAGGCCGCTTTTCATCTCCGGGTCTATCTACACAAGATACCATGGACTGAACTGTGTCTCATGTTTATCCTTCAGCTCTCCACTTTATTGTGGCCATATACACCAAGCGGTGTACTCCTTTGACTGTCATTACTGTTATTGAGGTTAATACCGTTGATATCCTCTCTCCTTCTACCTGTTAAATTTTGGTTGCCCCATTACCTGGGAATTGTTCGGCTCCCCCCCCTTGGGGCCCCACTTTAGGTTAGTTTGTTTGAGAGCCTAAGCTCTGATGCCATGGACGCCACACCCCTTCCCCTGTGATGTCTCACTGATACTGCTTATGCCGTCTGAGTTTGGGATAGCATGATCTTCATGAATGTATTTTCTTTATGTACCTGTTTTTTTTCTACCGGGACCTCGCCACCTTTTATCAATCAAGTTGCTGTCATCCTCACGGACCGTGTACCTGCACACTCCAACCTAGCCCCTGTGTTATTGGTTATTTAATAACGCTTGGGCTACTATTGTTCCCTAGCCCACCCTGACTCAGGGTGTCCTTGGGAACCCATCTTTTAGGCCTTAAATGGCCTCTTACACCCCTTCTTTCCTGTTTCCTCTCCCGTATCGTACCCCTCCTCCCTCCCTCCAACATGACTTCAAGACTCTGCACAACGCACTTCACAATGCCCTCATCCTCCATCAGGCTCCACCTTGGGAAGTAGTGACAGACTATCCTAACCATTATGCACTTTCCTCATGGGTTCGTTAAATATCCTCACCCTGAACGTGCAGGGCCTCAATATCCCACAGAAACGTACTAAGGCCTTCCGAACCTTTGCTACGCTTAAAGCTCACGTGGTTTGTCTACAGGAAACACACTTCACTCCCAACTCAACTCCTTATTTTTTTGGCCCCCGATATCCTCAGGTCTATACAGCCTCTGCCGCCACCAAACGCAGGGGGGTACTGATAGCCTTTCATCGCACAACACCCTTCACACTAGGCACCGAAATTAAAGACCCGGAGGGTCGTTACCTCCTGTTAGTTGGGCAACTCTTGGATATAGATGTCACCATTGCTGCATACTATGCCCCAAACCAAGACCCTTTACCAGTCCTTTCCCACATACTCTCGACTATAGACCACCATAAGCGCGGAACTTTAATTGTTAGCGGAGACTCTAATAGTGTAGTATATCCCTTCCTCGATAAATCCCCTCAACCATCTTCTGCCCCTGCCTCTAAACAAACTTTCCAAGCCATTCTACACCGTTACTCCTTGATAGATACATGGCGAGAACTCAACCCGGCGAAACGCCAGTACACCTTTTATTCTCACCCCCACCAGTCATTCTCCAGGATAGATCATATTTTCCTTACCACCGCCTCTACCCCCCGGCTCCTGACTTCTGAAATAATTCCGATACCTTGGTCTGATCATTGTGCTGTATTCACGGCTATGACCTCCTTGGCCCCATCCCCCTCTGAACCCTCTTGGATTATTAACGATAACCTGCTTGCAAACCCAGCTCACTGTCTAGAAATCGAAGCAGCTCTTAAAGACTACTTTTCTCTTAACCAATCACCTGATATTTCTCCTCTCCTGTTATGGGAAGCGCATAAACTGGTTCTGCAAGGGTTTTGCATTAGCAAAGCATTCTTCTTAAATAAAAGCAAAAGGCAGCAACGTCTCACACTAGAGTAAACCTATGATCGTTCCCATCAAGCCTTCCAGGCGGCTCCTACGCCTGCCAATCGTGAGACCCTGGAGCGTTCTAGATTGGCTCTAGATCTTTTTCTCACAGATCAAGCTGAACTCTCACTCCGACAATCTAGACACAAATATTACACCAAGGCGAATAAACCCAATACATTCCTGGCCCTCTCACTTCGTAGGCTTGACCAACTCACTAGACCTATCCGGTTACGCACCTCTTCTGGCAACCTCACTAGTAACCCAGAACGCATTCTACAGATTTTCCATAAACACCTGTCACAGCTTTATTCCTCTTCTACACCTTTTGACCCCACGCAAGCAGATGCCCTTCTAACCCCCATTTCCTTCCCGAAACTTTCTGAGTGCCAGTTGGAGGCACTTGAGCGACCCATTTCCCTAGCCGAAACCTTAGATGCTATTAAAAATTTTAAATTACGTAAGCGCCCAGGACCAGATGGCTTCTCGGCCACGTATTACAAAAAATTTGCTCACCTCCTTACACCTATCCTCACTAATGCCTTTAACGCTCTACTGTCTGGCCACGTTTTTAATCATGATACAGTACAAGCGAACATTTCAATGATCCCAAAGCCGAATTCTGATGATACGCAGTGGTCCAATTATAGGCCAATCTCTCTCCTCAACATTGACGTTAAACTGTTAGCTAAAATCCTCTCTTCACGTTTTAACTAGAGATGAGCGAATCGAAGTAGCCGAAGTGGAATTCGAGTCGAATATCAGAAAAATTTCGATTCGCGCCGAATCCAAAAAATAGCCTAATTCGGACGCGCGAATCAAAATTTTTCCGAAAATGGCGGCTGACATGTGCGGCGACGGAGCGGGGATGTCTGGGAAGGCGCGCAGACAAGGCGCGCTGACCCATAATGCATTCCTCAACGACATGTGATCGCATCAGCCAATCAGCAGCCAGCCAGCTAGCACTGTGTAATGGTCGAGCTATAAATAGCGGCCATTTTGGAATTCTTCATTTGCCTGCAGTCATTGAACAGAGGCAGACCGCTCTGTATTAGGGACAGGGACAGAGTTAGGGCCACAGAAACGATACTTGGGGACAGAGAAACGATACTTAGGGACAGAGAACTATTACTCAGGGACACAGAATTGTTAATTAGGGCCACAGAATCGTTACTTAGGGACAAAGAAACGCTAGTTAGGGCCACAGAATTCATACTCAGGGACAGACAGAATTGTTACTGAGTGCCAGAGAATTGTTACTTAGGGCCACAGAAACGTTATTAGGGCCACAGAATTGTTACTCAGGGACAGACAGAATTGTTACTGAGTGCCAGAGAATTGTTACTTAGGGCCACAGAAACTTTAGTTAGGGCCACAGAATTGTTACTCAGGGACAGACACAGAATTGTTACTGAGGGCCACAGAACTGTTACTTAGGGCCACAGAATTGTTACTCGCACAGACACAGAATTGTTACTCGCACAGACACAGAATTGTTACTGAGGGCCACAGAACTGTTACTTAGGGCAACAGAATTGTTACTCGCACAGACACAGAATTGTTACACAGGGACACAGAACTGTTACTGAGGGCCACAGAACCGTTACTTAGGGCCACAGAAATGTTACTCGCACAGACACAGAATTGTTACTCGCACAGACACAGGATTGTTACTCGCACAGACACAGAATTGTTACTGAGGGCCACAGAACTGTTACTTGGGGCCACAGAAACGTTAATCAGGGACACAGAATTGTTACTGAGGGCCACAGAACTGTTACTTAGGGCCACAGAATTGTTACTCGCACAGACACAGAATTGTTACACAGGGACACAGAACTGTTACTGAGGGCCACAGAACCGTTACTTAGGGCCACAGAATTGTTACTCGCACAGACACAGAATTGTTACTCGCACAGACACAGAATTGTTACTCAGGGACACAGAACTGTTACTGAGGGCCACAGAAATGTTACTTAGGGCCACAGAATTGTTACTCGCACAGACACAGAATTCTTACTCGCACAGACACAGAATTGTTACTCAGGGACACAGAACTGTTACTGAGGGCCACAGAACTGTTACTTAGGGCCACAGAATTGTTACTCGCACAGACACAGAATTGTTACTCGCACAGACACAGAATTGTTACTGAGGGCCACAGAACTGTTACTTGGGGCCACAGAAACGTTAATCAGGGACACAGAATTGTTACTGAGGGCCACAGAACTGTTACTTAGGACCACAGAATTGTTACTCGCACAGACACAGAATTCTTACTCGCACAGACACAGAATTGTTACTGAGGGCCACAGAACTGTTACTTGGGGCCACAGAAACGTTAATCAGGGACACAGAATTGTTACTGAGGGCCACAGAACTGTTACTTAGGGCCACAGAATTGTTACTCGCACAGACACAGAATTGTTACTCAGGGACACAGAACTTGTTACTGAGGGCCACAGAACTGTTACTTAGGACCACAGAATTGTTACTCGCACAGACACAGAATTCTTACTCGCACAGACACAGAATTGTTACTGAGGGCCACAGAACTGTTACTTGGGGCCACAGAAACGTTAATCAGGGACACAGAATTGTTACTGAGGGCCACAGAACTGTTACTTAGGGCCACAGAATTGTTACTCGCACAGACACAGAATTGTTACTCAGGGCCACAGAACTGTTACTTGGGGCCACAGAAACGTTAATCAGGGACACAGAATTGTTACTGAGGGCCACAGAACTGTTACTTAGGGCCACAGAATTGTTACTCGCACAGACACAGAATTGTTACTCAGGGACACAGAACTGTTACTTAGGGCCACAGAATTGTTACTCACACAGACACAGAATTGTTACTCGCACAGACACAGAATTGTTACTGAGGGCCACAGAACTGTTACTTGGGGCCACAGAAACGTTAATCAGGGACACAGAATTGTTACTGAGGGCCACAGAACTGTTACTTAGGGCCACAGAATTGTTACTCGCACAGACACAGAATTGTTACACAGGGACACAGAACTGTTACTGAGGGCCACAGAACCGTTACTTAGGGCCACAGAATTGTTACTCGCACAGACACAGAATTGTTACTCGCACAGACACAGAATTGTTACTCGCACAGACACAGAATTGTTACTCAGGGACACAGAACTGTTACTGAGGGCCACAGAACTGTTACTTAGGGCCACAGAATTGTTACTCACACAGACACAGAATTGTTACTCGCACAGACACAGAATTGTTACTCAGGGACACAGAACTGTTACTGAGGGCCACAGAACTGTTACTTAGGGCCACAGAATTGTTACTCGCACAGACACAGAATTCTTACTCGCACAGACACAGAATTGTTACTGAGGGCCACAGAACTGTTACTTGGGGCCACAGAAACGTTAATCAGGGACACAGAATTGTTACTGAGGGCCACAGAACTGTTACTTAGGGCCACAGAATTGTTACTCGCACAGACACAGAATTGTTACTCGCACAGACACAGAATTGTTACTGAGGGCCACAGAACTGTTACTTGGGGCCACAGAAACGTTAATCAGGGACACAGAATTGTTACTGAGGGCCACAGAACTGTTACTTAGGGCCACAGAATTGTTACTCGCACAGACACAGAATTGTTACTCGCACAGACACAGAATTGTTACTGAGGGCCACAGAACTGTTACTTGGGGCCACAGAAACGTTAATCAGGGACACAGAATTGTTACTGAGGGCCACAGAACTGTTACTTAGGGCCACAGAATTGTTACTCGCACAGACACAGAATTGTTACTCAGGGACACAGAATTGTTACTCAGGGACACAGAATCGTTTAATTAAAGAGTATGTCAGACAACATGCAGAGGAGTGGCAGAGGAGGCAATGTTTTAGGAGCGAGCAGACGTGGCAGCAGAGGAAGGGGTCGAGGCAGCACTATTCGCAGCCAGAGGCCAGTGCTCCCGGTGTCATCCAGCGGTCGTGTCTCCACCGACAACCCTGCCGTCATCGATTGGTTGGCTCGGTCGTCTTCCTCTTCCCAGGTCACCTCTGACACCTACAGCCAACGGTCGGTGGGTACGTCAGACACAACCGTTAGTTGGCATGGCCCGGGACCAAGCCCACTGAAATCACGTGTCCTCTACCTGCCCCTGTCCTTTGGTGTTCCCTCACCAAGCGAAGTATCGCATGCTGTGGGCTCAGCCCCACTGTACAGTGAGGAAGAGCTAACAGAGGGCGGTCAGGAACGGGGGGAGACATCCGCCTTTTCAGCAGCCAGGCGAAGAAGTAGTGGCGAGGAGAGTGGCCCGGTAGCCGGTCTAGAGACAGGTCTGTCTCCTGACCCAGACGCAGCCGAGGGGGCTAGTAGTGAGGCGGAGACCCTACTTGATGATGAGGAGGTTGATCGCACTTGGCAGCCTCGTCGTCATCAGGCAATTTCTTCCGCATCATCAGGAGAAGAGGGTGGCAGCTTGGCAGTGAGCGAAACAGTCGGTGGGTTGCCCAGGAGACAGCAGCAGGGTCGCAGCAGTGTCAGTGGAAGCAGTGTCAGTGGAGCCAAACGGCCACGGAGTAGAGCACCAGCTCCACTGCAGCCTACCACCACGGCCAGTAGTGGTGCCGGTGTGCACGGAGGAAGCAGCAGTCAGCCAGTGAGGAGTATCGGGGGCAAAGTTTCCTACTCGGCGGTGTGGCAATTTTTCGTCAAGCCGCCCGAGGAAGTAAACGTAGCCGTATGTCGACTATGTGGCCAGAAAGTCAAGCGTGGCCAGGTGGCCCATGTTGGGACTACAGCGTATTCATGCCATGTGCCACTTTCAGGTCTCCTCACACTGCTGGTGTGTAGAATTTTTTGATATAGGGTGCTGGCAGATTATGGGCCTCCTATAGCTGCTGCCAGGCCCCTAATCTGCCATAGGCCCCTATATACCGCCTCCTCATGCTGCTGCCAGGTCCAGAGTCTCTCATGGGTCCCTGTACGGCCTCCCATTGCTGCTGTCTCCATCGCCACACTCTGCCATGTGCCACTTTCAGGTCTCCTCACACACTGCTGGTGTGTAGAATATTTTGACATAGGGTGCTGGCAGATTACGGGCGTCCCATAGCTGCTGCCAGGCCCCTAATCTGCCATAGGCCCCTATATACCGCCTCCTCATGCTGCTGCCAGGTCCAGAGTCTCTCATGGGTCCCTGTACGGCCTCCCATTGCTGCTGTCTCCATCGCCACACTCTGCCATGTGCCACTTTCAGGTCTCCTCACACACTGCTGGTGTGTAGAATTTTTTGACATAGGGTGCTGGCAGATTACGGGCCTCCCATAGCTGCTGCCAGGCCCCTAATCTGCCATAGGCCCCTATATACCGCCTCCTCATGCTGCTGCCAGGTCCAGAGTCTCTCATGGGTCCCTGTACGGCCTCCCATTGCTGCTGTCTCCATCGCCACACTCTGCCATGTGCCACTTTCAGGTCTCCTCACACACTGCTGGTGTGTAGAATTTTTTGACATAGGGTGCTGGCAGATTACGGGCGTCCCATAGCTGCTGCCAGGCCCCTAATCTGCCATAGGCCCCTATATACCGCCTCCTCATGCTGCTGCCAGGTCCAGAGTCTCTCATGGGTCCCTGTACGGCCTCCCATTGCTGCTGTCTCCATCGCCACACTCTGCCATGTGCCACTTTCAGGTCTCCTCACACACTGCTGGTGTGTAGAATTTTTTGACATAGGGTGCTGGCAGATTACGGGCCTCCCATAGCTGCTGCCAGGCCCCTAATCTGCCATAGGCCCCTATATACCGCCTCCTCATGCTGCTGCCAGGTCCAGAGTCTCTCATGGGTCCCTGTACGGCCTCCCATTGCTGCTGTCTCCATCGCCACACTCTGCCATGTGCCACTTTCAGGTCTCCTCACACACTGCTGGTGTGTAGAATTTTTTGACATAGGGTGCTGGCAGATTACGGGCCTCCCATAGCTGCTGCCAGGCCCCTAATCTGCCATGGGCCCCTATATACCGCCTCCTCATGCTGCTGCCAGGTCCAGAGTCTCTCATGGGCCCTGTACGGCCTCCCATTGCTGCTGTTTCCATCGCCACACTCTGCCATGTGCCACTTTCAGGTCTCCTCACACACTGCTGGTGTGTAGAATTTTTTGACATAGGGTGCTGGCAGATAACGGGCCTCCCATAGCTGCTGCCAGGCCCCTAATCTGCCATAGGCCCCTATATACCGCCTCCTCATGCTGCTGCCAGGTCCAGAGTCTCTCATGGGACCCTGTACGGCCTCCCATTGCTGCTGTCTCCATCGCCACACTCTGCCATGTGCCACTTTCAGGTCTCCTCACACACTGCTGGTGTGTAGAATTTTTTGACATAGGGTGCTGGCAGATTACGGGCCTCCCATAGCTGCTGCCAGGCCCCTAATCTGCCATGGGCCCCTATATACCGCCTCCTCATGCTGCTGCCAGGTCCAGAGTCTCTCATGGGCCCTGTACGGCCTCCCATTGCTGCTGTCTCCATCGCCACACTCTGCCATGTGCCACTTTCAGGTCTCCTCACACACTGCTGGTGTGTAGAATTTTTTGACATAGGGTGCTGGCAGATTACGGGCCTCCCATAGCTGCTGCCAGGCCCCTAATCTTCCATAGGCCCCTATATACCGCCTCCTCATGCTGCTGCCAGGTCCAGAGTCTCTCATGGGTCCCTGTACGGCCTCCCATTGCTGCTGTCTCCATCGCCACACTCTGCCATGTGCCACTTTCAGGTCTCTTCACACACTGCTGGTGTGTAGAATTTTTTGACATAGGGTGCTGGCAGATTACGGGCCTCCCATTGCTGCTGCCAGGCCCCTAATCTGCCATGGGCCCCTATACCGCCTCCTCATGCTGCTGCCAAGTCCAGAGTCTCTCATGGGTCCCTGTACGGCCTCCCATTGCTGCTGTCTCCATCGCCACACTCTGCCATGTGCCACTTTCAGGTCTCCTCACACACTGCTGGTGTGTAGAATTTTTTGACATAGGGTGCTGGCAGATTACGGGCCTCCCATTGCTGCTGCCAGGCCCCTAATCTGCCATGGGCCCCTATATACCGCCTCCTCATGCTGCTGCCAGGTCCACAGTGTCTCATGCCATGTGCCACTTTCAGGTCTCCTCACACTGCTGGTGTGTTGAATTTTTTGACATAGGGTGCTGGCAGATTATGGGCCTCCTATAGCTGCTGCCAGGCCCCTAATCTGCCATGGGCCCCTATATACCGCCTCCTCATGCTGCTGCCAAGTCCAGAGTCTCTCATGGGTCCCTGTACGGCCTCCCATTGCTGCTGTCTCCATCGCCACACTCTGCCATGTGCCACTTTCAGGTCTCCTCACACACTGCTGGTGTGTAGAATTTTTTGACATAGGGTGCTGGCAGATTACGGGCCTCCTATAGCTGCTGCCAGGCCCCTAATCTGCCATAGGCCCCTATATACCGCCTCCTCATGCTGCTGCCAGGTCCAGAGTCTCTCATGGGTCCCTGTACGGCCTCCCATTGCTGCTGTCTCCATCGCCACACTCTGCCATGTGCCACTTTCAGGTCTCCTCACACACTGCTGGTGTGTAGAATTTTTTGACATAGGGTGCTGGCAGATTACGGGCCTCCCATAGCTGCTGCCAGGCCCCTAATCTGCCATGGGCCCCTATATACCGCCTCCTCATGCTGCTGCCAAGTCCAGAGTCTCTCATGGGTCCCTGTACGGCCTCCCATTGCTGCTGTCTCCATCGCCACACTCTGCCATGTGCCACTTTCAGGTCTCCTCACACACTGCTGGTGTGTAGAATTTTTTGACATAGGGTGCTGGCAGATTACGGGCCTCCCATAGCTGCTGCCAGGCCCCTAATCTGCCATGGGCCCCTATATACCGCCTCCTCATGCTGCTGCCAAGTCCAGAGTCTCTCATGGGTCCCTGTACGGCCTCCCATTGCTGCTGTCTCCATCGCCACACTCTGCCATGTGCCACTTTCAGGTCTCCTCACACACTGCTGGTGTGTAGAATTTTTTGACATAGGGTGCTGGCAGATTATGGGCCTCCTATAGCTGCTGCCAGGCCCCTAATCTGCCATAGGCCCCTATATACCGCCTCCTCATGCTGCTGCCAGGTCCAGAGTCTCTCATGGGTCCCTGTACGGCCTCCCATTGCTGCTGTCTCCATCGCCACACTCTGCCATGTGCCACTTTCAGGTCTCCTCACACACTGCTGGTGTGTAGAATTTTTTGACATAGGGTGCTGGCAGATTACGGGCCTCCCATTGCTGCTGCCAGGCCCCTAATCTGCCATGGGCCCCTATACCGCCTCCTCATGCTGCTGCCAAGTCCAGAGTCTCTCATGGGTCCCTGTACGGCCTCCCATTGCTGCTGTCTCCATCGCCACACTCTGCCATGTGCCACTTTCAGGTCTCCTCACACACTGCTGGTGTGTAGAATTTTTTGACATAGGGTGCTGGCAGATTACGGGCCTCCCATAGCTGCTGCCAGGCCCCTAATCTGCCATGGGCCCCTATATACCGCCTCCTCATGCTGCTGCCATGTCCACAGTGTCTCATGCCATGTGCCACTTTTAGGTCTCCTCACACTGCTGGTGTGTTGAATTTTTTGACATAGGGTGCTGGCAGATTATGGGCCTCCTATAGCTGCTGCCAGGCCCCTAATCTGCCATAGGCCCCTATTTACCGCCTCCTCATGCTGCTGCCAGGTCCAGAGTCTCTCATGGGTCCCTGTACGGCCTCCCATTGCTGCTGTCTCCATCGCCACACTCTGCCATGTGCCACTTTCAGGTCTCCTCACACACTGCTGGTGTGTAGAATTTTTTGACATAGGGTGCTGGCAGATTACGGGCCTCCCATAGCTGCTGCCAGGCCCCTAATCTGCCATGGGCCCCTATATACCGCCTCCTCATGCTGCTGCCAGGTCCAGAGTCTCTCATGGGTCCCTGTACGGCCTCCCATTGCTGCTGTCTCCATCGCCACACTCTGCCATGTGCCACTTTCAGGTCTCCTCACACTGCTGGTGTGTTCAATTTTTTGACATAGGGTGCTGGCAGATTACGGGCCTCCCATAGCTGCTGCCAGGCCCCTAATCTGCCATGGGCCCCTATACCGCCTCCTCATGCTGCTGCCAGGTCCACAGTCTCTCATGCCATGTGCCACTTTCAGGTCTCCTCACACTGCTGGTGTGTTGAATTTTTTGACATAGGGTGCTGGCAGATTACGGGCCTCCCATAGCTGCTGCCAGGCCCCTAATCTGCCATGGGCCCCTATACCGCCTACTCATGCTGCTGCCAAGTCCAGAGTGTGTCATGGGTCCCTGTACGTCCTCCCATTGCTGCTGTCTCCATCGCCACACTCTGCCATGTGCCACTTTCAGGTCTCCTCACACACTGCTGGTGTGTAGAATTTTTTGACATAGGGTGCTGGCAGATTACGGGCCTCCCATAGCTGCTGCCAGGCCCCTAATCTGCCATGGGCCCCTATATACCGCCTCCTCATGCTGCTGCCAGGTCCACAGTGTCTCATGCCATGTGCCACTTTCAGGTCTCCTCACACTGCTGGTGTGTTGAATTTTTTGACATAGGGTGCTGGCAGATTACGGGCCTCCTATAGCTGCTGCCAGGCCCCTAATCTGCCATAGGCCCCTATATACCGCCTCCTCATGCTGCTGCCAGGTCCAGAGTCTCTCATGGGTCCCTGTACGGCCTCCCATTGCTGCTGTCTCCATCGCCACACTCTGCCATGTGCCACTTTCAGGTCTCCTCACACACTGCTGGTGTGTAGAATTTTTTGACATAGGGTGCTGGCAGATTACGGGCCTCCCATAGCTGCTGCCAGGCCCCTAATCTGCCATGGGCCCCTATATACCGCCTCCTCATGCTGCTGCCAGGTCCAGAGTCTCTCATGGGTCCCTGTACGGCCTCCCATTGCTGCTGTCTCCATCGCCACACTCTGCCATGTGCCACTTTCAGGTCTCCTCACACTGCTGGTGTGTTCAATTTTTTGACATAGGGTGCTGGCAGATTACGGGCCTCCCATAGCTGCTGCCAGGCCCCTAATCTGCCATGGGCCCCTATACCGCCTCCTCATGCTGCTGCCAGGTCCACAGTCTCTCATGCCATGTGCCACTTTCAGGTCTCCTCACACTGCTGGTGTGTTGAATTTTTTGACATAGGGTGCTGGCAGATTACGGGCCTCCCATAGCTGCTGCCAGGCCCCTAATCTGCCATGGGCCCCTATACCGCCTCCTCATGCTGCTGCCAAGTCCAGAGTGTGTCATGGGTCCCTGTACGGCCTCCCATTGCTGCTGTCTCCATAGCCACACTCTGCCATGTGCCACTTTCAGGTCTCCTCACACTACTGGTGTGTTGAATTTTTTGACATAGGGTGCTGGCAGATTACGGGCCTCCCATTGCTGCTGCCAGGCCCCTAATCTGCCATGGGCCCCCGTACCGACTCCTCATGCTGTGACGTTGCAACAAGGTGGAATTCAACCCTACATATGTTAGACCGCCTTTACGAACAGCGAAAGGCCATCACAGATTTCCTGATGTTAAAAGCGGATAAAGGTACTCCCTGTGTAACTTAGATGTCAGCCATTGGCAGCTCATGCGTGACACCTGCGCTTGCTCAGGCCCTTTGAGGAGGCCACGCTATTCGTGAGTCGGCAGGACTATGGGATGAACGACGTCATTCCTCTGTTGCACGTCCTGGAACAAATGCTGTTAACAATGGCTGGTCAGGGTGCGGTAGACGTGGCGCACAGATCTCAACGCCACATGACCCCTGTGGGGGCAGGACAGGAAGAAGAGGAGGAGGTAGAGGAGGACATTGGTGCTCAGGAATTATTGAGTGAAATGGGTGGTTTTTCCACTCAGCGGACAGGAGTGGAGGAGCAGGAGCATCTGGTAGAGGAGGAGGAGGAGGAGACAGAGGACCCAGACGCACCGTGGCAGTATGCTGTGGAGATGGAGGCAGTGAGTCCCTCGCATTCCTTGGCACAAATGGCCCATAGCATGCTCTGTTGCTTGCGTAGCGACAGCCGAATAATAACCATCAGACAGAGGGATGACTTTTGGCTGTCCACCTTGTTGGACCCTCGCTACCGTTCAAAAATGGTGGCCTTTTTCACACCTGCTGAGAGGGAGGCCAAAATAACGTACTATAAAAACCACCTATGTAGTCAGCTGGTCTCTGCCTGTCTGCGCCAACGTCCATCCTCAGACACTGTGGGCCCTGTGCGCTCGCGTTCCGCTGCCATGGCAGCAGGGGAGGGGTGGGGTGGTAGGAGCAGTGGCAGCTCCACCAGCAGCGGCTGCCTCAGTCTGCAGTCGATGATGAGTAGCTTTCTTCAGCAGCGCAGTGAGGAAACTACTAACCAGCCGCAGCAGCAGCAGCAGCAGCAGCATCAGGTGGACCTGGAGCAGGACCTCAAACAACAGGCTTAGGCCTACTTGGACAGCACCCTGCCAACCGAGGTAGACAATCCCCTTGACTACTGGGCAACGAAACTTGACCTTTGGCCCCAACTAGCTGAATTTGCCCTTGAAAGGCTGTCATGCCCGGCCAGTAGCGTGGCATCGGAGCGCGTGTTTAGTGCGGCAGGAGGTATTGTAACTCCGCGGAGGACACGACTGTCCACCCAAAGTGTGGAGAGACTGACGTTTGTGAAAATGAATCAGGCGTGGATTAGTCTGGATTTCAAACCACCAGTTCCTGACACAACTGACTAAATCCGCCATGAATCATGCCCCAAACATGTGCCACTTTCAGGTCTCCTCACACTGCTGGTGTGTTACATTTTTTGTCATAGGGTGCTGGCAGATTACGGGCCTCCCATAGCTGCTGCCAGGCCCCTAATCTGCCATGGGCCCCTATACCGCCTCCTCATGCTGCTGCCAAGTCCAGAGTCTCTCATGGGTCCCTGTACGGCCTCCCATTGCTGCTGTCTCCATCGCCACACTCTGCCATGTGCCACTTTCAGGTCTCCTCACACTGCTGGTGTATTCCATTTTTTGTCATAGGGTGCTGGCAGATTACGGGCCTCCCATAGCTGCTGCCAGGCCCCTAATCTGCCATGGGCCCCTATACCGCCTCCTCATGCTGCTGCCAGGTCCAGAGTCTCTCATGGGTCCCTGTACGGCCTCCCATTGCTGCTGTCTCCATCGCCACACTCTGCCATGTGCCACTTTCAGGTCTCCTCACACTGCTGGTGGGTTCCATTTTTTGTCATAGGGTGCTGGCAGATTACGGGCCTCCCATAGCTGCTGCCAGGCCCCTAATCTGCCATGGGCCCCCGTACCAACTCCTCATGCTGCTACCAGGCCCGTAATCTGTCATGGGCCCCTGTTGTCGCTTGTTGGCATATTCCGCTCGTTCAGATGCTCCTTCTCCTGCTACTCCTCTTCACGGATTCCGTCAGCAGTCTTTCTTGGAATCCGTTTCCAAGAGACAACAGTTTGCGAGCACGCACCAGACGGTGCAGAAGCTGAACGTCCTCCTGTCCAAGTTGCTGCTGCCAGGCTCGTAATCTGTCATGCGCCACTGTACCGCCTCCTCATGCTGCTGCCAGGTCCAGAGTGTGTCATGGGCCCCCGTACCGACTCCTCATGCTGCTGCCAGGCCCGTAATCTGTCATGGGCCCCTGTACCGCCTCCCCATGCTGCTGCCAGGTCCAGAGTGTGTCATGGGTCCCTGTACGGCCTCCCATTGCTGCTGCCAGGCCCGTAATCTGCCATGGGCCCCCGTACCGACTCCTCATGCTGCTGCCAGGCCCGTAATCTGCCATGGGCCCCTGTACCGCCTCCTCATGCTGCTGCCAGGTCCAGAGTGTGTCATGGGTCCCTGTACGGCCTCCCATTGCTGCTGTCTCTATCGCCACACTCTGCCATGTGCCACTTTCAGGTCTCCTCACACTGCTGGTGGTTTCCATTTTTGTCATAGGGTGCTGTATGGCCTCCCATTGCTGCTGCCTCCACCGCCACACTGTGGCTCCACACTCTGGTTTTGGCCCCGTGACTGCCCAAATGAGTGAAGTGTGCGGTGATTCTAAGATCGACGGCACTCATCTGCATGTCATACTGCCTGACAGTATTATTTCTCTTCCCCAGCAGACTCCAAGGGCATTTAAATTAAAGGTACAGTGTTCAGCACTAATATTAAGTCTCTCTGAAGCCTAGAAACACCCTTTTTTAAGTTAAATTCACAGCGAATATATTCGACTCGATTCAAAATTTTTCCACGAATTCGCCGAATCAGTCGAATCGAATTTTTGAATACTTCGCTCATCTCTAGTTTTAACCTATGTATTGGCTCTCTAATTCTTAACGACCAAGTGGGCTTTATTCCAACTAGGCAAGCGGGAGATAACATCAGACGTGCATCTCTTTTGGCTAACTTAGCTAGGTCTCGCAATATTCCCGCCTGTTTCCTGTCCCTAGATATCCGGAAAGCATTTGATACAGTCTCATGGCCATATCTCAGCTATATATTGAGTCGTTGGGGTTTTGGCCCACATTTCTTAACCTGGATCTTCTCGTTATATCGAGAGCCCTCGGCCAGAATTAGGTATCTGGGACACAGGTCGGCTCAGTTCCCGATCTCCAGAGGCACGAGACAAGGCTGCCCTCTGTCCCCTTTGCTCTTTGCCCTGGCTATAGAGCCTCTGGCCCTCCTAATTAGAGCTAACCCGGATATCAGGGGACTTGAGATAGGAGGCACGCATCATAAGTTATGTCTCTTCGCGGATGACGTCTTGCTCTTTCTCTCATCCCCATTGACTTCCACTCCTTCTCTACTCCGGCTTCTCGAGGCGTTTGGCTCGCTCTCTGGCTTACTAATAAACCCTAATAAATCAACAGCACTCAATATCTCTCTCCCCCTTTAGAGTTGACGCACCTAAAGCAGATTCTACCATTCCCTTGGTCGCGCTGTCATATCCCATTCTTAGGTATTAAACTGACCCCTAAGTTATCAGACCTTTACGCAGCTAACTATCTTCCGATGCTAAACCATCTTTCTGCCCTTTTGACCAAATGGTCTTCCTTACCCCTCGCATGGCTAGGCAGAATAGCAGTTATCAAGATGTCAATCCTCCCAAAAATTCTATATCTATTTAGAGTCCTTCCAGTCCCAGTCCCCCCTCACTACCTCCGCACACTACAGCGTCGCATTTTTTCCTATGTATGGGGTAATACTTGTCCTCGTATACCTCGCTCCACCCTATACCGTCATAAGCTCAAAGGTGGTCTAGGCCTACCTGACATCAGCAAATACTATCAAGCAGCGCATTTAGCCCAATTACCTAAGTACCATGCAACCTTTGAAATCCCTCAATGGGTTGCACTTGAATCGATAGAATGTGACCCCTTATCTACAGCTAACTTACTCTGTTTGAGGCCTATAGACCGCCGCTCTATAACCAACCCCATCACCTCTCACTTTTTATCCCTATGGGATAAACTGAAAACCCGATATCCCCTCCAATCGCTACATAATCCTCTGCTCTCGTTTTTACGAAACCCAGCTTTTCCCCCGGCCTGGCAGACGCCCCTTTTATTCAAAGCCTGGTCCTCTTCTAATTTGCTCCGCACGCATCATTTCCTGCAGAGGAATAAGTTTAAAACCTTTGCCTCGCTGTGGGAAACACATGGCCTCCCAGCTTCCGAGATATTCCAATACTTACAGCTACAACACTTTTATGCTCCCTACGCTACAACAACAAATCGGCCAGATGCTATGTCTTTCTTCGAACGAGCGTGCTACAAAGACCCCCATAGACGTGGGCTTATTTCTTGCTTATATTCACTCTTCACTACTTCGATTACCACGTCCCCCCCTCTGTATACCCATAAGTGGGAAGTGGATTTGGGCAGGAAACTCGACCCATCTGACTGGGATCACATTTGGGCTAACACAAAATCATCTTCGCAGAACATTGTAGCATTGGAAACGAATTATAAAGTTTTAACCCGCTGGTACTTGGTCCCAGCGAGAATCGCAAAATTTACCCCTAATTACTCGCTCAACTGTTTTAGAGGCTGTACAGACTTAGGGACGCACTACCATATGTGGTGGGATTGCCCAGTGGCCCGGGTATTTTGGGATGAAATTTTCACCATACTATCCACACTTAGCGCTATCACTTTAAGACCTGATCCAACAACAGCCCTACTCAATCAGTGCCCCCCTGGCGTCTCCAACTCGCAATTCAAGCTCCTTATGCAAGTTACAACAGCGGCTAAGCAGGTTATAGCGAAATCCTGGAAATCCCCCACCCTTAGTGTTGCTGCCGTCAAATCCAGAATAACACAAGCCATGATACATGCAAAGGTGGAAGCCACAATTCTTGACAAGATCCCTAAATTTTTTCACATATGGAACCCCTGGGTAGAGCACTTCCTCCCGCCTAACTTTGATGAATCACTCCTTCTCCCTTGATTTCTATATTGTGCGCCCAGAATACTGTCAATAGTCCTTCGTGGGCAACTCATGGAGTCTGCTGTAAACTAGCTGATTGTTCATGGAAGTCATCGTTATTGTTTTTTTTCCCATACCCTCCCTTCCTCCCCTGTCTGATCCCCCTCCAAACTTCCCCCTACTTCTTAAATGCACTTAAGAGACGTTACTTGGATTGGCTGGGACGATAATGTCATCTATTGCCGACTCTTATGTTCTTGCTTTTGCTTGAATTGTATAGACATCTGTAATGTGATCCTCATTCATTTTTCTTCAATGTCCTATAGCCTCTTCAATGTCCACTGTATATCTACAATGTCTCCTTGATTGTGTTGTTAAAGTTTTCTCTTTTGTTAATAAAAATGTTTGAACAAGAAAACATGCCACCTAAATGCGCATAAAACACGCCTCTTGCTACACCTCTGCCACTGTATGAGTTGAAATAAAACTCACAACTGCTGGCCTTGCTTTGCTGAACATTCCTTATGACTTGCATGGGTGTCTTTGCATTCACAGGATGGAATTTTATCAAATGTAAACCCCTTGAAGGTAGTGCATGCATCGTTTGCAAAACAAACCAAAGAGACTGATTTACTAAAACTGGAGTGTGCAAAATCAGCTTCCAGGTTGTATTGTCAAAGCCTAATTGAACAAGCTTAAGTTAGAAGCTCATTGGCTACCATTCACATCTGCACCAGACTCTGAGTGCTCCACATTTAGTAACTCTCCCCCAGAGATTCACTGTTACTTTGTATTTTGCAAAGACCCTGCAAAAGTTGTAATACACAGAACGTCTTGCTGATTTGTGTGCTGTGCATCTTTAGAAATTTTTTTTGCTTGATAATATCATCATTATCACTGATCATGTTGCCCAATTTGTTATAAGTAGTTAAAACAAATATATCTTTTTCAGGCATAGGAAGGTATGGCAGTACTTCAACTTCCATCTTCTTTTGGTCATCAAGTTCACCCTGGCCATTTACAGTTGCAAGAAAAAGTATGTGAACCCCTTTGGATTACGTGGAGTTTTGCATGAATTGGGCATAAAATGTGCTCTGAACGTCATCTAAGTCACAACAATAGAAGAACACAGTCTGCTGAACATAATACTACACAAACATTAGATGTTGCCATGGTTTAATTGCACATAACATGTAAACATTCACAGTGCAGGGAGGAAAAAGTATGTGAACCTTTGGACTTAATAACTGGTTGACCCTCCTTCGGCAGCAATAACCTCAACCAAATGTTTCCTGTAGTTGCAGCTCAGACCTGCACAACGATCTGGAGTAATTTTGGACCACTCCTCTTCACAAAACTGTTTCAGTGTAACAATATGCTTGGGATGTCTGGTGTGAATCGCTCTCTTAAGGTCATGCCACAGCATTTCAATCGGGTTGAGGTCAGGACTCTGACTGAGCCACTCCAGAAGGCGTATTCTGTGCTGTTGCAGCCATTGTTTTGTTGAATTACTTGTATGCTTTGGGTCATTGTCCTGTTGCATCACCCATCCTCTGCGGAGCTTCAGTTGGCGGACAGATGGTCGTACCTTTTCCTGCAAAATGTCTTGATAAACTCTGGAATTCATTTTCCCATCAATGACAACAATCCCTCCAGGCCCTGAGGCAGCATAGCAGCCCCAAACCATGATGCTCCCTCCGCCATGTTTTACAGTGGGGATGAGGTTTTGATGTTGGTGTGCTGTGCCTTTTTTTCTCCACACATAGTGTTGTGTGTTCTTCCCAAACAACTCAATCTTGGTTTCATCTGTCCACAGTATATTTTGCCAGTAGTGCTGTGGAACATCCAGGTGCTCTTTTGCAAACTTCAAACGTGCTGCAATATTCTTTTTGGACAGCAATGGCTTCCTCCGTGGTGTCCTCCCATGTACTCCATTCTTGTTTAATGTTTTCCTTATTGTAGATGTGTCAACAAAAATGTTAGCATGTGCCAGAGATTTCTGTAGGTCTTTAGCGGACACTCTGGGATTCTTCTTTACCTCATGCAGCATTCTGCGCTGTGCTCTTGCAGTCATTTTTACAGGACGACCATGCCTAGGGAGAGTAGCAACAGTGCTAAACTTTCTCCATTTGTAGACAGTCTGTCTTACCATGGACACATGAACATCAAGGCTTTTGGAGGTACTTTTGTAACCCTTTCCAGCTTCATGCAAGTCAACAATTCTTGATCGTAGGTCTTCTGATAGCTCTTTTCTGCGAGGCATGGTCCACATCAGACAGTGCTTCTTGAAACCAGTAAACCCAAAACAGGTGTGTGTTTTTTAAGGGCAGGACAGCTGTCAGCAACACATCCAATATCATCACACTGATTGGAGTCAAGGTTGGCTCACTCCTGGCTCCAATTAGCTCTGGGAGAAGTCATTAAGCTAGGGCTTCACATACTTTTTCCTCCCTGCACTGTGAATGTTTACATGTTATGTGCAATTAAACCATGGCAACATCTAATGTTTGTGTAGTATTATGTTCAGCAGACTGTGTTCTTCTATTGTTGTGACTTAGATGACATTCAGAGCACATTTTATGCCCAATTCATGCTAAACTCCATGTAATCCCAAGGGGTTCACATACTTTTTCTTGCAACTGTATGTGTGCACTGCCATTATCCTGACTGGTCTTATTGACACTTGGGCCAGGAAACCATGAGCCATAATATATATTGTGGTACTGGCTGTAGCTGCTGCCTCATGTGTTGGCTGTGATAAGCATCTGGCTGTAGAGTGAGAAATCCAGGGAGGATAAAGTACAGTAGTTGGAAAATTCATAGTTGGTGAGCACACAACACTGGAATAGTCTTAGTGAAAAAGTGCGTTTCCACCAATGTACTGTATATAGTGGCAAATGTAGTAACATCTTGGCCAAGAAAATTATGGCAAGGGGGATGAAGAGGAAAATAATGAGCTTGGCATTCTTGACTACTGTCCTTTTTTAGCTGAAGAGTGTGGTAGCACTCCATGTGCCCAATATGAGTCAAAAACCCCATGAGTTAAAGGCAGCAAACAGTGTCACCCTTGTTAAAGCTGTGCATGTAAAAAGTAACCCTGACACATAACAACAATTTTTTTAGGGAGTAGGTTGCTTCATTGCTACATTCTTCTGATGTCTGAGGTTCCCAATCTGTTTTCACCAGGCCGCCTATACTAACAAATCACCCAGTCATTATAAACAGCAAATGTGACATCAGGGATTCCCTTCCCACCTTCACTTTTCCTACCTCTATTGCCTAAAGCATCGTCGCCATCAACAACTCACAAAATTTTGATCCAATTTTAGCATCCTGAGTTACAACGTACTGTCTAGTTGTTGTAATCACTTTTGCAATCAGTAGATAATCCAAACACTATAGAGATCATCTAGGCCTTAAAAGATGACACTACACTGGGCACATTATGACGAAGATGTCTGCTTGCTGTAAATTAACTGGCAGCTGACATTTTGTGTAACATAAAGGAAAATGTTAGTGAGTTTTGTTGCTGCCATTGCTGATAAATTGATTGTTTTTCAAATACATTTCCAGAAATGGTTTCCATTTCTATTTATAGTGGCAGGGGCACATCCGGTGACACTGCAATGATTTGTCATTGTCATATTCAATACTTTAATTGCTTTGCTTCATACCTGCCATTTGCTAAAAAGGTGTTTTAACAAAATGAATGAAGCATGTAACCAAGCACTATACAAACACATGTTTAATAAGAGTTTAAAGAAACTCAGCAATAGCAATAATTACCTAACAATGTCATGCAGATCTTCACAATTAATCACTAATAAATATATTGACTTTAAAGAGTTTACAAAATGTATTGACTGTAAAAGCTTTACATTTCTGGTCTGAAATTATTTTTCTGCCTTCTACTCTTTAAATACACAAGAAAGTCACAGCATTTACCTGGTGACAGAGCACACACTGCAACAGTATTATATTAATACACACGATTTTGTTTTTAGAAAAAATGATTGTATTTGTAATCCACAAGAATGTAATTTTGCAACCTGGAGAAGCCCTGTAATTCTACCCAATGTACCACCATTAACTGTATAAAAGCTGGGTACAGGCACACAAGATTGTTCATCTGGTTGCTGCACTTTTGAAGCACAGAGAGGTCTGGCTATAACAAATGTGATTGCTGTTCAGTTCTAAACTCCATGGCACTGTTAACTTGATATATGCAACATGTTTAATCTGTGTAAAAATTTGTAACTTTTCCACTATTTTTTCTGTGCTGATCCTGTACCATACTGCAGTGATTGGAAATAGTTCTACGAAAAAAGAAAAATATGGATTTTTTTATCTTTTTATTTCTTCTTCATCAGGTTAATTTATTGGGAATCTCTTATTGGGAAACCTATGCAACCCCTGTACATCTAGCCATGAGTGGCTACTGCTCATCAAAAAAACCTTACGTATTTCTCTCAGTACAGGTTTCCTGTAATGAAGAGTTGTTTGTAGCTTTAGTAGTTCCTGAGCTGCTGACCCCAAACAAACAGGCAGCGAATGAATATTAAAATGAGAATACCTGATATGTGTAGTTTTTCAGGGTCAGTAACTCAACTTTTATGAGCAATTGGATCAGCATTAAAGACAGAAAACTGGCATTTTCAAAAAGATTGATCTGCAAAGGTAGCCTAAACTAAATTGAAAAATAAAAATGTTCTATAGTAAATGACTGGATTAAAATCTGTGCAGATAAATGTCATTTAGAGTGTAAAAGTTTAAATTTGGTTGGTGGTTATAAAATTAGATGGAACACATCTTACTAGAGACAAACACAAAAAAGTCAGAAAAAATAATACATACCGTCTCCCACACAAAAAATACATAGGTGTGAATGCATGCTTAAACGAACACTTGATCACGAGGCTCTATGTATGAAACATGCACTCACTGGACGGTCACCATGATAATCATAGTGTAAGCAGAGACATTAACTATTTTTAACTGTAGACAACTATTAATATTTGATACAATTTAAATTTCCATACTAAGGTAGGCAATTTAGTATAGCCCTTGCCCATGTGGGTTCTGTTGGACAGGTCTCTTTTACAGGTTCTGTGCTAGATTCAAATACCCTGTCCCTATTTTAGTAGCTTTGCTGACATGTGCAACAGATTAGGTCAACATAGTAGGTCTTTTACAAAGTAGTCCTATTATTGCACCAAATTCAAAAACCAATACCTCCAATTTGTATGGACAATCTGGCTTCATTGCATCTCTGCACATGGTGATTGCAACGATGTATGCTGTTTCCAACAGGTACATGAATCAGTTTGTTGTGTGGAGACATGATGGAGATCTAAGGTGTTTCATAGACACTTTTTATTAATTCACTATTTATGCCAACTGCTTACAGTCTTTGCCACTGTTTTTTTTACTCTTCATCATCCACAGTATAGATCTGACACTATTTTGTAACTATGAAAGTAATTTAAATAGTGTCTGTGACTTCTTTATTATTGCACCAAGCCACACAACAAGCAGAAAAATATTGGGATATGGCAACAAGTCTTTTTCACCTGGAAACTTTAAGTTGTAAAAATGAATACAATAGTTTTATAATCCCTGTTTCCATTTAAAGGAGACATGTGAGATTGAAAAAAAAACATATTTACCCACTTGCTGCAGCATCTGTCCAATACTACAAGTTGTCCCCCACTGCCTCTAAGCCCAAAAAAGAGTGATCACATGATTGCTGATTGTGCAGTTCTGGGGTCTGCTCTGAGCAAAGAACCAGTGACTGTCAGTCACAACTCTCTGCTCTGCCCCTCCAGCGCTCCCTGGAGCACCAGGCTGTGGAGTGGGCAGGAGCAGCTGGCTCAGGCTCTCATGCTGGGAGCCTGAGCCAGCTGCTGGGCAGGAATGTGGGTGAATCAAGACATTATTGTCTGGATCCTATCAGAGACTGGAGTGGATCTGAGACGTCAGCTGACCGTAGATTTTAGCCCACTGTCATTTGACTCTGGGTCACAGGAGTACAAAAGTAAGTGCACTCCTATGACCCACATGACAAGTATGGCCAAACAAGCTTTGGTCATACATCTCTTTTAAGTTGATTGCTAGGTACAAGAACTTGGATATACACCTTAATAGCCACAAAGGATACTTATCCACTTGTCACAACTTGTTTTTCCTCCTGTTGGCACTGTGCTTCCCTGAGCAGAAAGCTTCAGTTTTGGTGTCCAGCAGCAGGTGCCACCCAGCACTCAGCGGGTGTCTCCTAGCAATCAGCTCCATCTGGCCACACCTGCTGGGAGGGTACATAACCACTTCCCACTCGGCCTTTAGTAGTATGATAGCCAGGAGAACCTCTCAAGCTCCCAAATTGCGTTTTTCCCTGTGGCAAGATTTGTCACCAGCTGTGTACCTCGGACACAGCCAATGACAGATCTGTGTACCTGCTCCGTTGCTAGTACCATGTGACCTGCTGTGCCCAATCACAGCAGGTCACATGACAGTTGTGTACAATGGATGGCTTCCTTTCATGCCATCCATCATATACAAGTGTGTCTAGCTGTGAATGGTCACAGTGATCACATGCACAGGCTTGGCCAATCACAGCCCATCTGCGTCATATGATTAGCCATGGCCAATCACAGCTAATCACAACAGAAAAACCTGAATTAATTGATTTCATTCAGTAAAATGCTTGCTTATAGCAAATAAATTCTTTGCTATAAGCAATCAAATTGTGTAAAAAAAAATACTGATCACTTCCCCAAAGTAGTACAATGTTACTATGGTAACATTATACTACTTTGGTCATAGTGTAATATGAGAAAAAAAATCTTAAAATAAGAGAAAAAAATTGAAAACAAATTTGCAAAAAAATATAATTTTTTTTTTTGTACCGTCACCAGTCAATGTCCCTGATCACCACCACACCAATTATATGATGATGCTGTACTGCACTGGTGACAGCATGTAAAAAAAAAATTGTGAAAATAATTTTTTAAATTTCTTCATTTTCTAAAAATATCGACAAAAAATTACAACTTCAAAAAACTTGCCATGCCTCTTATGAAATACGTTGGACTGTCTACTTTGCAAAAAGGGATCATTTGGGGGATATCTGTACTGTTCTGACATTTCTGGGCCTCAAGAAATTAGATTGGCCGTCAGTACTTCAGGAGTGATCAATTTTCAGATACTGTATATCCCATAGTTTGTGAACTCTATAACTTTCTTACAGACTAAATAATAAACACTGATTTGGGTTATTTACAAGCAAAAAGTAAAAACCCAGTGGTGATTAAATACCACCAAAAGAAAGTTCTAGTTGTGTGAATAAAATGATAATGAAAGTTAGTTTGGGTACAGTGTTACATGACCGCGCAATTGTCATTCAAAGTGTGAGAGCGCTGAAACCTGAAAATTGGCCTGGGCAGGAAGGAGGTAAAAGTGCCGTGTATTGAAGTGGTTAAATTCCACTTTGGGTATGGCTCCTTGTGTCAGTGTTTTGGTTGCTCCTGTTTTTTATCCTATTTGCCATCTCCTGCCAGACTCATTTGCCAATAATTCCTGAATCTGCTCTTGCTCCTGCCCTGTATCCAGTTTCCTGTTACCTTGTCACTTTTCTCCTTCTCAGTTGTGTTTCCCCCTTCCCATCTGCTTCCCCAGAAGTCCCCCTGCCTTTCATATTTCACACTTGTACATATTTATATATTTAGTTAGTAGTTTAGGTTTCTACATTTTGGTTGTTCACCTTAATTTCATGTGTTTTCATGTTTGCTGCTGTTGGTGTGTGTTTATTGTTCACTGTAAATAAACCTCACTTTAACCACTTGCCCTCCTGAGGATTTACCCCCCTTCCTGACCAGGCCATTTTTTGTATTATGGCACTGCGTTACTTTAACTGACAAATGCGCGGTCATGCAATGCTGCACCCAAATGAAAGTATGTCCTTTTTTTCCCCACAAATAAATCTTTCTTTCAGTGGTATTTGACTGCCTGTGCGGTTTTTATTTGTGCTATAAACAAAAAAAGACCGACAAGTTTGAGAAAAAAACAATATTTTTAACTTTTTGTTATTAAACATGTCCAAGTAAAAAATCTAATTTAATCATAAATTTAGGCCAAAATGTATTCTGCTACATGTCTTTGCTAAAAAAAATTCCAATACATGTAAATTAATTGGTTTACGTGAAAGTTATAGCATATACAAATGGCAGTATATATACTGGGATTTTGTTTTTTTTACTAGTACTGGCGGCAATCAGAGACTTATAGAGGGACTGCGGTGGGCAATTTGACACTGGGGGGAACTGATTTGGTGTCACTGACATCCCCAGTGACACCAATACAGTGATCAGTGCTAATGAAAAGCACTGATACTGTACTAATGGCACTGGGCAGGAAGGGGTTAACATCTGGGGTGACCAAAGGGTTAACTGTGTGCTGTGTGTGCTTTACTATGAGGCTATGTCTGTGCTTTCCACTTTAAGCACACTGCTTTGTATTGGCAACATTGTTGCCACTCACTTCCAAGCTCCTCGAGCGCTTAGTCTACGATCGCCTAAGCGTCCACTTAACTGACAACAATCTCCTTGATCCACTACAGTCCGGCTTCTGTCCCCTACACTCCACTGAAACCGCCCTCCTCAAAATCACCAACGACCTACTAACCGCCAAAGCCAAAGGCGACTACTCTGTCCTCCTTCTCCTGGACCTCTCCACGGCCTTCGACACAGTTGACCACCCCCTCCTCCTTAATAAACTACTCTCCCTTGGCATCAGAGACACCGCTCTCTCCTTGTTCTCCTCTTACCTATCCCGACGCTCCTTCAGCGTTTCCTACAACGGTGCCACCTCCCCTTTCCTCCCCCTCTCTGTTGGGGTCCCCCAGGGTTCCGTCCTTGGACCTCTTCTCTTTTCCATCTACACCTCCTCCCTTGGCAAACTCATACACTCCCACGGCTTCAACTACCACCTCTACGCTGATGACACTCAAATTTACCTCTCCACCCCTCACCTCACCCCCACATTCTCCGCCCGCATCACTCACCTCCTAAACGACATCTCTGACTGGATGTCGCTCCATTTCCTCAAGCTTAACCTCTCCAAAACCAAGCTTCTTGTCTTTCCCCCTCCCCGCACCCCCCCCCATCCTATCTATCACTACCAACAACACCACCATCAATCCCGCCCCGCAAGCCAAAGTCCTTGGCGTCATTCTGGACTTTCCTTCCAACCTCATGTCAAATCACTTACAAACACATGCAGGCTCCACCTTTGCAACATCGCCAAGATACGCACCTTCCTTACCCCAGACACCACTAAACTACTCGTACACTCCCTGATTATCTCACGCCTCAACTACTGCAACTCCCTCCTCACCGGCCTACTTCAGTGCAAGCTCTCCCCGCTTCAGACCATCCTGAACTCAGCGGCCAGACTCATCCACCTCACCAGCCTCTCCACCTCTGCCACCCCCCTCTGCCTATCCCTCCACTGGCTCCCTATTTCCCAACGCATCAAATTCAAACTACTCACTCTGACCTACAAAGCCATTCACAACACTGCCCCTAACTACCTCACCAACCTGATTCCCAGGTACCACCCTACCCGTACCCTTCGCTCTTCACAGGACCTCCTTCTATCTTGCTCCCTGGTCTCCTCCTCCCACGCACGACTGCAAGACTTCTCCAGGTCCTCCCCCATCCTCTGGAACTCACTACCCCAATCCATCAGACTGTCACCTTCCCTTCTCACCTTCAGGCGCTCCCTGAAAACCCACCTCTTCAGGAAAGCCTACCCCACCCTCACCTAACAGCCATTCTCCTTCATTCCTCCTACCACTCCATCCCCCACAGCCACTTCCTCATGTACCACTACCCCCTCCCTCCTAGATTGTAAGCTCGAAATAGTAGGGCCCTCTAACCCCTCGTGTGCTGTTTGTTGTTGCTGTACTGTTTCATGTATTGTCCCCCCCTCTATTGTACAGTGCTGAGCAAACCCTTTGACGCTATATAAACTCGATGTAATAATAATAATAATAATAATTACTTTGTAAAAATAGCAGTGACGTCATCATGATGCTGTGCATAGCCTGTGCGGAGAGCAGAGCTGAGGGAGAAACCTAGCAGGTCCACTTTCTACAGAGTAAAAAACTACAGAGGGTGAGTACAAGACCAGTCACTCTGCACAAGTAGAGAGAGCAGTAGTGACTGGTCATTACAGGCGTTTACTGCACTGTATACTGCACACATCTGGAAGATAAATGCATAGTAAAACAAGATTTAAATAGGAATAGATATCCCTCCTGTGTTTAGACAATACATTTCACCCAGAATTTGACCTTCAAATAAAATTGCAGTGCCCTATACTGTATTCCTACACAGTGTTAAACAAAGGCCTTCTATGGCTGTGTGCCTTATATATTGTACTTTACCTGGGTATAAAAGCAATCAAAAGCTACATTTTGGTCAGTGTTTTTCATAACAATGGGGTGTGTTAAATAATTTAGGACACTGGGCATGCTTCAATCACCCACAAAAGTATTTACCATACACAAGGCGTGTGTAGTAATCCAGTCCTTCTGCCATGCTTGCTGCATCCTCCCTCCCACTCACTGCCATTTCACAGATCTTAAAATGAATCCAGGAGGTTTTGTGAAATAGAGCAGTTCCAGCAACCACTGCTGTCAAAAGGGGCTACCAGACTCCATGTTTAGCAATAAGGTTCACATGTAAAGTTGAAAGATACAAAGTAAAATATTTCCTTTTGTATCTAGTTTGTTTTATTCATTCAAAGCTCATCTGTTTGATTTGCTGATGCTGTCAGTTAAAGCAACCTGACAAGTAAAAGAATAAATACAGTAAATAATATTTGTCTCTATTTAATCCCTTATTAACCTTAGTTTACCCTAATCAACCCCAATTCACTTTTTATTCTCCTTCTCCCTTCAGCTATTATATTCCTGCTTTTTTTTTTTTTTTTCGTTTGTTTGTTTCTGTTTTTTAAGTCATTAAGTGCTTCCTGCCCACCTGCCCTCAATGTACTGTGGCCGGGCAGCAGCTACAGGCAAAGCGACATACCCGTACATCGCCCAGGCTGTATTAACATAAGGGGGTGCTGTGTGCCTGAGCAGGCACACAGAGTTCCCCCCACCACAACTGCTGTGTCCAGCAGACATAGCGGAATAAAGATCCCAGGGAACAGGACCCGGTGATCATGTGATCGCTATGCGATCACATGATCACAGCGTAAGCAAAGCTGTTATGAATCAATGTCATTCATAACAGCTTTGCTTCTCTTCCTAGTGAGCTGTGATTGGCCCACAGCTGTCACATGATACATGGGGCCAATCACAGCACCCTGTACCAGCATGTGACCAGCTCCAGCCCATCACAGATCACTATCTGTCAAAAACCTAACTCATTGATGGCAGTTCATGAATGAGTTAGATTCATGACAGCAAGCTTTGCATTTCAGAAGAAATTATCTTTATTTCTCCTGCAAATAAAAGTGTAAATTAAACAAATGTTAAAAAAATAAAAAAAAATACCATATTGAGAATTTTTTTAAGGGTTTTTTTAACTACTTGCCAACCACTTACCTGCATTTTGTGGGCAAGCAGCAGCTCTTGGCAAAGCGATGTAATCTTGTGTCACTTCCTGTTTTGAGGTGTGAACGCACCTGCGCCCCTGCTGCCCCCCGTGGTTGGTCCAGGGAGAGAAAAGAGAACACGGCACCGAGTAAAAGCCCTATATTTTACACACACGTTAGATCAGCACATTTAACCCTTTGATCATCCCTATTAACCCTTTGATCGCCCTGTAACCCAGCCAGTGCCCTTAGTACAGTGTTAGTATATAGAATTTTTCACTGATTGCTAAATTCCTGCCACTAGCCACATCAGATAACGTCAGGGTCAGTAAGCACCCCTCCCAGCCAGGGTCAGCTAGCCTTTGATTGCCTGCACGCTATCGCACTCACGCTGTAGGTCGCTGATCACTGCCATTACTAGTATAGTGTTTGTACACATCAATATATTGATCATGAACAGAACTATACTAGTGCCTCCTTCGTGTAGTGTCCCCAAAAATGCAGTGTTAGCAGGATCAGCCCTGTTCACTGCCAGCACTAGCATTTAGCCCCTTTGCTGTTTTTCATAGAAGTTTTGTACCAATTGATTGTGGGCCAATACAATTTATACGCACAACAATACATCACCGCTCATCAAAATTCAGCTCTTGCTAGACAATTCACATGGAAACCTATCACAGTTTCTGAATTTAAATATTTTTTGGGACATTCAACACGGGCATTGCAAAAAAGAATGAATTGCGGTCATATTGGTCCACAGACTCAATTCATCATATTTCCATGTTGTCTGCTGTTACACATATGCCCAACATGGAACAGCAATGTACTAGTATGTCACTTGAATTTAAGTGGTTATAACGGGATGATGCCTGCAGCTACCGGCATCATCCTGGTATAGTTTTTTTCAGCTGGTGGTCTGTTTTTATGTTAAAGCAACCCTAGTGGCCAATTCGCTGCTGAATTGTTTTTATGAGCAGCAGGAAGGGACACCCCTCCTGCTGCCTTCCACAGTTTTCTTGGGCTCTCCTGTCCCATAGGGGAATCCAAGACTGCAGCAGGCAGATCCAGTGGCTGACTATAGAGCTGATCAGAGACCAGAATTACTCCAATCATCTCTATAGTGTGACTTAAAAAAATTCAGCACCCACCGTTTTATTCTCTAGGGCCTCTGCTATAAAAAATATATCATATTTGGGGGTTCAAAGTAATTTTCTAGCAAAAAAAACAGTTTTTTCATGTGAACAAAAAGTGTCAGAAATGGCTTGGCCTTCAAGAGTGGGTGATAAGTGGCATAAGCTTCTACTGTTGGCCCTGAAATGCCAGGATAGTAGAAGCAACCCCTCCAAATGACCCTTTTTGAAAAGTAGACACTCCAAGGTATTTGGTAGGAGGTATGGTGAGTATCTTACAGATCTCATTTGTTGCCACATGTTTTTGGAAAACGAAGAAAGAAAACAAAAATGTATTTTTTCTTTTTCAAAACCCTGTGACAAAAAATGATATCTGTAAACTACTCACCATGCCTCCTATAAAATTCCTTGGGGTATCTACTTTCCAAAAAGGAGTAATTTGGGGGGTGGTGGGGGTGTTTGTACTATCCTGGCATTTTAGAGCCGAAACTGTGATAGGTAGTGGGGAAGTGATATGAGGAAATATGCCCTTTGAAAACCAGGAGGGGGTCATTGGATTTTGGGGGCCTGTATGTAGCTAGGCTGCAAAAAGTCACTCCCATGTGGTATCCCCATACTTAGGAGAAGTAGAAGAATATGTTTTGGGGTGCTATTCCACATATACTCATGGCATTCATGAGTAATATATTATTAAAGTGACAACTTTGTGTAAATTAAAAAAAAATAGTCATTTTCAAAAAATTTGTGGCAAAAAATAAATGTTCCATGGACTCAACATGCCTCTCTGCAAAATCCTTGGGGTGTCTACTTTCCAAAAAAGGGTCATTTGGGAGGAGTTTGTACTGCCCTGGCATTTTAGCACCTCAAGAAATGTGATGTGGTTTATGTTTTAGAATGCCCGTGCCACCTCCAATATATGGGTAGAACAGGAAGATTATTAAAAACTAGGATAGGAGAACATTTAAATAATATCAAAAAAGGTTATGATAAACATAGTGTGTCAAGACATTTTAAATTAAAGCATAATAGTGATCCTAGTTTATTGACCTTCTATGGGATAGATAGGGTTAAAAAACATTGGAGAGGTTCAGATATGATCAATGAGACTTCTAAAAGAGAAACATTTTGGATTTATGAATTAAATTCTTTAAAGCCCAATGGATTAAATATTGATATTAATTTGAATTGTTTTCTCACCAGTTTTTAATTTCTGTGGATTAGAGTCAGTTTAGATGGTTGAGTTATTACATATATTGCATCTATATAGTATATTTGTTCGTGGAGGATAGAATGTCGGTGGAGTGCTTCTTTTAAAATGGTACTAGCCCTTACAATAATGATTTACATTTTTATTATATCTGATTTATTAATTTTTTGATAGATATTATTTATAATGTTCTGTATTCAATCTCTCCCTTTTGGGAGTTTTTGAATATATAGTTCAGAGAACAATTTTTTATGAATACCAGTCTAAAAATTATGAGAGTTTTTCTTGTTACTTATAAGGAATAATATATTCATTGTGATGGTCAATTCTTTACAATGTTATATGCTCATTATAATGTTAATTGCCATTTTTATATAGAGATTGAGAATGCTGTATTAGAGATATACTTAATACCTTATTAGTGATAATAATAACTTGCAGAGATCGAGCGGTTATAGGTAAAACAATGCCGTTAGATTGGGTAATATGATGCCGCATTGCGGCGAGTGCAGAGTATATAGAGAGAGAGCATGGCGTCTGACATCCATTCCGCTCCGTGAGAACGTCTAGTGATGAAACACGTAGGGCAGGACTTGGTGGATGTGACGTCAAGACGTTTCCCGAGGATGTCGGCGGTACACAAGCAAGCTGGGTCCGTCTGTGGTTTACCTGAACGCTGTATTGCTTGTGTCGGCTGGGACACCTTGTTTGTGAGTGTAATACCTTGTTTTAATAAAAATATGTGTTTTTAACGTACTGCACCATGAATTCCTCTCTTAATTCCTCGAGTACTGCTATTACATTGTGAAGAGGCAGTGACCATATATAAGAGTGATTTCATTTGTGCTGAGTGCCCTCCTGCAGAGTATTGCTCTCAGACCATTTGAAATTTGTACAGAGCATCGCTCCCAGAGCAATAGCGCTTATGCTGGTTTATAATTTGATCAGCATATAGCTCTGGTGAGTTTATTCATTTTATTTGGTGGTGGATTCAGTCACAGTGAAATTGTTGAACATGGAGTTTTCACATGTTTATTTATGATTATCACCAATTTATTTTGGACTTTATTGACACAAATAATTGGACACATTTTTTTCATTGTTTTCATTTTTTTATTATATTTTTTAGTATATATATATATCATTTGTTTGATGATGTGATGGACATTTTTATTGATTTACACTGTTAGATAATATGAGTATTTTATAAGCGCATTCCTACGTTTATTTGTATTATGCACCTTTTTTTCAAGGGTTAGGTTTGCAGCTTTTCATATAATTTGTTTATTTTGTAAGATATAATTTGGCGCTATTCTTATATAGTTCCCAAACAGGTCTGCCATAGAATTATTTATTTCAGGTACTTATATAGCACCATCAATTTATGCAGAGTTTACATTTATATTGTACATTCACATCAGTTCCTGCCCTCAAGGAGCTTACAATCTAAGGTCCCTAACTCACAAAATCATACATTTGCATGTTAGGTACAATTTAGATAGGAGCCAATTAACCTACCAGAATGTAGGAAATCCACGCAGGCACACAGAGAACATGCAGACTCCAGGCAGGCAGTGCCATGGTTGAGATTCAAACCAACAACCTTAGGCTCCATTCACATCTGACCATAGTTTATCAGTGCTTTTTGTGTGATTTTTCATGCATATTTTACAGCAATTTGTGAGCTTTTTGTGCATTTTCATGCAGCTTTTGTAGCCATTTTTGAGCTTTGCCATTTTTTTTTGTTTGCCAGTAGAGGAAATTATCATTTATTGCATCATTTGTTGCTAGGTTTTTCTGCCTCAGCCTTTCCATCAGTTTTTTTTTAAATAATATTATTATTAATGTATTATTATTTTGTTTTTTGTTAGGGTAAGGGATTAGAGTTAAGGTTAGGTTAGGGTTAGGATTAGGGGTTAGGGTTTGTATTTTATTTATTATTTTCTCATTATTTATTTATTTATTGTTAGGGTAAGGGTGATAATAATAATAATAATAATAATAATAATAAAAATGTATAAATAAATATTAAATAAATACACAAGTAAATAAAAATAATCATAAATAAATACTATGTAATAATAAATAAATAAATAATAATTAACCCGTAACCTTGACCCCCTTGCAGGGTTTTCCTCACACTTCCTATTTTGGCTATGGGACAGGGAGTAAATAAAAATCTCCCCAAATGGGACACAGATGACCAAAAATATTGACAAGTTAAAATCTTGCCCTCTTAAGCTATTCAAAAGGAAAATAAGTTCTAGATTAGTTTAGTCTTACTTTAACCACTTGCCCTCCAAAGGATTTACCTTCTTTCCTGACCAGGCCATTTTTTTGTAATACGGCGCTACGTTAATTTAACTGACAATTTTGCGGACATGCAACGCTGTACCCCAATGAAATTTACGTCCTTTTTCCCCACAAACAGAGCTTTCTTTTAATCATCACCTTTGCTGCTGATCCTATATGATTTGATTTACTGGTTTAGCGGATGGAAACCTCAGGAGTCGTATGGTGAGATATATACTCCTTATGGGAAACATGCTATGATGGTTGCAGCACTTATTCCTTGTATGTGTTTCTTTTGGTGGTATTTGATTGCCTGTAAGTTTTTATTTTTTGTGATATAAACAAAAAAATGCTAACAATTTTGAGAAAAAAACCCCAATATTTTGGACTTTTTGCTATTAAACATGTCCAGTAAAAAATTTTTTAAAAATCTAACTGTTTCATAAATTTAGACCAAAATGTATTCTGCTACGTCTTTGCTAAAAAAAATCCCAATACGTGTAAATTAATTGGTTTACATGAAAGTTATAGAGCTTACAAATGGCTTTCATAACTTTCCTTTGTTGTAAATATAGTCAGTCAGTGCCAGCCAACCTGCCTAAATTAAAGTAGGCATTTTATTTACACCTATATTCAAAATGGTAAGGCAAAGAAGGGGGCAGAATAATTCATTTTATTGGTAACAGCACAGAGTGGTGGTTCTCATGATTTTTTCAAAGTACTACATCATTAATCCAAAACAAACTGCTGCAATTGTCAACTAATTATCTAATTTCCCTTCCTATTTGCAACACGGAGGTCATGGCAAGCAAAAAGGTGACCTGATAATAAGTTGTAGGCAGGGTGTTGCTCAATCCTTCTGCTCCAACAGTCTGTACAAACACTGTTCATCACAGCTGGCCAGGTCACCAATCTCCACCACTGTTTACTCACAGTTTCCCCTTTTTGAGTGAACGTGACAACAAGCTTTCCTGTCAAGAGAGATATGGCACTGAAGAGGAGAGCATCATATCAGAGACATTCCTAATAAGCATGCTTACCTCTCATGTAGAAGTGCATTTGTACTTTTATTTTGCAATAACTGAATTTAAAGGAGTTGGAAATGGTATTTAGATTGCTAAAGCATTAAATATAACTGCCTTTTTATTAAATATTTTTTATATGTATATGTTTTCTTTTCATTCTTAGTTGCATCTCATTGTTGCTGATCTTCCGCAGTCATTCACTCCAGGGATGACTACGTAATGGGATTTATTTACTAAGACTGGCTATACATTATACAATTTTCTTTAGAATTTTGCTTTAGATCTCCCAAAAACCATATAGTATGAGGTCAAACCTAAATAACGCTTTTAATTTTATCCAATTAGGCAGGCCCTTGCACTACATAGTTGAAGGTAAATCTAAAGGAAATTGGGCAGACATTTTAGGAAAATTGTAAAGCGTATGGCCAACTTTAAGCTGGTTCACTCAGAATCTGGTGCAACTCTGCATAGAAACTAATCAGCTTCCAGGTTTTATTGCTAAAGTGTCATTGAACAAGCTGATTGGCTAACACACACAGGTGCATGAGATTCTGAGTGAACCAGCTTAAGGCTAGGTTCACACCTATGCAGTTTGCGTTTGATCCATTTCTGTGTTTTGTATTTTTGCACATGTGTTTTTGATGCATTCTGCGCTTTTTTGTTTCAACTTTTCGCTGGGCAGAATAAACCGCAACACGCAGTGAAAAAGCATTAAAAACGCACTACATGCTTTTCTGCAGCGTCTCCATTGAAGTCTATAGAACCAAAGATGCAACATTTTGCTTTTAAAAAAGTCCCTGACCCTTTCCAAAAAAATGCACCGGGTGAACACGAAGAGATGTGAACCTGTCCCATAGGAAATCATGTTAAATGGACTGTAGTGCATTTCTGCAAAATGTATAGGTGTGAACCTACACTTAGTAAATAAACCTAAATGTGTGTTTAAATGGCCCCTTCAGTAGCCCATATAACATGACTGCAACCTTTACATGCATTAAAAGTGTGAATAAGGCTCAGGAGGTCATTATGAAGCTAAAATTAAGAACATGGGATCATGATCTGAAAATGGCAGAAGGAAAGTTCAAAAATAACCTTAGAAAGTTTTATTTTACCAAAAGAGTAGCTGTTGTTTGGAACAGACTTCCAGCAGAGATATTGAGTAAATCAATTTAAGAAAAAAAGATTTAAAAAAAAAGAGGGGGGAAGGCTCAAGGGACCACTTTGTTTTTTTTCTGCAATCATTCTTCTAGGTTTCTTTGTATGACAAGGTGATGACACTGAAGTAAAAATGGAAAACAGGAACAGAGCATAAAGCTGAACTCGGGATTTTTCTTTCTACATTTGCTGTGTAAAAAGAAATTACCTGTAATGATGGGTGTCCCATTACTGGTTGCTGCTGTGTTTATTAAAACTTCACTTTCATTTCTGGACACCACTATAACTGCTGAACTTCTGGCAAAGAATCTTGCAGTCCTGGTTCCACTAAACTGACCATAGTGGGTCACTTACTGTGCACCTCTTCTATTCAGGAAACACCATTGCTTTTACAAATTATAAGGCCATTCTATGAATGGTTGAGGTGTGGATGAATGTTGTAACCTTCCCTCTCCCAATCACTGAATGCCTTGCATTCTGTGAAAAGAATGTGAGATGTTTTGGGAATAGAGGAGATGTATAGTAAGCAACCCACTATGAGTGATGTAGTAGAGCTGAGATTGTAAGATCCTGTGTCCAGTGTCTTGCAGGTTCAGATGTGTATGGATGGAATGATAGCGAAGACCCATTCACACATAAACAGACAGCTGCTGGACAGCAAACAACAGCAGTTTCCTGTCTGACAGCTGTCCTTTCAGGTGATACATTTTATTTTATTTCTTAATTTTTCAAAAAATTGTGACACGAAATTACAACTTCAAAAACTCACTATGCCTCTTACTAAATACCTTGGGGTGTCTACTTTCCAAAAAGGGGTCATTTTGGGTATAATTGTACTTTCCTGGTATTTTGGGGTCTCAAGAAATAAGATAGGCAGTCAGTACATCAGTAATGATAATTGTTTAAATATATATATCATTGATTGTAGACTCCATAACTTTCAAACAGAGCAAATAACACTGATTTGGGTTATTGTTTTTACCAAAGAAATGTAGCAGAATACATTTTGGTCTAAATATATGAAGAAAGATTATTTATTTTCAACATTTTATACCAAAAACTATCAAAAACGTTTTTTCAATATTTTTTTGTTTATATTGCAAAAAAAAATAAAAACACAGTGGTGAATAAATACCACTAAAAGAAAATTCTGTTTTTCTAAAAAAAAAAAAAAATTATAACAATTTCATTTGAGTACAGTGATGCATGCCTGAGTAATTGTCATTCAAAGCGTGATAGCGCTAAAATCTGCAAATTGCCCTGAGCAGGAAGGGAGTAAAAGTGTTCGGTATTGAATTGGAAAATCAAAGATCGTAACGATTGGTTCACCATTTTTTTATTTTAACCGCTTGCTCTCAGGAAGATTTACCCCCCTTCCTGACCAGACATTTTTTTGCTATTCGGCACTGCAAATTTCAGCTGGTAATTGCGCAGTCATACAGTCATGTGACGCTGTACCCAATCAAATTGATGTCCTTTTATTCACACTTTTTTGCCCGTCAGTACACCAGTCATCACATTTAACCCCTTGATTGCCAGGAGCACACTCATGTACAATAAACCTCCATTGCTAGTATAGTGTCTGATTGGGTCAATATCTTTGATCAGATCAGCACTATACCAGCATTCACATTAGTATAGCGTCCCCAAAAATGCAGCATTAGCGGGATCAGCCCCTTCACCTGCCAACACCTGCGTTAAGCCCCTACGCTTACCCCCCCCCCTTCTCCCCCAGCAAGTGCAGTGTCAGTAGGTCACTGTCACTTGATACATTGCACACAAAACCGCAGTGTTCGCAGAATCAGGCCTGATCTCTGTTAGCACTTGCCGGTAAATTTTGATGACTCTCATATGCAGCAGAGTGCCAGTACTAGTGCCGCTCTACCTTTTGGTGAACTGGCGAGTACCAGCGGTCTAGTACATCTTGGTCTTTCACATACCTCCTTGATTTTTGGAGCTGTTTTTCACGGAATATCTGTATGCATTGATTGTGGATCAAAGCAATTTCTATGCACAACAATTTATCACCGCCAACCCAAATTCAAACCTTACCAGACCATTTGCATAGAAACTCATTACGTTTTTCAAATTTACATTTTTGTGGGCCTATCCCTCAACATGGGCATTACTAAAAGAAATGAATTGCGGTTGTATTGGTCTGCAGACTCGATTCATCATATGCCCGTGTTCTCTGCTGCCATGGCCAGGCATAGATATGAGAGTATAATGTGTTTTATGCATTTCAACGACAATACACTCTGTCATCCTCGGGGTAACCCTGAATCTGACCGGCTCCAAAAAATTCAGCCCCTCACAAATCACCTTAACCAAAAATTTGCTGATGTCTATACTTCCCAGCAAAACATCTGCGTTGATGAGTCCCTCATTAATTTCTCTGGCTGCCTTGCATTCAAACAATTTCTCTCCTGCAAGCGTGCCAGATATGGGGTCAAGATGTAGATGATCTGTGAGAGGACAACAGGCTATACTTATAAGTTTCGGATTTACGAGGGAAAAGATAGTCACGTGGAGCCCCCTGGATGCCCAGACTACACGGGGAGCAGTGACAAGATAGTTTGGGACTTGGTGTAATCCTTTTTCCATATGGGGTACCACTTATACGTGGACAATTTTTATTCAAGCGTGCCACTATTTAGACATTTGTTCAATCTTGGAACTGGCGCTTGTGGCAAATTGTGACCTAATGTGTGCCCACCATTAGAAGTGGGTGGACACAGGGCGGTATATTCTAATGGTGGGCATACCACACACTTTTTCTGGCAGAGATTTCTTCTCATTTTTGTCATTCAGTCCACAGGCTGAAAGCCGCAGGAAGGAGAGGAGGAGCAGTGGCTTCCAGCTGCTTCATTGAAAGCCATACAGGAGATCGCTGCTTGTCACCACTACCACCGCCACCCCTCCCACACACCCCTAGTCCCAGGTCATACTTGCTACCTCCACCGCTGAACAGAACGGTTTTGCCCCCCTCCCACCACTGCTGTGTTCCTTCCACCACCCCCTCCCTTCCTTCCTTACTTGCACCCACCACTTCCTTCCTTCCTTCCACCCCTTCCTTCCTTCAACTCGCCTTTCCTTCCTTCCTTCCACCCACCCCTTCCTTCCTTCCATCCACCCCTTCCTTTCTTCCTTCCACCCACCCCTCCATTCCTCTCTTCCTTCCTCCCACCCCTCCCTTCCTTCCCTCCACCCACCCACCCCTCCATATTTCTCTTCCGTCTGTCACCACTCCCTTCCTTTCACCCATCCTTCTTTTCTTCCACCCACCCCTTCCTTCCTCCCTTCCACCCACCTCTCCTATCCTTCCTTCCACCCACCCCTCCCTTCCACCCACCCACCCTTCCTTCCTTCCACCCATCCTTTCCTTCCTACCACCCACCCCTAACTTTCTTCCACCCACCCCTCCCTTCCATCCACCCACCTCTTCTTTCCTTCCTTCTATCTACCCCTTTCTTCCTTCCACCCTTCCTTCCTTCCACCCACCCTTCCTTCCTTCCACACCTCCCTCCCTTCCTTCCTTCCTTCCTTCCATCCATCCACCCCTCCTTTCCTCCCTTCTTTCCTTCAACCCACTTCTCATTTCCTTCTACCCACCCCCTCCTTCCTTCCACCCACTCGTTCCTTCCTTCCACTCACCCACTGTCAGGGCAGGAGCTGAGGAACGGACAGGCAGGCTTAAACAATGTAATGCACTGGCTGACGACAACCACCACCCACAGATCGAAGTCCCTCAGGGCGCGGAGTCTAAGTCCCAGGCTGCCCTTCACCAGGACCCCTGATGGTGGGGATGGACTTGACGCAGCCAGGAACCAGGTCGCGGCCCCCAAGACACCTCAGTTGCAGTAATGGCCGCCGCCAATGGCGTGTAGCTGGTGGAAAAGACAATAGAGTAGTCAGGCAGGCCGGGTCGACAACAACGGGACAAAACGGTACAGGACAGCAGACGAGAATCACAGGTCACGAGCCGGGTTCAGCAACAGAGGGTCAGATCAAAGGAGAACACAAAGAATAGTCGAGTCACAAGCCGAGTCAGATTCCAGGAGAGTCACGAGAGTCAGAACAGAGTAATAGCAACACAAAGACACAAGACACAAGTGCAAAGAGCATGTGCGGACCACAGGCTTATATGTCATCAGCCACACCCCTCTGGGGGATGGACCTCAGAGACCTGAAGACATAAAGGATTCCCACCATGCTCAGCAGAAATCCAAGATGGATGCCAGCACATGGAGTAACATAACCTCTGGGAAAAGGTAGGACCTTGACACCCACACACCCTTCCCTTCCACCCAGCCTTCCTTCCTTCCACCCACCCCTCCCTTCTTTTTTTTTTTTTAATTCAAATATTTATTAAATTTTCATAATTATAAATACATATATAAAAAAAAGAGGAAAAGGAATAAAGAGCATAACTATACATTTCATCAACATTCTCATAAAATACATAAAATTCTCAATTCTATCTCCTTCCATTACCCCTTTTCTTTTTTCTATGTCCCTTACCTCTACCCCTACACCCCACCACATCCCTCCACCCTCCCACTCTGCATTTTTCTCTTACTTCCTTCCCTATAAAATCAAGAAACTTCTCTTATCATTGCTTCATGTATATTCGTTTGATGTATAAAATCTTCCCATTTCTCCCATCTTCTATTGTATGTCTCCATCTTATCTTCCTGGAAATAGTACAATTTCTCCATTTTACTAATCTGATTTACTCTCTCTACCCAATCCTTTTCTCTCGGAACCTCTAAACTATGCCAGAATTTAGGTATCAAACCTTTTGCTGCATTCACAAAGTACCATATACCCGAGTCTTTGTATTTATTCACTGGTAAGTCTGTTTTATGTAATAAGCACACTTCTGGATCTAATCCTATCTTTATCTCGGAAATTTTCTCTATTAAGTTGATCGTTGTCTCCCAAAAGCTTTGAATCCTTGGACACTCCCACCAAATGTGAAACCACGTACCAATCTTTCCACATTCACGCCAGCACTCTTGTGTTCTCTCTACACCCATTTTATGTTCCACATTTGGTGTGATGTGCCATCTTACCAAACTTTTATAATTTACCTCCACCTCTCTCATACTAATATTTTCGTGTGTGAATCTATATAATTTCCTCTGTGTATCCTCATCTATCTCTATCTCCAAATCCTTTTCCCATTTTTCTATATACATTGGTTTTGCTACCGTGCCTAACTCAGTGAGAATTTTATAAATTTTTGCCGTGCCCCGTTTTCCATCTCCCCGTGATTCCAACAACCTCTCAAACAAATTCCACTCCTTTCTCCCTCTTATAGGTTTCGGAAGACCCTCAACGAAGTGTTGTAATTGGTGATATTTCCACTCATCAATCTTAATAAAAAGTTCCCTTCCACCTTTCCGAAGCTTCTCTATGTTGCAACTCCTTAAATAGCTTAAATCTCTTCCTAGGATTATTCAACTCCTTTACATTATATGTTATAAATTTTATATCTTCCATATTTCTTGTATACATCTTCTCCCTATGCAGAGTAGTTTTAAGACCTTCCCCCTATACCATCTTTCTCCCCTTCCCCCACCACCACCCTCCCCTGTCCTCTCCCCTCTCCCCAACATCCTCCTCCCCCCTCCCCTCTCACCAACCCCCCCAACCCTCCCCCCTCCCATCCCCCCTGCCCCACCAGGCCTATTCTTTGCCATCTGATCCTTTGTAAACCTAATGTTACGTTTGGATCTTAACCCTGAGGTGGAACTCTAACCTTGTACGGTTCACCTTCCCTCCATTTCCCTCAATGTTTCCCTTTCCATCCCTTCTCTATTCTTTCTTCTAACTTGCTGCCATTCCTCTATACCCTCAGCATTTATCCCTCCTTCTTCTTCCTCCCAACCTGGAATCTCTACTCTTTGAATATTAAGTTTCTCAAGAAAATCTCTCAAATCCTCAGGAAATCTCAGGTATGCAGTAACTCCATTCTTCCATCCGATTAGACACATTGAGCCACTCCATCTATATTGTATATTCTGTTTTTTCATTTGTTCTATTAGTGGTCTCAATGATCTCTTTCTCCGTAATGTCTCAGGTGTCAAGTCTGCAAAAATTTGTATATTTTTTCCTTCATACTCTATATTATATCTTCCTTTTATCTTCTTCCATATTTCTTCTCTCTCTCCATTTTTATTAAATTGTACCACTACGTCTCTCGGTCTCTCTTCCACCCGATCTCGTTGGGCCCTTCCTAACCTATATATATTGTCTAATAGGAATGTCTCTGTTCTGGATCTACCCATGATGGAGTTTAAGATTTTATGTATTGTCTCTTTTAAATCTTTATCTTGTGCAAGCTCCGGGATTCCTTTTATCCTGAGATTATTTTTCCTGTGTATGTTACCTTGTATCTCCAACTTATATTCCAGTTTTTTCTGTTCTTGCCTGATCTCCATTATCTGATTTCTCAGTTCAGGAATGACTTGAGCATGTTTTTTGATTTTTTCTTCTGTTTCTTCTACTCTAGTCAAGAGATGTCCCAGATCTTTCCGAATAATTCTCATTTCCTGTTTAATTGATTTTTCCAGATTACTAAACATTTCTGCCATCTCCTTTTTATTTGGGATTTGTAGTTCTCCTTCATTTTCTTTTAGCTCTATTTCCCTTGTTATTTGTTGGTTATTATTATCCATTTCTACAGGAGATCTGACACTTTTATCCATACTGTTTTCCATTATACTTTTTTCACCTGCCCCCTGGGTTCTTTCTGGGGTCACATTACCTTGGGACGTAAATTTTCTAATTGTTCCAGATTGGGTATGCTTGGGACCGCTCCCTTTACTATTTTTACTCTTCATATTTTCTATATATATCCAAATTCTCTTCTTTTAAACTTTAGGGTATATTCTGACAATAAGTCCTTTAGATGAGATCTAATTTCTTCAACCTACTTGGCGATCCCCCCTTTTTCCTCTATATATACTTCTCCTGCCACATCAAGATACTGTCCATGCACAGATTTACTAAACAGTCCAGACACTCTCACTCACCCTCCTTCCAGTTGTTTTCCTCCGGTGAGGCTGTCCTTTAGGATCTAAGTACTCTGGTGTGGCTCTGCTCCTTTTCCCTTCGATTGGAGGGGGGGGAGAGAGGGGGGGTTTCTGCGAGTCCCTTTCTTCCTTCACTGTCCGCTTTACTCCTGGGTAACCGGCAGTCGGGGATATTTCTCTGTTAAGCCGGCTCCGACTGCATAGGAGGCCAGCCAATGTTCTCTCCTTCCTCTCCTGCTAAGCCGAATCACTGCACCTGGTCCACCTGTACTGTCAGAGAGAGAGCCGGCGTCTCCTCGTGACTCAGGAAGCTGGCCGGCCTCTCCGTCTCCCAGAGCTCCCTTTCGGGATGTCACGTGACCGCCTCGCGTCACCTGCGTTCCCAGCAGTCTCGGGCGGGAGGTTCCCAGCCGTCCCACTGTCCTGGACTCCTGTAGCTCCGTCCTCACCACTTCTTCTCCGGAACCCCCTCTCACCCGTAGGTTTTAGCCAGGCACCTCTGCAGCACTCATGGGGAACATTTAGGGAAGGAGGGTGGTCGTCCTGTGGAGAGTGTTCACATCGCCCTCTCTCTCGCCGCCATGATTAGGCTCCTCCTCCTAATCCCGCATGGACCCCCACCCCTCCCTTCTATCCACCTCTTCTTTCATTCCTTCCATCCACCCACCCTTTACTTCCATCCACCCCTTCCTTCCTTCCACCCTTCCTTCCACCCACCCCTTCCTGAACCCCCCTAGAAAAAACATCATCTACAGCCCTGTTTACATGTATAGCCTTTTGCCATCTTTCAGGTCTTATCAATTTTTATCCCATATCTGGCATGCTTGCTGGGGAGAAATTGTTTGAGTACAAGTTGGCCATAAAAATTAATAAGGGATTCATAAATACAGATGTTTTGCTGGGGAGTATACACATCTGCAAATTTCTGGTTAAGGTGATTTACAAGGGGCTGAAATTTGTAGAGCTTATCATATTCAGGGCCACCCCGAAGACGATAGAGTGTATTGTCATTGAAATGCATACATCACATTTTATTCTCTTATTTATGCCTGGCCATGGCAGCAGAGAACACAGGCATATGATGAATTGGGTTGATAGACCAATACAATTTTTTTTTAGTAATGTGCATGTTAAAGGTTAGGTCAAACAAATATTTAAATTCTGAAACCGTAATGGATTTCCTTGCAAATGGTCTGTCAAGGTTTGAATTTGGGTTGACCACTATAAATTGTTGTGTATATAAATTGCTTTGATTTACAATCAATTCATAGAGATCTTCCATGAAAAACAGCACCAAAAAAATCAAGGTGAATAGTTAAATTAACTGTTTCCACCTGTTTCCAGTGAATGGGGGACGTACAGGTGCTGCAGAATTTGTGGGCTGCCAATCAGGATTTGCAAGCCAATCCGGAAGGACACTATGGGCTCTATGGGCCTGTGTTCGAATTCTTGGTGGCTGCAGGACACTACTTGTGCTAAACACCGCACCATCTTGTACTGCACTTATAGAACTCGCCACATCACCAAGTGATATTGCAAAACTGGTATGTAAAAGACCAGGATGTACTAGGCAGCTGGTGCGCACCAGTTCATCAAAAAGTAGAGTGGCACTAGTACTGGCACTCTGCTGCATATAAGAATCATCATGCGATTGTACCACCTCAGCAACCTGGGAACGGAGTCGGGTACGCCTGACCATAGCAAGGACCTCTACTCCATCATCTGAGCTATCTGTAAGGGTGCCGCTTCTCTTTACAGGTTTGTATTCTGTGCCTGATTCTGTCAGTGAGGCTTTCCCTTTGCTCTCATCTGACATACTCAGAATCCTGTAGGCCTCTTCACTAGAGTACCTTTCATTGGACATTTTGGCCACTAACTTTATAGGTACCTAGTGTGACTCAAAGGAAAAAAATGTACCTGCTACTGGTAGCAGAGATCAGGCCTGATATTGCTAACCCTGCAGTTTTGTGTGCAATGTATCAAGTGATAGTGAACTACTGACACTGCACTTGTTGAGGGGGAAGAGGGGGGTTAAGCGTAAGTGCTGGCAGGTTGTGAGGCTGATCCTGGTAATGCTGCTCTTTTTGGGGACACTATACTATTGTGAACGTTAGTATAGTTTTGATCTGATCAAAGATATTGATCCATTCAGACACTATACTAGAAATGGAGGTTTATTGTGTATGTGAGCATGTTCCTGGCAATCAAAGGATTAAATGTGATGACTGATGTAGTGGTGGGCAATCTGACACCATCTGGGAAGGATGCTGATGCTAACTGAGGCTATCTGAAGTTTCCCATGACACTAATACAGTGATCAGTAAAAAAAACTGTACACTGTAATAATGACGCTGGTGACAGGGCAGTGAAATGGTTAACTGGGGGGGGGGTGGTCAGGGGGTTACATGTGACCTAACTGTTCTTTTACTGTCTCAGTGTGCTGCTTGGACTTGCTGCATGCTGCGTGGATCTTCTTTCTTCTCTCTCTGGAATGGAATGTGCTCCAGGGAGGGAAGATTGCATCATGTAAACACAGGCACAGGCTGAGCTCTGATTTGGGACAGCTGATCAGCAGTTCCAGGCCAAACATCATTGGGCTGAATCTGCTAAGTGATCGGTGCTGTACCAAATAACAGCACCTCCGAGCCGGCATGCACCCCCTGCCCATGAATACCATGAGAGTGCGGATAACATATATAAGTGATTTTGCTCAGGGAGTAAGCCCTGTAGCAGTAAAACTGCTATAGGTTGGAGGGCAAGTGGAGGGCAAGTGGTTCAAAGCTGCAGATTTAAAAACATAACAAATAACTTTGGAAATGTTATTAAAATTCAAATATGAGATTATAGTTATTGGAGTTACATATGCCTGCTACAGTGAGATCCTATGCTTTAAGATGAAAAATATGTACAGTTTTACCCCAGCTGGCTTCTGTAAAGGGTGGAAGGACACCAAAGGATCCTTTTTTCAAAAGTCAAAGTAAGGATTACAGACTCATTTGACAGTTGCATGGCATAACTGGACAAATTCACTTCACATGAAGATATTGTGTATTATTTAAGTCCATTTGTCAATTGAAAGTCTGTTAGTTATTGTCACCCATAAACTTTGCCTATGTGGTGAAAGTTCTTCTTGGTGATCTATATCATATACTTTCGTTAAAGCTTTTTTTTTTATTTTGCTTTGGTTGTCAAAGGGTTAGAACCTCTGCAATTTTTTTTATCACTATGATTTCAGTAATGGGGTCACAGAAAGCAGTAAAACCTGACAGAGGTGTTAAGCTTCTTCTGCTCTGTTCCTACTAAAGGTTTTTCCCAGAGCAGGGCTTTAAATGCTTTAAAGATAGAATTGTTACAAATCATTTTAAAAACACAGATGGAACTGATTAATGTCAAGCACTTGTAGGTATTATATAATGGACACATAATTGCATGTCATTATTTTCTCACAGCATACATTTAAGTTTTATTTGATCGTGAAAAATTTAACATTTTCAAGGAATGAATCTACTACAGAGTATCCAAATTAACAGTGACCTTGTTGTAACCTTTAGGTCTTCCAAAGTGCATGATCACATTGAAAAAGCTCTTGAGACTATCATGTTTACCGTTTACATTTTTAAAATTGATTAGTTACATTGGTGCCTGCTGGTGCCTACAAAATTAGGCAACCACAATAATTACAACGTCCCAGCTTTGAATGGCGTCCAAACTATAAAAGATTTATGTGATTTTTCTGCTGCTTCAAACGCATTACAAAAATGGATGCAAATAACTTTCCCAAATAAAACTCCATTAGTTCAGTCTATTTTTAACTATTTTTAGTATTACAGTTATTATTGCTATTGTTACTTCTTAAAAGCTTTTAACAGGGTACATGCATGATGTTCAAATTGAAAGTTTTTTTTATAGCTAAGGAAATGAGAAAGTGTTCAAATATGTTAATTGGCTCCATTTGTTGAAGATGCTGCTTTCTCATTTAAATATAATAACTACAAATAATATAGTAACAAGAGTTGGCGATAAGCATACATTTTTATCCACTTCAGCTTTCCCGCCTGTATTTTATACCAAAGTAAATTTTTACATTTCTGTTAAGGATATGTTTGTTCTTTGTTAATTACTTAAACTTAGTTAACAAAGTAAAGACAAAGACAAACAAGGCTATTTTTGGAGATATTGTGTTGCAAAAATAATTTTATTTTTCTATGCAATCCATAGAAAAAAGACATAATAAAACTAAAAACACACAAACAGCAAGTGTGCTGTTTCCCCAGTCAATGCTGAGTGATTACCTCATGCTAAAGTGCAAATATAAGTCACGATAATACACAAATAATAAATAAAAATAATGAACAAATCTGTGAAAAAAAAATAAACATAAAAGATTCTGTCAACACAGCAAAAAAAATATGAAAACCATTAAAGTCCCAGATCCAAATATCTATGTGAATAAAAATAAATGTCCATATGAGTGAAGAAGAGACCAGGAATCACCAAGGAAGGAAGCCATGCTTCAGAGCTGCACCACCACAAAGAAAAAAGAGGCTCCTTACCAGATAGTTGGATAACACAAAGAGATCATGGTGCTATATTCAGCAACAGTCTCAGGGAAAGCCACATCCCTCTTTCCCCCAGTCCCTCAGGATGGATGGCTCTAGGGGATCTGTGAGTGCACAACTACTGCTCAGCCCCATGCAGCACTTCCACTGCCGGTCTTCAGATTTCTTCCTCCTTCCTCTCTGCTGATACTCCATGCAGGAAAAATATATGAAGGAAACTTCAATAGTGTAAAACCGTAAGGCATGTTTTTATTAACAGAAAAACAACACATACACAACCACTTGTGGTACAGCATGGGTTACAGCTATACAACTGATCCAAGAAATTACAAAAAAATTACTAAAAACCGCCACCAAGGTTAAACCATGAGGTGTTCAATGGCATCAATGATATGGTTATCATACATTTAAAGCATTCCTCTTGGAAGTATTTGTGTCAGAAATATCTGTGATTAAAACTAAGACGAGGATGCACGAGGCCCAGGTTACCCAGCAGTCACAACTATTGTAGGGTACGTATATAGATAACCCGACTGAGTTTAACAAACAGGCATGGTTATCAGCACAGGAGGTGCTTCTTCACCTGAACAGCTCACAGGCAGAGAATAGGCATTTCTTTTGCTAAGCAAACATTCTGTGAGGAAGGTGAGCAGACTGGCCGCTTGTTAGCTAAATTAATCCAGATTCAGAACTCAGTACAACCAATTGGGTCGTTGATTTCCTCAATGGGTAAACTAGTGAATACGCTCTCTGCAATTATGGAGGAGCTAGTTTATTATTATACGGACCTCTACTCATCGAAATCCTCATCCACATTTGAGGCTCTGGCCGAATATGTTCAGGATACCACTTTACCTAAATTCTCTCTTGCCCATAAGCTAATCCTGGACTCAACTAGTACAACAGAAGAGCTTGCCAAGGTGGCCAGTCTGTTCCCCAATAATAAAGCTCTGGGGGAAGATGGTCTCCCGATGAAGGTCTATAAGATATATGCTGATTCCATGTTGTCACGACTATTAGCGGTGCTTCAGGCAGCCTATGACAGACACACTTTACCAGCCTCCATAAACAGGGCCACAGTAGTACTGCTGCTGAAGCCAGACAAGGTGGCCACTGATCCCAATTCCTATAGACCTATCTCTTTGTTACAGTCTGATGTGAAGATCCTAGCCAAAGTATTATCACTCAGATTAAATAAAATCATCACCAGAATAGTGAGCCATGATCAGGCAGGTTTTATGCCACAAACATCTACTGATGTCAAATTACATAGATTATTTATTGATATGCAAACACCAGCTGACAACATGGGTTTGCTTGATGCAACTAAGGCATTTGATAGTATAGAATGGGACTATTTTTGGAAGATTCTAGAGAGATATGGATTTGGCGAGAATTTTATAACATGGGTAAAACTTTTATATAATTCTCCCTGTGCAGTTATCAGACAAGGCAGAGCAACTTCCCCAACTTTTCAGCTAGCTAGCGGTACCCCCTCTCCCCACTATTGTTTGCATTGGCCATTGAGCCTCTGTTGGCACGAATTTGGGCTAGTAAGGATGTAGTGGGTTTTCGACATGGTAACGTCCACGAGAAAATATTGTTATATGCAGATAATGTATTGCTTTTGCTTGGCAATACAGACCCATCCTTATGAACAACCATGCATATAATCTCTCAATTTGGGAAATATTCTTGGTTAATAATTAACTGGTCTAAGTCAGCCCTGATGCCACTTGATGGGGTCACGGATTCAGCAATATCTACTTTCTGTCCAATTATAATAACGACCTCCTTTAAATACCTGGGTGTTCTCATTAATTCCAATTTACTAGACTACTGTTGATTAAATCTAGCCCCATTGCTGAGCCAATTTAAAGACAAGGTGAAGATATGGTCTAAGTTCTGGTTGTCTCTGGCAGGTAGAGCGAACCTTATAAAAATGACACAATTGCTGTACTTTCTTCATAACTCTCCAGTAATGATTCCGCTGAAAACTTTCTCGATCAGAAATATTATTTTTTGCTCCTTACTTTGGGGAAACCACCCACCACGGATACAGATAGAACAGTTACAGCATCCTTAGGAAAGAGGGGGGATAGCTTTGCCCAATACATGGTTGTATTATCTGGCTAGTCAGGTGCACTATCTGTATAAAGGTATGGCTGAAAGAGACACCACCTTTGCTATGGCTGATGAGTCTACGCCACAAGTGATGTTACATTGTACGGCCTCTAGCTCATTACCTGAAGATCTTGAGGCTCAATCTTTTTGTAAACCAAATAAGTCCTTCCCTATCTATCAACTAATACATTAAATATGGGTTAAGGTCAAGCAGCTGCAGCAGGTTACAAGTCACACCACATATAGTCCCATATGGAATAACGCATCATTACCAGAACTAGCCAAGCTACAATATGCCTCTAAGTGGAAATCCTATGGGATAACTTATTTTATGCATATATTCGACAATGGTCAACTCATATCATTTGATACATTGAAGTCCAGGTATAATTTACAGTCTACAATGTTATTTTATTACGTACAGTTTAAACATGCAGTTGCCACTCAAAGCCCATTAGACTTATCGCACTCCTCCCCCACCCCCATTTTCAATTACTTGCACTCAGTTATAACTGCTAAAGGGCTTATTTCTCGCTGATATACCATGCTTCTGACAGACTATTTAGAAAAATACCCAAATAGGGCTAGTGGGCAGTGGGAGCGAGATGTAGGGGCTTTTGAGGGAGACCAGTGGGCAGTTGCACTGCAGTCTATCCATCTTAACTCACTGACGGTTTCTCACCGTATATCACAATGATATATTGTATTTAGGGCTCATTATACACCAGATAAAATGTGTACAATGGGGCTATGCCAAGACCCTCTTTGTGGCAGATGTAAGCGGGACCATGGGGATCTTATTCACATGCTATGGCGGTGCCCGAAACTTCATTGATATTGGGAGGAAGTGGTCAACACTCTTAATTTAGTGTTTCAAACTAACCTAATTCTAGACCCTAAACAATGCTTTTTGGGTATTTTAGGTAATGTTACCCAAGATACATTTATACTAGAAGCCCTCTCCAAGGCCCTGTTCCAGGCACGCAAGGCTATTTTTGTGCGTTGGAAATCAGAAACTACTATGGAGGATTGGAGACAGAATGTGGGAACCATCTTACAATACAATCATTTAATTTACCAGCATCATGGGTGCCCAGATAAATTTGAGAAACTTTGGGAAGCATGGTTTGCCACTCCCGGTCTAGCCCCATTTGATTTGATAGTGCATAAGCTGTTGTAATTATCCTTTCATGATGTACTCTGTCTGCTGCTTTTTTACAACCTGCCAAGGTTCACCTGGATTATCAAGTAGGGAGATCTATATGCTCTATTTTCCACTGGTCCACTACTGGAGAGGAACCTCTGCTACTCTGTGTGTGTGGGGTTCAACATATGACTTTACTGCACAATAATACCCGAATTTAGTTCTATTTATTTTTTCATTAAACAACTGGTAACACTGGAAATTTAATTTTCTTACTTTTGTTCTTTTTGTTAATGGATGATTCTTTCTTACAGTTTTATAAATGGCACTATATTCTGTTCTTTGTATGCCTTAAACATTAATAAATTATATTTCTGATTTAAAAAAAATATGTTTATTAAACTATGGTTTGATAAAGGGGTGGTCCTGTTGCTCTGAAACATGTAGTCATGCCCCCATGCCACCATCACCCAGCCGAGAGAGGTGCTGATTGGAGATGCAGCAATCCTGCTACACCTGGGAGCCGCTACTGCCTATGTTCCAACCTGAAGCTTGAAGCCTGACAGCTGTACTTCTGCGAAGACCTTTGCTTCAGATAGCTGCTTCTTGCTGGGTTCTGCAGCCTCAGTATGATATGGAGGCCTATATGGGTTGACGAAAAGTCTTGATCCACTTTTAACTAGAGAGTGCATTTTATTGTCTTTTATTCATTTTTATAAATCTCTACCCCTAGATGGAGGTGCTCTCGTGTGTTTGCTTTGTTAAGCTTTACGTGCCTGCTACAGTGAGATCCTATGCTTTAAGATAAACAAATATGTACAGTTTTACCCCAGCTGACTTCTCTAAAAGGGAAGAAGGACAAGTAGACGCTTAGAATTTATCTGACACATTTTTGAGCTGTGGTGAGGTCTACCACATAGTGAAACAGTATGCATGTGATGATTGTCAGGACAAGTTCAAATAATTTTTTAAATGCACACATTCCTGGTAAAGGCTGTTAGGTAAGTGGGTGCTATAGTGACCACCAGCTGGAAACACTCAGTGGTAAGGATATGGCACCATCACACCAAGGACCTCCAAAAAAAGCATCCAAAGCTTTATCTGATGATCACATCACAGCTAAAACAGCATAATTTTGAAGACATGTTGGACCCTTTCATAAGGCATGTGATGTTGAAATAAACAGAGAACCAAATCTATAAAATCAAAATTTCTAATGTTCTCGGCTAATAGGCAAAGGGTTTATAAAAGCATGGGGTGGTAACTGCCCTTGGGAACATGTACCAGGGCAAAAAAATTAAACAATTCCATTTGGCCAGGAGCAGTGATTTTAAAGCCCTTACACATACAAAACAAAAAATGATTTTAAGTTGGCAGCAAATTACCTTTCCCTTCTAGCTTCTATTTGTAAAAGCAATTGCACACAGACTCAGACTCCTCAAAGGGTCCCCCAAAATATTTGGGTGACTTTTGGAGGGGTCTGTGTGTTGCATTTCATTTTTTTTTAAAAAGAAGCTGACAACAAAATGTAATTTGCTGGCAATTTAAACTGTATAATTTTTTTCTTTGTAAATGTCACTTTTCATGTAGCACATCCTACAGCAAAAAAAAAAAAATGTGTAGAGCTCCACTTTGAGTCTGATATGGACTTTAGGGGGCTCCTCAAGCAAAAAAAGAAAAATAAAAGTGTGAGGTCCCCCTAAAAATCCATGCTTGATGCTTAATCTGAGCACAGCCTGGCTGGCAGGGAGAAAGGGGGGTAAGCTTGAGCCTCCCCCCGTGCCCCACTCAACATTGGGGGGTACACTGCAAGTTAAGTGATCCCTCTGGCAAATTGCCTTGTCCAAATGTTGATGAGAACAAGGGACTCTTCCTCACATCCCTGGCCCAGAGGTTGTGGGGATCTGCAGGTGGCCAGGGGAGACTTATTGGAATTTGGAAGCCCGCTCTAAAAGTAAGTACTATACATAGTACCCCTACTCATTCAAAAAAATATACAAGGCATACAAATAAAGACATACAAAATGTTTGTAGAATCTTTTAAAACAAAAATCCCCCAAAATGTACCTCATGTTAGATCCATCAGCAATCATGAAGCCCGTTGACTCACCAAAATTAAAAACCAAATGACCTACGTTACCAAGCCATCAGTACTGCTGTCGCACTTTGAGTGACAATTGCACGGTCATGCAATACTGTACCCATATGAAATTTTTATCATTTTCTTCACACAAACAGAGCTCTTTTTTGTGGTATTTAATCACCACTTGATGTTTTATTTTTTGCTTAACAAATGAAAAAAAGACCAAAAATTTAAAAAAAAGGTTCTATTATAAAATTTTGCAAACAGGTAATTTTTCTCCTTCACTGATGTGCATTTATGAGGCTGCACTAATGGGCAATGAAAGGCAGCACTGATGGGTGCTGATAGGCTGCACTGATGGGCACTGATGAGGCATCACTGGTGGGCATTAATGAGGAGGCACTGATGAGGCTGCACTGATATGCAGCACTGATGGTCACTGGCACTGATTGTGGCACTGACTGGTGTCACTGATGGGCACTGACTGGCCGCACTGATGGGCACAGATTGGCAGCACTTATGGGCACTGACTGGCAGCACTGATGGACCCTGATTAGCATTGATGGGCAATGTTGGGGCTGCACTGATAATCAGGGCACTGATTATCAGTGTAGATGTTTTCTTTCACATGTACCGTTATCTGCACTTTCCTCACGTTATGACAGCATGAGAAAAGTACTGCCGATAACCAGCAAGTGTGTTTACATCATGATCAACTGTGATTGGGCACAGCTGATCATGTGGTAAACGACCTCTGTGATTGTCCCTTTACCATGATATGTGATCATCTGTGAGCACCGGGTGCGCGCCACAGCGGATATGCATGAAGGGGGGTGTGGTTCTGGGAGGACATCACATGACGCCCTCCCAGAACTGTATGACCACGCTATAGCCATCATTCAGTTATAACGCAATCAGCAGGTTGTTAAAGCCCAACTCTACATTGCCCCCATCATCACACTGCTATGGTTAACTGCTAGTTTAGTCCAGTGAGATAGAAATAAGCAGCAATACTAACCTTATTCATTGTTCCCACATACATCCTCCCAACATTCAGCTTTAATTTACCTTTCCTATTGTAATTTTGGAAATATTAAAGTGTTACTAAACCCAGCACCCTGCATCCACTATATCTGCTCTCCTACAGTACACAGAAGTGCAATTATTTTAATAAATATAAACTGCTAAATACCTTTTCTCATCAGAAGTTAGAGCAGTCTTGTGACTTCTATCCGTATCCAGCCCACCACTAGCTAAAGCTTGTAGGAGAAGTTTTATTTCTGCTCTAGGAGGATGCAAATCCCATGACCTCTGTCTGGACAGTGCTGATTGGCCCTGTGCTAATCACGTGCACTCTCCAAAGAAAAAAAAAATCCTCTCTAGCAATACACACCAAACTGAGCATGTGCATGCCTACGGTTCAGTTTGGAAATAAGAGGTGGTCACTTGAAAAAGGGGAGGAACAGGATCAAATGGCCTTTTTACACAATGCACAGGATAAACCCCTAAGGTCCCACAATGAGTATAACAAACATGCTTTACTGCATATAGAGGCTGATTTTACTGTTGTGGGTTTAGTAACACTTTAAAGACTTTTAAAGCAAGGTTGCAAAATCCTGGCTATGCGATAGAAGCCCTTTGGCTAACCTGAAGAATAAGCTTGTTATAAACAAACAAGCATTTCCATCCTACCATGTCTACAGTAAGTCCTACTCTGAGATGGTAACATTTTTCCACTGTAATTTTTCATTATAATCATCATTACCAAATTGTGAGAGTTTTTTCAATTGCTTTAGACAACCCTGAACATTTTATTATGTGAGAAAACAACAGAAGTTATTAAATCCCATAAGACAAAAGCCCACAAAAAATATTATTTCATTGTAGCAGAAGAGGTCTTGAGTAAAGGTATTTTGTTCAAGAATTTCAGAGTGATAGGAATACACTTACACAGGTGACATTCAAATGTACTGAAGAGGCTATTAATGAAGAAATTAATTATTTCTGGCAAGCAGGGAAACATACAGTACATACTTAGGAGAAGCTATAAAACCATCATTGTTTCTGAGATATAATTCAAGATAAAACGACATAAAAAAACAAGCCTGTGACTAAAAAAAATGAAAAAGCACTGTTATTACATGTGTAACCAACTACATTTCTACTGAAAATGCTGCAAATTAGTATTTTGAAAAGAACAGTATCTGCATGGAAATTCTGCATGTAATACCTATTGGTCAATTTACAGAGAAGAAAATGTGCCTTACTTGTCGGTTATTTACTGTATTGAATTTTTTTATGCTATTATATTGATTGCAGTGTTAACATAGTCATATGTACTTTTTCTTTCTTAATTTCGAAAAAAGAAAAATAGGTAGTATCAACAGATCACCCAGACAGGCCTACTCTTGATTTATAAACTGTGTTGAAAATAATAGCAGGAATCGTATTGCTATAGAGGGTATTTTTCTTGTCATTTTGGTTTAGGTTTTTCTTACTAGGAGACTTTACCTGTCTATTGCCAGATGGATAATTTTTTTCACACTACCTATCCTTCTTATCCAAACCCAGTGCAAGTAATTCTAGTCTTCCTAATTCTGCTTCCTGTTAAATTGTGCAGCAATGTTACCTCTGTCTGTATGTGTTCCCAACAAAGTTGTAACAACCTATTTCCTGCATATGAATATATACAGCCTAGTTTCTGTATAGCTGACTAGCTGCTGTAAAGGAGCAGGGAGTTGATTTTCTTGAAGAGAAGAGGAGTTCTTAGAGTTCATCTGCCTTGGAGACCAGTGGAGAGAGACAGTGGGAATAGACACCAGAGCAGCACTTCCAGGAATAGAAGCAGACTCTGGGCAGAACAGAAGAGAAAGAAGGTGCTTTTAAGTGCAGTACATCCACATGTTTATTGGTAAAAACAGTTAAAACTACTTACAAAGCATGATAAGGCTCAGGCACATAGAATGTCAATGCAGGGCTCCTGTCACTGTTTCCTGGATCTTATTCTGCCATCCAGTAGCAGCAGGGGGAGCTCAGGTGCAATTCCAAGATGGTCGCCGCTCTTCGTGGGCCGCCATTGAATGCATGCCATCCGTGTGGAACGCACGTCCCAGGAGTGATGTCAATGGTGGGAGGTGACACCTTTCGGAGCATGAGCAATAGCTTATTCATCAAGACCTTTGTAAGTGGTTTAAACCATTTTTACCAATACACATGTGGATGTACTGCACTTAGAAGCGCCTTCTTTCTCTTCTGTTCTGGATTGATTTTCTTAAAGGCAAGGAAAGTTCCACTGTCCAGGGAAATGTCCCCCAGTGTTCAGTGAATGTGGTGAAATTTCCCTTTTCAAAGAATACTGAATGACCTGCAAGGCAAATTTAAAAAAAAAATGCTTGCACATGTTTGGATGATGGAAGTCAGTAGAGTTTTACCTCATTCACTAAGTTCTAGGGATGTTTCCCTTGGAAGGTGAACAGTCTATTCATCTTTAATAAATCAACCCCATGGAAGATGTTTGTGTGGCAAGTAGGGGATCATGGGATGCCCATTGAACATACACATGCTGTCCAATTAAAAACAAAAATGGTTCAAAATATTCACTAGAAATTTCCAAAACTGTTTCATGCAACAATAACTGCTAAATTTAGGTTAAATCACAGTTTTGGTAAAACAATATTGTAACGGAACCGACCCCAGACTGCGCTTGGGTACTTCCGTCAGAATACCGCTTCCCCATCCGAACGTCGACAACAGACACCACAGCTGACCATACAAGACTAGACGACAACAATCTTGAAGTAATCCAGAAGGTAGACTAGGTTATTTTAATACAGATACAAGATATATACACTCAAGGGAACAATCCCCCCTCCCTGCATAATGACACAGGGCGGGGCAATCTACATTTAGTAACAGAGACAAACCAACAGACAGTCCCATCAGGAGGGAGGGCTGCTGGAGACACCCCCCACCAAGCCAATACACATAAGCACATACATCCCATAATAGTTTGCTCCCAAGCAAGACACACAATAGAACAATGGGATGCAACCACATGGCAATTAAACAATCTACAACCCCCACCCCACCTATACATGTCTACACAATATTAGGACAGATCATCCTGTACTCCTAACAGGCACAGGGTAATTTACACATAATAGGGATATGGGGAGCTGAGACAGGGGTCTCCCCACCTCTCCAAAGTGAGCTGGGTTCCATGGGCCCACCCAAAGTGACTCCCGTCACATATCTCCCCTTTTGGCAGGAGACTAACACAGGAGGAGACCTCAGACGGGTTGATTCTGAAGTTAGTTGGTACTTCCAGTCCCCCAATGCCATCACCCATACAGTACCCCAAGCAAGTGGTCCCACACAAAGCATTGCTCACCCAACCAACCTCTGCCTTTCTCATAGAACATACCTGCCGCTGGGGAGAAATACGGGCTGGTCCTTCTCCCTGAAGTCCTCTCAGCCGCTGGAGAGAAAACAGGGTGGCTGACTGTTGGGGATCTGAGCTGACTGCCCAGCATCCCTTGGGTATCTAGGTGGTGACTGTAGTCTCATCCACTTTGACTTGATGGACATCCCCCAGTACTCGCAAAGTAAGGCTGACATCTCCTGTCCCAATGCCAGACCCTTTTCTGGGGTTGTGTCAGTGGAGACCAAAGTCCCATCCACGGACATCAGTTCAAGCTGCAGTTGTGAGGTGCCAATTGCATCTTCTTCCTGTAGCTCCTGCAGTGCTGATTGTTGTGGGCAGAGGCCAACAAAGCCATGCCCTGATGCCAGCTCTTCTGCTGGATTTTGGCTGGTTCCTCCTCAGCAGAAAAGTCAATCAAATTCCCAGTCTCTGGAACTGGTGTCTGGGGATAGGGTTTCACTCCTGTCCATTGAACCCAGAAGATGTTACCAGTGCTGGGCAGAGTTCAGCAATGTTTGTCCCTGTTGCCAGCTCTTCTGCTGGAGGCTCACCAGGTTGTTTTTCCTCAGAAGAGAAGTCTATCAAATCCCCAGTCTCTGGAACTGGTGTCTGGGGATAGGGGTTCACCATCTCCTGTCCATGAAACCCAGAAGATGTTACCAGTGCTGGGTAGAGGCTAGCAGAGCTCTGCCCTTTTGTCAGCACTTCAGGTTTGGGGACGGCAATCTCTGGAATTTTCACTGCCGATTCTTGGGCATGCTGCTGAACTTGTTTTAGCAGTTGCCTAAATGCCCTTTCCAGATGCTGTTCTTTTATCAGCAAGTATTCCAGATTTGGTTCAAGCTCTGAGACCCCTGTGAGACTGAATATAGCCTCTGTGTCTTCTCCCAGGACCTCAAGAGTAGGTTCTCCTTCATCGCCAAACACAAAATGATCTGTAAGGCTCTTCCACACCAATCCAGGGCCACCAAAGTCATATCCCTCTGGAGAGCATTCTGTTGTCACCCCTAAATATTTCTGCTCTGCATACCATTGCAGAGCCCAATATCAGTTGTCTAGCTCTATCTCCTGCTGGACCAGCCTGGCCAACTCAGTCACGCATTGCTCCTGGGGTCGCTCTCCCAGGAATGGCATCCTTAACCCCTTCACGCCTAAGGGTAAAACAAATCTAAAGGCCTAAGCACAATTCTGCACCGTTGACATGTGATAGCAAAACCGTACATATCATCACAACTACTTTGCACATCCAGGTGGATTATACCTTGATTTTTTTCAGGACAAATTGGGCTTTCATTTGGTGGTAAATGGTAATGGATATCTCCTGATTTTTTTTTTATTATCAAAGGAAAACTGGCCAAAAATAGTAAAAAAAATCCTTTTTTTTTATTTAGCTATGTGTTTCTTGTTACGACCATAACCTACCACCAAAGAGCAACCCAAAATAAATTCTCCAGCTCTTGACGATCGCAGCGATACCATATATGTGTATGTTATTTGTTGTTTGTACCCGTTGTACAGCCCAGAAACCATAGTGCGCATTTTGTTTTTGTCTTTTTTTTTTTTTACCTAAAACACACTAACACTAACTGACACTGACATTAACACTAATTGACACTGATACCAATTTTTTTTAAAATCCTGACCTTTGACCCTGACCTTTTACCCTGACCTTTGACCCTGACCTAAACACTAACCCCGGCACTGAACTAGATCAAACCTTGATCTAGGTATTTTTTTTTATTTTTTCTTTTATTTTTTAATATTTATTTATTTATCTTCTTTTTTTTTTTTTACAAACTTTTTTTTCTTCTCTCTGATAGGAGTTCGAGAGATACAGTGTATCTCTCTTCTCCATTCATAGAGAGAGAGAGAAAAAAAACAAGGGGGCCGGGCTGCACAGTGACTGATCACTGGGCCGATCGTTAGAACGGGACCCGGTGCTCTCAGTGACACCGCGGTCTCGGTGCTGGGAGTGCGCCGAGGGGCGCGCTCCCAACACAAAGACAGGTACGCAAATATGCGGCCCCACGGAAAAAAGCCCAGGTCCGTGAGGCCGCATATTTGTGTTACGTTGGCGTCAAGGGGTTAACTTCCGATGGTCCCTGGCCCGTTCCCCTGGGGTTGTATAGCACTTGCCCTTGTACATACCAGCAACCTGGAGGGCTCCACTCCAAAGCACCACCCGAATCCACTGCCTGAGCTCCAGGTACTCATCCGCAGACATAATCCTGGGGAATGTTGCAAGAACGATCTGCAGCAGCCCCGGGAACTCAGGTCCATATCTCCACTGGGGTGACCGACGTCTCCTTTCCTGATCTTGAATCCCGGTGGTGGTTTGGATGTGTTAACAGCCAGGAAGCACAATCCCACTGCTTGTTCCAATGTAACGGAACCGAACCAGACTGCGTTTGGGTACTTCCGTTAGAATACCGCTTCCCCGTCCGAACGCCGACAACAGACACCAGAGCTGACCATACAAGACTGGACGACACCAATCTTGAAGTAATCCAGTAGACTAGTTATTTTAACACAGAGCTGGGTTCCATGGGCCCCACCCAAAGTGACTCCCATCACAAATATCATCACAAAAGACATTGAAGATCTAACATATTCCTTTATAAAAGTGGAAGTCCAAGTGAGGAACTTAGTAGACGGTATGTATCTTAGATTGTGAGCTCCAAGGAGCAGGGCCCTTTTAACCCTCTTGTATTGAACTGTATTGTTGCTACATTTTCTCCCTTTATTTTTTAAAGTGCTGAGCAAACTGTTGGCGCTATATAACTTCTGTATAATAATAAACAACAGATTGGTACAAAAAATGGGGCTGGTGATTTCCGTGAGAAAAACTTTTTTTGAAAGCCGACAAACTTTGAAATAGTGGCGAGTGCATTTGTTAACTTCAAATAGATTCACCCCAAATCAAGCCAGTATGCAGTAATCAGATATTTGCCATTAAATATTGATTTGGCACTGGGTGATTCGATTTGGCCTTTGCTTCCAGTTCAGTTTATTACCAAGTTGCAAAACCCGTTAAATGACCTTGTGTGGATTACTCTAATTCCAAATAATAACTCAATAAGGTCCAAATAAAAAAGACAACTATATTGTAATGATGTGATGGACCAGTAAGAATGTACACCATACCATGTTTATATATTGGACAAACACTAATTGGTGCAATTACTCACTTGACTAAGTTCAGTTAGTGAGTGAGGAAGGTTCACACTTCAAGGAAATCAAGATGCAGGAGTGAACGGGTAAGGGGCTTTAGTTGAATATGCTGAAACTACATTATAGCTGCTAGTTTAAATGGTTGATAAGACCATTTAAGGAGATAATTTTGGACCATAGGTGAGTCTTTATTATCGTATATGAGGGCCATTGGTCTTGCAGCCAACTTAGTATTTTGTAAAACTTTGATATTTGGCACTATGCTGGTAAATTTGAAATCTGTCGTAATAACATGGAAGTCATATTAACATTATTATAGGAGTTATTAATAGTTCTGTGTATGATTCTTCCTCATATGGCATTACTAGATTTATGTATGCTAGAATAAGATTTTTTTTATCAACTAATTGCCTCAATCCTTCCTGTAGTAATACTTGGTTTACATTACAACATTGTCTTACTGAGAACTAGTGCAGTGATCTCCTCTCACTAGAAAAGGTTATCCTTATCCTGACATGGTATAACTGAGATAACATCCTTTTTCACTTGATTTTGAAAAAATTCTAATGTATTTCTAGCTGCTATCTGTGATAAATATACATCTACTTTCAAGCAAGTCTAAGGATTATTTGTGCTGTAAATGCAAAGAACACAGGATATAATTAGGACAGATATCTTTATTTATGGGAAACGATAAAAGTTTCAGTTCAGTTTTATTATAATTTTTCTAAAGCTGAACTTTGGGAAAAGCAAATATTGTGCACACACAAGAGGCATATGTAATTTTATTTGAATCTTGGTGTGCTTTGTGTATTTCTTCCAGATCTTTGCAGTATTCCAGCATGCATTTCCTTTGGGCAAAAGCTTCTTGTAATAAAGACCAATCACTGTTGTTCTCTCTTCTTGTGTAGTGTGCCTGGTGTTGCATCTAACCTCTTCTGTAGTTTTCTGCAAGCAGCTTGTAGTGGGAGGAGCAGCTGGATCCTTCCCACAGCTCTGCTTTCTGCACAGGCTATTTGCAACACAATGAGGATCTCACTGCTACAATCACAAGGTAAAGACAAGTTAAGATTTGCAAAGACATTGGGGTTGATTTACTAAAGAAGTAGAGGCAGTTTCAATGTAAATGTTAAAGCGGAGTTCCAGTGAAAATGAAAAAAAAAATAATGTCTGCAGCTACAAAAACTGTAGCTGCTGACTTTTAAAAAATGGACACTTACCTGTCCCTCGATCCCACGGTGTCCCCCCCATAGCCCGTTTCACTGGCCATCTGGTGTTCCTAGCGCCTGCATCTTCAGTGTGGGGACCTGGCTGTGGAAGCTTGTGGCTTCACAGCTGGGTGTTCACTGTGCATGCATGAGTAGCACTGTGCTTTGTGAATGGTTCCGTAGTCTTCTGGGACCTGTCACATGTCCCAGAAGACTACAGGGAGGGAGGAGGGAAGAACAACTTCCCCTTCCAACCACCTAGGTGATCACGGCAGAAGTGGGAGTGGGTACCTGTCAATTTCTGGTACCTGCTCCTCATAGGTGGGGGGATTGGGGACCAGTCCTTGAAGCAGAACTTCCCGTTTTGGCTTTTTGAATAGCCAACAAAAAGCAATGAAAATTGAAAGCAAAAACCATGATTCATGTTCACATGTGATTAAAGCAAACACAGCTTCATGTTACTTAGAAGAACAATCTCTACTTCTAAAGGCTAAACTCACACTTACAAAAATTCAACAGTCTCTGTAATGTGAAACTAAGTCACCACTATCAGGTATTCAGGAGGTTGGCTCAGTTGCCTGTTTCTACTGCACCTAGTATGAAATTTAACTCAATTGGTGAACACAAAGCAGATTTATATCTATGGTGACTATTGAGGAATATACTTTATTTGCATTAAAGTTTATGTTTGGAATTCCAAGCAATGTAAAGAAATGGGATGAAGAGTGTTGACATCACTGACCAAATATGGACACATGGCCATATTAGGATAATGACATTGCTTCAATATGACCAAGACCTCCATAAAATGCTTACTTTTAGTAGTGGGGACCTGGAGATGCTATTTGATGTGAATGAGTGAGGAAAGTGGATTGTGTTGCGGAAGACATTTTTCTTTGTCAATGACATAGATCTGCATCACTGGATGAAAATTCATGTACATTGTGGGACTTTTTGTTTATTTAATTTTTTTGTCAGTGTATGGTGTCATTATTTACTGTTTAAATTATTTTTTGACTAAGCAAGAGAACTATGTACCCCTTACTCCTTCACATATGGTGGCCTATATCCTGTTGTCCCTTTATCTTAAAGTGGGTTTCCATATTGCAATAAACCTCCCTGCCCACAGGCCCCCACAACCACTGAGGTTGTGGGGAAGAGGCCCTTTGTCCTCATCAACATGGGGACAAGGTGCTTTTCCACATGGGTTCCTCCCTGGTAAGGTAACCCCCAATGTTGAGGGCATGTAGCTTGGCATAGTCCATGAGGGGAGAGGTGTATGCTCACCCCCACCCCTCTCCCTTTCCTGGCTAGCCATTCTGCCTGATCAGATAAGGGTCTGGTATAGATTTGGGGGGAAATTCACTTTATTTTTCTTATTATTTGCATGGAGTTCCTCCTCAAAATTCTTGCCAAATCCTGTGTCTTGTTTATTTGGTTGGCCCCCCTGACATTCGCACCAGACCCTCATTAAGCATAAGGGTCTGGTTATGTGTTTTTATTGGTTTTTTTTGTTTGGAGTACCCCTATTTATCCCTCCCAGGATAAAAATCTGGTATAGATTAAAGGAATTCCTGACCATGTTGTTAAAAAAATGGAGACTAACACTGGCATTTACCAACAATTTAAACTGCATTTTTTTCTTTTTTAAATGGCAGTTTTGCTACAGTATGTGGTATACATTGTATAGTTGCATGACTTCATGGGTACATTACTGGCTCAATCGAGGCATTTTAAATTAAAGTTTCTTTGTATTTTTAATGTTTTATTTAAAGCATTCTTAAAATAGCTGCTCCCTGAATAATGGAATTTAAACAAATGTTATTTGCTTTGGTACGTGTTCCCTCAGGCAGTGCCCAACCCTATATTTGTCATGTGTTTGACAATCTCTTGCCTACTTGCTTAGAAAATGACCATTACTGTTTTTGAACATTTGGCTCCTGTTGACTTCAATAGGGTTCAGATTTGGCACCCAAACTTTGGATTTGTCAAACCTTGAACTGAAGCCATGTACCTTCAGCTCTTTCCTAATTTCAAGTTTTGGTCTGGTTACTGACTAAAGGCTTTATGGTGCATTGGGTGGGATAAAGCCTACCCTTCCAGGTCCCCATTTTACCTGATTGCCAGATCTCACTAAATAGTCAATTGTCCAAGTCCTATTTATATCTGAGATGACTTCTTATTCTAGAGGCTCTCTCTCACCCTTTCTCCAGTGAGAGCTTGCTGCTACTGACAGAACTTTAAAATATCCATGTGCTGTGCTGCCTGTTTATTTTGAGGAACCCATTAAGGTGTGCCCTAGTAGTAAGGAACTGACATAGGATTAGTTAGTGGCTCAGATGAGAAGATGGTATGTTTGGACTTGCTGTACAAAGCCCTTCTACATTGAAACTTGTTTGTTTATTGCCTTGCTCAATAAATGTATAGGGTAAACCTGTTTGGACAGTTCCTGCTGTCCCTGTCTCATTAATGACTTACTGTTGCCACTAGCCTGTCCCTCCTATAACATGGAACAAGATCAAGTGCCAGTCATCTATCTACAACAGGATATTAAATGATATCCCTTTAAGGAAAAGGATGTGCAACATATGGTATCATAACCCTTAGTTGATGATGTCCCATGAGATTGGCCAGACAAATAATTTTATCACTAGAGGATGCTGTGTCCTTCAGAGATGTGCTCTATAATTGCATTGATCTTGACCCTAAGAAAGCTATCGTTCAGAAAATACAGCCTGTAAATCTTAACTCTTGCCTCTCTATCTAATTGAAATCTGGGGGGGAAAGTATTGAGCTGACCCTGAAGAATAATATTGACAGCTCAGAGATTATTTCTGTATTACAAGAACTGCTCAGAGATCATTTCTGCATTACAAGAGCTGAAGCTCCATTTTGCCCTAGGGAAAGTTTCAATTGACATCATTCATTCTGTGTTGGCTATACTTTGGTTAATGACCCCAAAGAGTGCTATGTAGTTAAAGCCATGGCTGGGATCTGCCCTCTAACAGGTATGGTGCGAGATCCCTTTCTAGGAATCTTCACTTTATAGCAATGAACTGGACATTGCGAACACCAAGCCCACAGGCATAAAATCTGGCTTTCTGGCATAGGACAGCTGTCACAAGACTGCAGTTCAAGAGACAGACTCTGGATTGCCATACTTAAAATGTTGTCCTCCATTCCTCAGATTTAAACCAAATAAACAATGTCCTCCAGCTTCAGGAGAAAAGTTTTCCTAACCTATGTCAAAACTATTTTAAGGGATGGTATTACCGGTCCCATCAACAAGAAGGCATATGCTCCCCATCGTTCATGGTCCAGAAGAAGAAGGGAGGTTTTTATTGATTTTACTCATCCAGACAAATTCATCTTAAATAAATAGTTCAAGATGGGAAATATTAAACATTAATTCCAAATTCATAATTTGGCACTTATATTGATGGCAAGCTTGCAAAATATTTGGTTTTTATGATTAATCATAATTAATATTAAAATGTGTGATTGGCCTTGAACAAGTGATAGTGTTAAATTCCTCAGTTATAGCTGAGACAGAAAATGTATGTGGAGTTAAGCTAACTAGCTGGCAGCTCAGTATTCTATAGCAGGGCAAAGCTGGTTAAAAGATATTTGATATAGGATGTCAAAGAAGTGAACTAAAATAGAATTGTATGAAATAATATATATTCTAATAGTATCTGTGTGTATTTAGTTTATGTTTTATAAGTTGGTAATGTGTTTTACATAAGTAGATTTTTGGTTATACAACATTATTGAGATATTATGTTGTAAAGATAGATTCTTAGTTTATACTATCATTTAAACAGAGAAACTTGTCACATGAGCAGGCTGATGCAACATTGTCAGCTTATGAAGCTACTACATATGGGCTTGTCAATCAAAAGACCATATATGTAATATCCCCTCCTTTCAATGAAATTGTTCTTCTAAGCAGTATTGTTTGCCATACAAGGTTCTAAGGTCACGAATTATGACGTATACATGTAACATAAAAAGACATTCTAAGAAATGCGAAGTGCACTTTTACACACACACACACGAATGGTATGAAGACACTATGGTTATTCACAGAACTGACAGACTGGAACAGGTACATTCTCTAAGAGACCTAAAAACACGTCATTTCCTTCTTCTTGCTAAAACTCAAGTTGCATTGAAAAAGATAAGAACCACATGGAAGAACGGCCATGAAAATAAGGGTGACACATCTTTATAACTTCGGTTTTGATATTTCTGTTTTACCTACATGGAACTGTTATGCATGATACGTTTTACATTGTTATCTTAAGCCATTGTGTGATACAATAAAATCACACTTTATTTTTATTTCGCTGGCTCTTTAATTATTCCAAAATCGCCTATAGACACTAAGGAAATATTACATGTGTCTCAGAAAATTCTACAGGCACACTATTCTCTACAAACTGGCTTGTCTCAGTAGATTTAAGGGACACTTTTTTCTTTGTACCCATTGCAGTCTCTTTTTAGAAGTCTCACCATTTGCATTTTACACGCCTGCCACTTTGTTTCTCAACCTTAATTGCATCTTCACAAAAGTCTTACTGCCAGTGGTAGCTCTGATAGAAAAGCAAGGCATATTCTTTTGTCATTATTTGGACAATCTTCTCCTTTCTCAAGTCAGATTAATCCTAGAACACATAGATCTGGTTCTCAGGACCCTCAGGGAAGTTGGCTGGTTTGTGAATTAAGAAAAAAGTCATATGATTTCTTCACAAAACTTAGTGTATCTAACAGCCCAAATTCAAAAGAATTCTGAATTTTAACTGTGATATCGCTACCACAAGAGAGGATACCAGTGTTAGGGAGTCAGCATCTTATTGTCTGATGACCTTGGAGACTACGGTCTTTACTCTCCTTATGATGAAGTGGGGGAGGGTTTTCTCCAACTATGAACAATCAGAAGGTATACAACAAACTGATTATATCTCACAGACCATGAAGAGAAATATAAGATAGTGAATGCTACTCTTTATCCATGAATCATGAAAATGGTGAATGCCAGGTACAAGGTGTAGGGCTGTCCACTTCCAAACAGATGTGGATCAAGTCAATGGAATTTCCCCCCTCAGGGAGCAGTCTTGAACATCCTGGAACTCTGAGCATCTGGCTGCTTTCTCTATAAATTTGTCAACTGACAATAGAGTAGCCTCTTCAGTCTTGGGGAAGCTGTACAATAGTACAGTGTTGACTTACTTCAAGAGACTGGGCAAAACCTGCATCCAGAGTTTACTGAAAGAAGTAGAGCAGATCATGACTTAGGCAGAGAGAAATCTCTACACCATTTCTACAATCTACATTCTGTTGATTCAAACCTCTCAGGTAGACTTCCTATCCTACTCCCAAGTAGAAAAAAATCATTGGTTTCTACATCCTTCAAGTGGATTTTTTCTCAGGGCATAATTCCAGGGGTGAATCTTTTCCCATCTCTATGCAGTCTCAAGATGGAGAGGTTTTACATACGTTGCCTATGCCAATATGCCCATGGAGGTGATGACAGAACCACTGTTCTGTGAAGATTTATTCAAAATGTTACAGTTGTCTCAGAGGCGGGAGTAGAAATCTGTCAGTGTGGATAGCTGTTCTTGGGACAACTGCTTAAAATGGGATTTCCCTAACTTTGGTGATATTTTCTGTCTCTCCCTGTTGTGTCTACAGAAAAATGAGTGAAGGTAAAGCACCCCAAGAAGACACAGAAAAACAAAAAGGGACATAGGTTTCTATTTTATAAAAACTGAAAAAAAATGCTTTAGATACACTTTTATCTGACAAAAAATAAAAAATATAATTAAAATGAATTCCTGTTTTTTTGTGTTGATCATAATACATCAAGAAGATGTGGAAAAAACCACTGTGCATATCCTTTAAATAGGTATTTATTACCTTCATTCTTATTTAAACTCTGTTTACATAGGTGAGCTTTTGCCAAACTAAAACGTACCTTTCCTGTGTGACAAAAGCAATGAAATATAGTTCAGTTTAAATTCAAATCTCTGCACTGTACTTTTTTTAAAGTACGCTGCGTTTTTAAAAAGTCCCACTCTCTGCATCTTTGGTGCCCTATTTGAAAAATGAATCAAAAATGTACCTTCTATCATAGTCAATAGAAGAGCACCAAAAATGAATAAAAAAAATATACCAAAAACACACCTCACTTTTTTAAAGTGCATTTTCTGAGTCATGCCCATTTTTCCCAGATGACCAGAAATGAAAACACATACAAAGTACATGTAAAGAGCATTAAGTGCAACAAATTAAAAATGCACTAAAAAACACGGTATGCATTTTAAAAAACTGCACATTGTGTTTTTGAGTGCACTGCTGTGAACGGACCCTTGTGAATCCATGTGTACACCAGAAATATTTGTCTCATTTCAAATTCTTTAGTTTATTGAAGAATTTTGTTTTGTCATATGTGTTATGTTGAAGTGATTCATTTTTGGAATTTGCTTAGAATCTTTGGCATTCGCTTCGTATAAATGTTGGTCCAGGTGGATTTGAAAAATGTTGCCTTTTTTTCTTAAGATTGCTAAATATTCATTTTCGGTTTCAGTGTTTCAGGTGGATTTGTTATGCATATATAGAAACTATTCTTTATTTTTGAAGGCAATGGAATAAATAATGTAAAATTTGGCTGTCCCAAATTTTTCAAACCTAAGAATTGCATTAGACTGTGGAACTGAACTGAGTGAGTGGGGGTTATTTATTAAACTGGAGAGTGCAAAATCTGGTGCAACTCTGCAAAAAAAACCAATCAGCTTCCAGATTTTATTGCCAAAACTTAATTGAACAAGCTAAAGTTAGAAGCTGATTGGCTACCATGCACAGCTGCACCAGATTCTGAGTGCACCAGTTTTAGTAAATCTACCCCACTGTGACATTTACAAATGCAATTTAAATCACAAATTTATTCAAATTATAGAACAAAATCAAAAATTAAATGCAAGTCCCCATTTGACCGAACTGTGACATCACGTGAGGTTATCCAAATGAAACAAATTGAATGAATACATTTGTTAATTTTGTTATAACTTTCTTTTCTGATTCGTTGACATTCATTACTATGTCCATGCGGAGATTCATACATACATTCTCATCTCTGAAACACACATGTCTAGCCCTAGACATTGTAGTATATTTTGTCATTTATAAAGTTAAGTCAGATATTTCCTGGATTCCTAACTCATATTTCCATAATAAAAAGGCATTCTGACATTTCTATTAGGAAAGATAAGGTCCACGCTTTTTGTATGGTCAACAGACATTGTTTATCTATGGTGTGATATAATAATGGTTATCAAAAAATCAAGAACTAGCATAACATTTTTTAAGTTTCATTAGAGATGACAACTCTGCTAGTTGGATAAGTAAGGAATGTTTATGCTCTTAATTGGAGCTGATTTACAAAAGAAGTAAATAGGGTTCATTTAGCTTAAAGAATGAGGTTAACTTCAATCATCCAATCAAAAGTTGAAAGTGGGGAGATTCACCCTCATTATTTTTCTTGGTAACTATTGTCACCAGGACAGATGGGAAATGATGGGAAAGCCACTGGGAGATGTAACTGAAACAGCAATAGAAGGGAAATATTTCAATGGTAATGCTCCCTTACTTTTATAGAGATTTTCTCTCATTTCTTCTTGAGTCTACAGGACAGGAAGTGAAGGGAAAAATTTCCAGTGGAGCACTGGGACAGAATGCAAAAACAGAACCTGGCAGGACTTTTACCTTCCCTTCCTCAATCCAAAAATTAAATACATTGATTGGAAGAAAAGTACTATTCCACTAACTACAACAGTAACTTCAAAAGCATTACTGTGCTCCCTATAATTTGATCCAACAGAAAACCTTCCCACAATTCTGTTCCCTGCCATTTGCAAATCTCTATACACCTCTTTCAAAATAGTGAACTCATCTTAAGGTACAACTAAAGGTTTTGTCTGTGAATTGGTATATTTATGAGTTGCGGATGATAACTCTGTTCGTTCTTATAGTTAGGTCTATACCAGCTTTCCACCTCTTTTATTTGAACTGTTTTCAACCACCACCTATGTGAAAGAAGTCTTACATGGGCCTAAGGCCCATACACACGATCAGAAAATCATATGCAAAATACCACTTTTGAAGCAATCGTACGAAAGTCTGATAATTAGTAGACAGCTTTTGAGAGCCAATCAGGAAAGGTCGTGTGAAATTATCCAATGAGACAAGCACAAACATTTTTCTCGTACGATACCAAACACTATGATTTTTATTTAAATAGTACAGTTTTTATCCGAAAATACAACACAAATACAATACAATACATTATTTCACTTCCAAATTTTTATTCTGTCATACGAGTTTCTTCATAACTTTAGTAACCTCTTTAAAAATTAACAATCATTTGTCTGATAATCTCATCGTGTGTACCAGACTTTATTCTTTTTGGTTTTATTTATAAACGTTTTGAAGAGCAAACAAGCAATTGCTGTGCAAAAAAAATTATTTTTTTTGTCGTAATGTTTGTAAACCTTTTTACCTAACATAGCAACAGAGAGTTACAAGTGAAAACTATAATCTTAATACTTCAACTTAAAATTTATTTGAAAGAAACAAACATGCATTAATTTATTATTATCAAATAAACATTGGGTTTGGCATTCCTTTTTATGTTGTAATTGGAAGCAAATTCTTCCTTTAAGTTTTCTTTTCTGCTGGCCCTGAAAAGGTGATAGTGTGTTGACTATGTGTACACAAATAACTTTGGTCTATTCATATGCATCTTGGCTGATGAATTAGATGAACACCAGTAAACATTAATCATTATTGTTAGCATGCTGTGAGAACTTGCTTTACTTTTCTCCTGATGTTTGGTTTCTGATATTGGTAGTGACAGGATTACAAAACCGTAACAGCCACAGTCCAGAAATAAAAACAGCTTGTGAATCACCAATTTTATGTGAATAAGAATTATTTTGTTTTAGCTTGTTTATCCTATTAAACATTGGTTTGGTCTGCCTTATATTATGCAAAAAATGCAAATGTCACTGAATACTGATTTCCTGTTAACCCATTTGTCTGGATGAGAGCCAACAAATATTCACAAAAATTAAATGATGTATGTCTTAAACTTTCTGAACAGTCTTTCAGATAAGAGTGAGAAGTTACTTAAATAATAAGCTACCTGTTATAAAAATACATTATAACTTCTGCATCGTGGTCGTTATAAATGTATAGTGTATTAAGGAGAAGCACGTTAACCACATGCCCTCCAGAGGATTTACCCCCCTTCCTGACCAGGCCATTTTTTGCGATACAGCACTGTGTTACTTTAAGTGACAATTGTGCGGTCATGCAATGCTGCACCCAAATTAAATTTGCGTCCTTTTTTTCCCAGAAATGGAGCTTTCTTTTGGTGGTATTTGATCACCTCTGCGGTTTTTATTTTTTTGCGCTATAAACAGAAAAAGACCGACAATTTTGAAAAAAAAAAAACAATATTTTTTTACTTTTTGTCATTAAAAATGTCTAAAAAAATTAAAAAATGTAAAAAATCTAATTTTGTCATAAATTTAGGCCAAAATGTATTCTGCTACCTGTCTTTGATAAAAAATATCCCAATACATGTAAATTAATTGGTTTTGTGAAAGTTATAGCATATACAATTGGCGGTATATATACTGGAATTTGTTTTTTATAATATTAATAGCAGCAATCAGCGACTTATAGTGGGATTGCGGCGGGCATTCTGATACTGGGGGGAACTGATTAACTGCCAATGACATCGCCAGCGACACTAATACAATGATCAGTGCTGATAAAAAGCACTGACACTGTACTAATGGCACTGGGCAGGAAGGGGTTAACATCTGGGGCCATCAAAGGGTTAACAGTGTGCTGTGTGTGTTTTACTAGGGAGACATGCCGTGCAGAGAGATACAAAGCAGCATGTCCACGCTGACAGGGGAGAGACTTGTGTTGTTTACACACAGGTCTCTCCCCTGTCAGCTTTCCCTGACGATCGCCAGGTACGGCAGGGATTCTCTGGGCGGGACCCAGTGATTGACATCCCTAGCAGCCAATGGCAGTGTTGGTAGGGCAGCACATATGTCCCCTTCCCAGAAATGCAAAGCATGTATATATACGTGATTTTGCGAAGCCGTGCCACCCTGTAGCAGTATTTCTGCTATAAGGTGACGGGCAACTGGTTAACATGCTTTAAAAATGTTATGAAAGAACATATACAGGGTAACAGTATTTTTAAAGTATAGTAACTATTTTTGCACATCCAGAGACACAAAGACCCCTGTTAAAATATAATATAGCTTTGTTCCTCTGTCTAGTCTTTGCCAATATTTTAAGAGCTGTTTTATTTACATCTGGCCTGTATGGAGTCTGCATTGTACATTATGGTGATTAATGTGTTTTAAAGCAGGATAACAAGGCATCAAAGATCCTTTCAGTTGTACATTATGCTGGGTCTGTAATGACTGCTTTCAAAGCAGAGGAAAAAAGTCTGAAGCTGGTTATCTTTTGATACAGTAATATACCTAATGTTGTTTTAAAAGTGATAATTTAAAGTTGAAATTAGTCTAGAGTTCACATGCAAGAGTTTGGGTGGTTCTGTTGTGTAGTGCATGAAGTACCTGGAGGAATTGCCTACCAGTCTGGGACTTATTGAGGCTGCTTAAAAACCTACTGCATGGGCTCATTCACACATGTAACTATTATTGCTGTCCCTCTGAAAAGCGATCTGCAGTAAACTGCTTTTCCAAAGGCATTTGATAGGCAGTAAGGAGGTGATATGTTGCTTCCTCAATGTTTATTTTAACCTAAAAATGCCATCCCACCACATTGGTAACTGCATGCATTGCCCATGGTTGCAAGGGCAGTTGTGGCCCATCCCTATTCACTTAAATGTTTGCACTTAGCAGTGGTATTGCCTGCCAAATGTGACATGCCATTTCATTTTTGCTGAAGCCACTTCATTTCTACTGTCAGCCAAAAATGGCAGATCAAATGTCTGCTCTTACTGCCCTTTGGCTGATTGTATGAATGAGACCTAACACCTACTAAAGTAAACAGAGCTTTTGGGTTTGTTTTATTATATACTGTAAAAAAAAAAAATATGTATATATAAATAAATATATATATATACTGCTCAAAAACATTAAATGAACACTTTTTAATCAGAGTATAGCATCTAGCCAATTAAGCTCCTGGGATATTGATCTGGTCAGTTAAGTAGCAGAGGGGGTTGTTAATCAGTTTCAGCTGCTTTGGTGTTAATGAAATTAATGACAGTTGCACTAGATGGGCAACAATGAGATGAGTCCCAAAACAGGAGTGGTTCTACAGGTGAAGGCCACTGACATATTGTTCCCTATTCATCTTTTCTGACTTTTTTTCAATAGTTAGCTATTCCGCCTGGCAGTACTAGGGTCGTTGGTTCAAATCCCAGCCACGGCACCTCCTGCCTGGAGTTTACATGTTCTCCCTGTGCCTGCGTGGGTTTCCTCTGGGTACTCCGGTTTTCTTGCCACACTCTAAAGACATGCTGGTAGGTTAATTGGCTCCTGTCTAAATTGGCCCTAGTATGTGTATGTATGAATGTAAGTTAGGGACTTTAGATTGTACGCCCCTTGAGGGTTAGGGACTGATGTGAATGTACAATATACAGGTGAAACTCGAAAAAATTAGAATATTGTGCAAAAGTTCATTTATTTCAGTAATGCAACTTAAAAGGTGAAACTAATATATGAGATAGACTCATTACATGCAAAGCAAGATAGTGCAAGCTGTGATTTGTCATAATTGTGATGATTATGGCTTACAGCTCATGAAAACCACAAATCCACAATCTCAGAAAATTAGAATATTACATGCAATCAATAAAACAAGGATTGTACACAGAACAATATCGGACCTCTGAAAAGCATAAGCATGCATATGTACTCAGTACTTAGTTTGGGCCCCTTTTGCAGCAGTTACTGCCTCAATGCGGCGTGGCATGGAAGCTATCAGCCTGTGGCACTGCTGAGGTGTTATGGAAGACCAGGATGCTTCAATAGTGGCCTTCAGCTCTTCTGCATTGTTCGGTCTCATGTCTCTCATCTTTCTCTTGGCAATGCCCCATAGATTCTCTATGGGTTTCAGGTCAGACGAGTTTGCTGGCCAATCAAGCACAGTAATCCCACGGTCATTGAACCAGGTTTTGGTGCTTTTGGCAGTGTGGGCAGGTGCCAAAATCTCCTGGTAGATGGCTGCGTTGACCCTGGACTTAATGAAGCACAGTGGACCAACACCGGCAGATGACATGGCTCCCCAAATCAACACAGACTGTGGAAACTTCACACTGGACTTCAAGCATCTTGCAGTGTGTGCCTCTCCATTCTTCCTCCATACTCTGGGTCCTTGGTTTCCAAATGAGATGCAAAAGTTGCTCTCATCAGAAAAGAGGACTTTGGACCACTGAGCAACAGACCAGGTCTGTTTTTCTTTAGCCCAGGTAAGACGCTTCTGACGTTGTTTGTTGTTCAGGAGCGGCTTGACAAGAGGAATACCACATTTGAAGCCCATGTCCAGCATCTGGCTATGTGTGGTGGCTCTTGATGCACTGACTCTAGCCTCAGTCCACTCCTTGTGAAAGTCCCCAACACTTTTGAATGGCCTTTTCCTGACAATCCTCTCCAGCCTGCGGTCATCCCTGCTGCTTGTGCACCTTTTTCTTCCACACTTTTCCCTTCCACATAACTCTCTATTAATGTGCTTTTATACAGCACTTTGGGACACATCCAACTTCTTTTGCAATTACCTTTTGAGGCTTTCTCTCCTTATGGAGGGTGTCATTGATGGTTTTCTGCACAACTGTCAGGTCAGCACTCTTTCCCATGATTGTGATTCCTACTGAACCAGACTGAGAGACCATTTAAAGGCTCAGGAACCCTTTGCAGGTGTTATGGCTTAATTAGCTGATTAGAGTGGGAAACTTTGAGCCTAGAATATTGCACTTTTTCACAATATTCTAATTTTCTGAGATTGTGGATTTGGGGTTTTCATGAGCTCTAAGCCATAATCATGACAAGTTTGACAAATCACAGCTTGAACTATCTTGCTTTGCATGTAATGAGTCTATCTCATATATTAGTTTCACCTTTTAAGTTGCATTACTGAAATAAATGAACTTTTGCATGATATTCAAATTTTTTGAGTTTCACCTGTATATGTAAAGCGCTGCGTAAATTGACCGCTCTATATAAGTACCTGAAATAAATAAATAAATAATAGTTTGTGGCTAGGGTCAGTGTCACTACTGGTAGTATGAAGCGATACCTGGACTCTACAAACGTTGCACAGGCAGTCCAACTCCTCCAGGATGGCACATTAATACGTGCCATTGCTAGAAGGTTTGCTTTGTCTCCCAGCACAGTCTCAAGAGCATGGAGGAGATTCCAGGTGACAGGCAGTTTCTTTTCTTTAGGAGAGCTGGACAGGGTCCTGAAAGGACCTTAACCCATCAGCAGAACCAGTGTCTGCTCCTTTGTGCAAGGGGGAACAGGATGAGCACTGCCAGAGCCCTACAAAATGACCTCCAGCAGGCCACTGGTGTGAATATCTTTAACCAAACAATCAGAAACAGACTTCATGAGGGTGGCCTGAAGGCCCAATGTCCTTTGGTGGGCCCTGTGCTCACTGCCTGGCACTAAAGAGCTCGATTGCCATTTGCCATTGAACACCAGCATTGGCAGGACCACCACTGGCACCATGTGCTTTTCACAGATGAGAGCAAGTTCACCCTGAGCATATGTGACAGACATGAAAGGAGCTGGAGAAGCTGTGGAGAACACTATGCTGCCTGTAACATTGTTCAGCATGATCATTTTAGTGGTGGGTCAGTGATGGTCTGGGGAGGCACATCCAGGGAGGGATGCACAGACCTCTACAGGATAGACAATGGCACCCTGACTGCCATTAAGTATAAACATATACCGTATTTTTCGCTCCATAAGACGCACCTGACCATAAGATGCACCTAGGTTTTAGAGGCAGAAAACAGGAAAAAAAAAATTCTGAACTAATGGACTGCAGACACAGTACAGGAGATGACCAGAGACTGCGGACAGCACAGGGATGACCAGAGACTGCGGACAGCACAGGGATGACCAGAGACTGCGGACAGCACAGGGATGACCAGAGACTGCGGACAGCACAGGGATGACCAGAGACTGCGGACAGTACAGATGACTGCTGACCTTTGGGGAGGTGGGGAGCGGGTACCTGAATTTGACAGGTACCCGCTCTTACTTCCGCAGAGTTTTTGTTTGATCTTACCTGTTCCTCGATCCAGCCGCGCGCTGTCTTCCCGGCTTCTGTAATGGCGCTCGGCATGACAGCCGGGTGCCCAGTGCGCATGACCGAGAAGCACTTGCGCTTTGTGATTGGTCCGGCGGCTTCTGGGATCTGTCATGTGTCCCAGGTACCGCCTTACCATTCACAAAAAGCACCGCTTCTTGCGCATGCGCACTTGGCACCCGGCTGTCATGCCCAGTGCCCACACTACAGAAGCCGGAAGACAGCGAGCCGCTGGATAGAGGAACAGGTAAGATCAAAGAACAAAGAAGTAAGAGCGGGTACCTGTCAAATTCAGGTACCCGCTCCCCACCTCCCCAAAGGTCAGCAGTCATCTCCATAAGGTCCCGCTGCAGAGCTGAGCGGCCGGCCCGGTATTCAGACACGGCCGCGGTGGAAATACCAGACCGGCCGCTCCATATTCGCTCCATAAGACGCACTGACATTTTCCCCCCTTTTTTGGGGGGAAAAAAGTGCGTCTTATGGAGCTAAAAATACGGTATTTATATATATATATATATATATATATATACACACGCACACGGTGAGCATAAAAACACCCCTTGATTTCAAGTAGTTATATAATCAAAACGTTTTATAGTATGTTTACAAATATGGTGACCACAGACACATTAACTGAAAGACATTATTTTTTCTGCCACAGATTCTCTGTTCATGCCTCCCACGGCTAAAGGGCAGTGAAATCCAGCATGGTGCTCACCCCATATTGGTGCATATTCTAGCATACTGGAATTTGCTAAAACACAGTGTTGTGACTTTGCAGCATGCTTGCAATCGCAAATTTAATTTGGGTCCACCTACTAACAAGTCCAGTTTAAAGTGGTACAACAATTTCATTGAGGAAGGATGCATCTGTGATCAAAGGGACATCTGTCTCCAAGCAAGTTGTTGATCACGTCAAAGAAGCCTTTTTGGGCAGCCCCAAGAAGTCAATGTGCAGAGTTGCATATCCCACAAAGCACAGTAAGGAAGATCTTACACAAACACTTGCGATTTCACCCCTACTAGCTGCAATTGGTCCATAAGTTACACCTTCAAGACAATGAAACACGACTTGAATTTTGTAGGAATCTCCAAGTGTCTGAGCTAGATCATGGCATCAATGTTTGCCTAGTATTGGGTGGGGCGCACATCCAGTGTGTGTGATACCAACCAATACCACATGAATCTTTATGAGTTGATGCAACTGTAGCCACCAATGTGTGAGAATATTCTAATAAAGTTAAATGCTATAACTAGAGATGAGCGAATCGAAGTATCCGAAGTGGAATTCGAGTCGAATATCGGAAAAATTTCGATTCGTGCCGAATCCGAAAAATAGCCTAATTCGGACGCGCGAATCGAAATTTTTCAGAAAATGGCGGCTGACATGTGCGGCGACGGAGCGGGGATGTCTGGGAAGGCGCGCAGACAAGGCGCGCTGACCCATAATGCATTCCTCAACTACATGTGATCGCATCAGCCAATCAGCAGCCAGCCAGCCAGCACTGTGTAATGGTCGAGCTATAAATAGCGGCCATTTTGGAATTCTTCATTTGCCTGCAGTTATTGAACAGAGGCAGACCGCTCTGTACTAGGGACAGGGACAGAGTTAGGGCCACAGAAACGATAATTGGGGACAGAGAAAAGTTACTTAGGGACAGAGAACCATTACTCAGGGACACAGACTTGTTAATGAGGGCCACAGAATCGTTATTTAGGGACAAAGAAACGCTAGTTAGGGCCACAGAATTCATAATCAGGGACAGACAGAATTGTTACTCAGTGCCAGAGAATTGTTACTTAGGGCCACAGAAACGTTATTAGGGCCACAGAATTTTTACTCAGGGACAGACAGAATTGTTACTGAGTGCCAGAGAATTGTTACTCAGGGACAGACAGAATTGTTACTGAGTGCCAGAGAATTGTTACTTAGGGCCACAGAAACTTTAATTAGGGCCACAGAATTTTTACTCAGGGACAGACAGAATTGTTACTGAGTGCCAGAGAATTGTTACTCAGGGACAGACAGAATTGTTACTGAGTGCCAGAGAATTGTTACTTAGGGCCACAGAAACTTTACTTAGGGCCACAGAATTTTTACTCAGGGACAGACAGAATTGTTACTGAGTGCCAGAGAATTGTTACTCAGGGACAGACAGAATTGTTACTGAGTGCCAGAGAATTGTTACTCAGGGCCCCAGAAACTTTACTTAGGGCCACAGAATTTTTACTCAGGGACAGACAGAATTGTTACTGAGTGCCAGAGAATTGTTACTTAGGGCCACAGAAACTTTACTTAGGGCCACAGAATTGTTACTCGCACAGACACAGAATTGTTACTCGCACAGACACAGAATTGTTACTGAAGGCCACAGAACTGTTACTTAGGGCCACAGAATTGTTACTCGCACAGACACAGAATTGTTACTCGCACAGACACAGAACTGTTACTGAGGGCCACAGAACTGTTACTTAGGGCCACAGAATTGTTACTCGCACAGACACAGAATTGTTACTCAGGGCCACAGAACTGTTACTTAGGGACAAAGAAACGCTAGTTAGGGCCACAGAATTCATACTCAGGGACAGACAGAATTGTTACGGAGTGCCAGAGAATTGTTACTCTGGGCCACAGAAACTTTACTTAGGGCCACAGAATTTTTACTCAGGGACAGACAGAATTGTTACTGAGTGCCAGAGAATTGTTACTCAGGGACAGACAGAATTGTTACGGAGTGCCAGAGAATTGTTACTCAGGGCCACAGAAACTTTACTTAGGGCCAAAGAATTTTTACTCAGGGACAGACAGAATTGTTACTGAGTGCCAGAGAATTGTTACTTAGGGCCACAGAAACTTTACTTAGGGCCACAGAATTGTTACTCGCACAGACACAGAATTGTTACTCGCACAGACACAGAACTGTTACTGAGGGCCACAGAAACTTTACTTAGGGCCACAGAATTGTTACTCGCACAGACACAGAATTGTTACTCGCACAGACACAGAACTGTTACTGAGGGCCACAGAACTGTTACTTAGGGCCACAGAATTGTTACTCGCACAGACACAGAATTGTTACTCAGGGCTACAGAACTGTTACTTAGGGACAAAGAAACGCTAGTTAGGGCCACGGAATTCATACTCAGGGACAGACAGAATTGTTACGGAGTGCCAGAGAATTGTTACTCAGGGCCACAGAAACTTTACTTAGGGCCACAGAATTTTTACTCAGGGACAGACAGAATTGTTACTGAGTGCCAGAGAATTGTTACTCAGGGACAGACAGAATTGTTACGGAGTGCCAGAGAATTGTTACTTAGGGCCACAGAAACTTTACTTAGGGCCACAGAATTGTTACTCGCACAGACACAGAATTGTTACTCGCACAGACACAGAACTGTTACTGAGGGCCACAGAACTGTTACTTAGGGCCACAGAATTGTTACTCGCACAGACACAGAATTGTTACTCAGGGCCACAGAACTGTTACTTAGGGACAAAGAAACGCTAGTTAGGGCCACGGAATTCATACTCAGGGACAGACAGAATTGTTACGGAGTGCCAGAGAATTGTTACTCAGGGCCACAGAAACTTTACTTAGGGCCACAGAATTTTTACTCAGGGACAGACAGAATTGTTACTGAGTGCCAGAGAATTGTTACTCAGGGACAGACAGAATTGTTACGGAGTGCCAGAGAATTGTTACTCAGGGACAGACAGAATTGTTACTGAGTGCCAGAGAATTGTTACTTAGGGCCACAGAAACTTTAATTAGGGCCACAGAATTTTTACTCAGGGACAGACAAAATTGTTACTGAGTGCCAGAGAATTGTTACTCAGGGACAGACAGAATTGTTACGGAGTGCCAGAGAATTGTTACTCAGGGCCACAGAAACTTTACTTAGGGCCAGAGAATTTTTACTCAGGGACAGACAGAATTGTTACTGAGTGCCAGAGAATTGTTACTCAGGGACAGACAGAATTGTTACTGAGTGCCAGATAATTGTTACTCAGGGCCCCAGAAACTTTACTTAGGGCCACAGAATTTTTACTCAGGGACAGACAGAATTGTTACTGAGTGCCAGAGAATTGTTACTCAGGGACAGACAGAATTGTTACTGAGTGCCAGAGAATTGTTACTTAGGGCCACAGAAACTTTACTTAGGGCCACAGAATTGTTACTTGCACAGACACAGAATTGTTACTCGCACAGACACAGAATTGTTACTGAAGGCCACAGAACTGTTACTTAGGGCCACAGAATTGTTACTCGCACAGACACAGAATTGTTACTCGCACAGACACAGAACTGTTACTGAGGGCCACAGAACTGTTACTTAGGGCCACAGAATTGTTACTCGCACAGACACAGAATTGTTACTCAGGGCCACAGAACTGTTACTTAGGGACAAAGAAACGCTAGTTAGGGCTACAGAATTCATACTCAGGGACAGACAGAATTGTTACGGAGTGCCAGAGAATTGTTACTCAGGGCCACAGAAACTTTACTTAGGGCCACAGAATTTTTACTCAGGGACAGACAGAATTGTTACTGAGTGCCAGAGAATTGTTACTCAGGGACAGACAGAATTGTTACGGAGTGCCAGAGAATTGTTACTCAGGGACAGACAGAATTGTTACTGAGTGCCAGAGAATTGTTACTTAGGGCCACAGAAACTTTAATTAGGGCCACAGAATTTTTACTCAGGGACAGACAGAATTGTTACTGAGTGCCAGAGAATTGTTACTCAGGGACAGACAGAATTGTTACGGAGTGCCAGAGAATTGTTACTCAGGGCCACAGAAACTTTACTTAGGGCCAGAGAATTTTTACTCAGGGACAGACAGAATTGTTACTGAGTGCCAGAGAATTGTTACTCAGGGACAGACAGAATTGTTACTGAGTGCCAGATAATTGTTACTCAGGGCCCCAGAAACTTTACTTAGGGCCACAGAATTTTTACTCAGGGACAGACAGAATTGTTACTGAGTGCCAGAGAATTGTTACTCAGGGACAGACAGAATTGTTACTGAGTGCCAGAGAATTGTTACTTAGGGCCACAGAAACTTTACTTAGGGCCACAGAATTGTTACTCGCACAGACACAGAATTGTTACTCGCACAGACACAGAATTGTTACTGAAGGCCACAGAACTGTTACTTAGGGCCACAGAATTGTTACTCGCACAGACACAGAATTGTTACTCGCACAGACACAGAACTGTTACTGAGGGCCACAGAACTGTTACTTAGGGCCACAGAATTGTTACTCGCACAGACACAGAATTGTTACTCAGGGCCACAGAACTGTTACTTAGGGACAAAGAAACGCTAGTTAGGGCTACAGAATTCATACTCAGGGACAGACAGAATTGTTACGGAGTGCCAGAGAATTGTTACTCAGGGCCACAGAAACTTTACTTAGGGCCACAGAATTTTTACTCAGGGACAGACAGAATTGTTACTGAGTGCCAGAGAATTGTTACTCAGGGACAGACAGAATTGTTACGGAGTGCCAGAGAATTGTTACTCAGGGACAGACAGAATTGTTACTGAGTGCCAGAGAATTGTTACTTAGGGCCACAGAAACTTTAATTAGGGCCACAGAATTTTTACTCAGGGACAGACAGAATTGTTACTGAGTGCCAGAGAATTGTTACTCAGGGACAGACAGAATTGTTACGGAGTGCCAGAGAATTGTTACTCAGGGCCACAGAAACTTTACTTAGGGCCACAGAATTTTTACTCAGGGACAGACAGAATTGTTACTGAGTGCCAGAGAATTGTTACTCAGGGACAGACAGAATTGTTACGGAGTGCCAGAGAATTGTTACTCAGGGCCACAGAAACTTTACTTAGGGCCACAGAATTTTTACTCAGGGACAGACAGAATTGTTACTGAGTGCCAGAGAATTGTTACTCAGGGACAGACAGAATTGTTACTGAGTGCCAGATAATTGTTACTTAGGGCCACAGAAACGTTATTAGGGCCACAGAATTGTTACTCAGGGACAGACAGAATTGTTACTGAGTGCCAGAGAATTGTTACTTAGGGCCACAGAAACTTTAGTTAGGGCCACAGAATTGTTACTCAGGGACAGACACAGAATTGTTACTGAGGGCCACAGAACTGTTACTTAGGGCCACAGAATTGTTACTCGCACAGACACAGAATTGTTACTGAGGACCACAGAACTGTTACTTAGGGCCACAGAATTGTTACTCGCACAGACACAGAATTGTTACACAGGGACACAGAACTGTTACTGAGGGCCACAGAACCGTTACTTAGGGCCACAGAATTGTTACTCGCACAGACACAGAATTGTTACTCGCACAGACACAGAATTGTTACTGAGGGCCACAGAACTGTTACTTGGGGCCACAGAAACGTTAATCAGGGACACAGAATTGTTACTGAGGGCCACAGAACTGTTACTTAGGGCCACAGAATTGTTACTCGCACAGACACAGAATTGTTACACAGGGACACAGAACTGTTACTGAGGGCCACAGAACCGTTGCTTAGGGCCACAGAATTGTTACTCGCACAGACAGAATTGTTACTCGCACAGACACAGAATTGTTACTCGCACAGACACAGAATTGTTACTCAGGGCCACAGAACTGTTACTGAGGGCCACAGAACTGTTACTTAGGGCCACAGAATTGTTACTCGCACAGACACAGAATTCTTACTCGCACAGACACAGAATTGTTACTCAGGGAAACAGAACTGTTACTGAGGGCCACAGAACTGTTACTTAGGGCCACAGAATTGTTTCTCGCACAGACACAGAATTGTTACTCGCACAGACACAGAATTGTTACTGAGGGCCACAGAACTGTTACTTGGGGCCACAGAAACGTTAATCAGGGACACAGAATTGTTACTGAGGGCCACAGAACTGTTACTTAGGGCCACAGAATTGTTACTCGCACAGACACAGAATTGTTACTCAGGGACACAGAATTGTTACTCAGGGACACATAATCGTTTAATTAAAGAGTATGTCAGACAACATGCAGAGGAGTGGCAGAGGAGGCAATGTTTTAGGAGCGAGCAGACATGGCAGCAGAGGAAGGGGTCGAAGCAGCACTATTCGCAGCCAGAGGCCAGTGCTCCCGGTGTCATCCAGCGGTCGTGTCTCCACCGACAACCCTGCCGTCATCGATTGGTTGGCTCGGTCGTCTTCCTCTTCCCAGGTCACCTCTGACACCTACAGCCAACGGTCGGTGGGTACGTCAGACACAACCGTTAGTTGGCATGGCCCGGGACCAAGCCCACTGAAATCCCGTGTCCTCTACCTGCCCCTGTCCTTTGGTGTTCCCTCACCAAGCGAAGTATCGCATGCTGTGGGCTCAGCCCCACTGTACAGTGAGGAAGAGCTAACAGAGGGCGGTCAGGAACGGGGGGAGACATCCGCCTTTTCAGCAGCCAGGCGAAGAAGTAGTGGCGAGGAGAGTGGCTCGGTAGCCGGTCTAGAGACAGGTCTGTCTCCTGACCCAGACGCAGCCGAGGGGGCTAGTAGTGAGGCGGAGACCCTACTTGATGATGAGGAGGTTGATCGCACTTGGCAGCCTCGTCGTCATCAGGCAATTTCTTCCGCATCATCAGGAGAAGAGGGTGGCAGCTTGGCAGCGAGCAAAACAGTCGGTGGGTTGCCCAGGAGACAGCAGCAGGGTCGCAGCAGTGTCAGTGGAGCCAAACGGCCACGGAGTAGAGCACCAGCTCCACTGCAGCCTACCACCACGGCCAGTAGTGGTGCCGGTGTGCACGGAGGAAGCAGCAGTCAGCCAGTGAGGAGTATCGGGGGCAAAGTTTCCTACTCGGCGGTGTGGCAATTTTTCGTCAAGCCGCCCGAGGAAGTAAACGTAGCCGTATGTCGACTATGTGGCCAGAAAGTCAAGCGTGGCCAGGGGGCCCATGTTGGGACTACAGCGTTGCGGCAGCATATGCAGCGTCGCCATTTGGTGGCCTGGGAAAACCGTGATAAAGATACGGCGGTTCTGCCCGCCCCAGCCCCCGCTCCATCACCCGCTCCGTTACTTGCTCCGTCACCCGACGTCAATCGCCCTCCATCAGCCAGTCAAGGCTCCAACACCTCTGCTGAGGGGAGTTGTCGCTCATTGGCATCTTCCGCTCGTTCAGATGCTCCTTCTCCTGCTACTCCTCTTCACGGATTCCGTCAGCAGTCTTTCTTGGAATCCGTTTCCAAGAGACAACAGTTTGCGAGCACGCACCCGATGGTGCAAAAGCTGAACGTCCTCCTGTCCAAGTTGCTGGTGCTGCAGTCCCTCCCTTTCCAAGTGGTGGACTCAGCACCTTTCAGAGAAATGATGGCTTGTGCCGCGCCGCGGTGGAGAGTGCCAAGCCGCCATTTCTTCGCCAAAAAGGCAGTGCCAGCCCTGCATTCACATGTAGAAGACATGGTGGGCCAGTCTTTGAGCATGTCGGTCTCTGCCAAAGTGCACGGCAGCGCCGACGTGTGGAGCTGTAACTATGGTCAGGGACAGTACATGTCATTTACGGCCCACTGGGTGAACGTGGTGCCGTCACAGCCGCACCAGCAACTTGGACAGGTCACGCCGCTTTTGCCTCCACGTTTGCACGTCCTTGGTCCGGCAAAGATGTCCGCCTCTACCACCTCTTCTTCCGCCGTGTCCTCAGCCGCCACCCCCGTGCCAAGTCCCATTACCCGACCGGCATATCACATGTGCAGGGCGCAACGGTGTCACGCTGTTCTGCACCTGGTATGCCTTGGCGAACGTAGTCACACAGGGGAGGAACTTCTGAGTGTAATGAACAGAGAAATCGACAGATGGCTGTCTCCGTGCAAACTGAAAATCGGAACCATGTTGACCGACAACGGAAAGAACATGGTGTCTGCTCTGCGTCAAGGAAGGTTGTGCCATGCGCCATGCATGGCTCACGTGTTCAATCTGGTTGTCAAGCGGTTCTTAAAATCCACCATCCCACTGCAAGACATCCTTAAAATGTCACGTAAACTTTGCATGCATTTCAGCCATTCCTACACCGCAAAGCACACCCTCCTTGAGCTGCAGCGGCAGAACGGAATTCCACAGCATCGCCTGATCTGCGACGTTGCAACAAGGTGGAATTCAACCCTACACATGTTAGACCGCCTTTACGAACAGCGAAAGGCCATCACCGATTTCCTGATGTTACAAGCGGATAAAGGTACTCCCCTGTGTAACTTCGATGTCAGCCATTGGCAGCTCATGCGTGACACCTGCCGCTTGCTCAGGCCCTTTGAGGAGGCCACGCTATTCGTGAGTCGGCAGGACTATGGGATGAACGACGTCATTCCTCTGTTGCACGTCCTTGAACAAATGCTGTTAACAATGGCTGGTAAGGGTGCGGTAGACGTGGCGCACAGATCTCAACGCCACATGACCCCTGTGGGGGCAGGACAGGAAGAAGAGGAGGAGGTAGAGGAGGACATTTGTGCTCAGGAATTATTGAGTGAAATGGGTGGTTTTTCCACTCAGCGGACAGGAGTGGAGGAGCAGGAGCATCTGGTAGAGGAGGAGGAGGAGGAGACAGAGGACCCAGACGCACCGTGGCAGTATGCTGTGGAGATGGAGGCAGGGAGTCCCTCGCATTCCTTGGCACAAATGGCCCATAGCATGCTCGGTTGCTTGCGTAGCGACAGCCGAATAATAACCATCAGACAGAGGGATGACTTTTGGCTGTCCACCTTGTTGGACCCTCGCTACCGTTCCAAAATGGTGGCCTTTTTCACACCTGCTGAGAGGGAGGCCAAAATAACGTACTATAAAAACCACCTATGTAGTCAGTTGGTCTCTGCCTTTGTGCGCCAACGTCCATCCTCAGACACTGTGGGCCCTGTGCGCTCGCGTTCCGCTGCCATGGCAGCAGGGGAGGGGTGGGGTGGTAGGAGCAGTGGCAGCTCCACCAGCAGCGGCTGCCTCAGTCTGCAGTCGATGATGAGTAGCTTTCTTCACCAGCGCAGTGAGGAAACTACTAACCAGCCGCAGCAGCAGCAGCAGCATCAGGTGGACCTGGAGCAGGACCTCAAACAACAGGCTTGGGCCTACTTGGACAGCACCCTGCCAACCGAGGTAGACAATCCCCTTGACTACTGGGCAACGAAACTTGACCTTTGGCCCCAACTAGCTGAATTTGCCCTTGAAAGGCTGTCATGCCCGGCCAGTAGCGTGGCATCGGAGCGCGTGTTTAGTGCGGCAGGAGGTATTGTAACTCCGCGGAGGACACGACTGTCCACCCAAAGTGTGGAGAGACTCACGTTTGTGAAAATGAATCAGGCGTGGATTAGTCTGGATTTCAAACCACCAGTTCCTGACACAACTGACTAAATCCGCCATGAATCATGCCTCAAACATGTGCCACTTTGAGGTCTCCTCACACACTGCTGGTGTGTAGAATTTTTTGACATAGGGTGCTGGCAGATTACGGGCCTCCCATAGCTGCTGCCAGGCCCCTAATCTGCCATAGGCCCCTATATACCGCCTCCTCATGCTGCTGCCAGGTCCAGAGTCTCTCATGGGTCCCTGTACGGCCTCCCATTGCTGCTGTCTCCATCGCCACACTCTGCCATGTGCCACTTTCAGGTCTCCTCACACACTGCTGGTGTGTAGAATTTTTTGACATAGGGTGCTGGCAGATTACGGGCCTCCCATAGCTGCTGCCAGGCCCCTAATCTGCCATAGGCCCCTATATACCGCCTCCTCATGCTGCTGCCAGGTCCAGAGTCTCTCATGGGTCCCTGTACGGCCTCCCATTGCTGCTGTCTCCATCGCCACACTCTGCCATGTGCCACTTTCAGGTCTCCTCACACTGCTGGTGTGTAGAATTTTTTGACATAGGGTGCTGGCAGATTATGGGCCTCCTATAGCTGCTGCCAGGCCCCTAATCTGCCATAGGCCCCTATATACCGCCTCCTCATGCTGCTGCCAGGTCCAGAGTCTCTCATGGGTCCCTGTACGGCCTCCCATTGCTGCTGTCTCCATCGCCACACTCTGAAATGTGCCACTTTCAGGTCTCCTCACACTGCTGGTGTGTAGAATTTTTTGACATAGGGTGCTGGCAGATTACGGGCCTCCCATAGCTGCTGCCAGGCCCCTAATCTGCCATAGGCCCCTATATACCGCCTCCTCATGCTGCTGCCAGGTCCAGAGTCTGTCATGGGTCCCTGTACGGCCTCCCATTGCTGCTGTCTCCATCGCCACACTCTGCCATGTGCCACTTTCAGGTCTCCTCACACACTGCTGGTGTGTTGAATTTTTTGACATAGGGTGCTGGCAGATTACGGGCCTCCCATAGCTGCTGCCAGGCCCCTAATCTGCCATGGGCCCCTATATACCGCCTCCTCATGCTGCTGCCAGGTCCACAGTGTCTCATGCCATGTGCCACTTTCAGGTCTCCTCACACTGCTGGTGTGTTGAATTTTTTGACATAGGGTGCTGGCAGATTATGGGCCTCCTATAGCTGCTGCCAGGCCCCTAATCTGCCATAGGCCCCTATATACCGCCTCCTCATGCTGCTGCCAGGTCCAGAGTCTGTCATGGGTCCCTGTACGGCCTCCCATTGCTGCTGTCTCCATCGCCACACTCTGCCATGTGCCACTTTCAGGTCTCCTCACACTGCTGGTGTGTTGAATTTTTTGACATAGGGTGCTGGCAGATTACGGGCCTCCTATAGCTGCTGCCAGGCCCCTAATCTGCCATAGGCCCCTATATACCGCCTCCTCATGCTGCTGCCAGGTCCAGAGTCTCTCATGGTTCCCTGTACGGCCTCCCATTGCTGCTGTCTCCATCGCCACACTCTGCCATGTGCCACTTTCAGGTCTCCTCACACTGCTGGTGTGTAGAATTTTTTGACATAGGGTGCTGGCAGATTACGGGCCTCCCATAGCTGCTGCCAGGCCCCTAATCTGCCATAGGCCCCTATATACCGCCTCCTCATGCTGATGCCAGGTCCAGAGTCTCTCATGGTTCCCTGTACGGCCTCCCATTGCTGCTGCCTCCATCGCCACACTCTGCCATGTGCCACTTTCAGGTCTCCTCACACACTGCTGGTGTGTAGAATTTTTTGACATAGGGTGCTGGCAGATTACGGGCCTCCCATAGCTGCTGCCAGGCCCCTAATCTGCCATAGGCCCCTATATACCGCCTCCTCATGCTGCTGCCAGGTCCAGAGTCTGTCATGGGTCCCTGTACGGCCTCCCATTGCTGCTGTCTCCATCGCCACACTCTGCCATGTGCCACTTTCAGGTCTCCTCACACACTGCTGGTGTGTAGAATTTTTTGACATAGGGTGCTGGCAGATTACGGGCCTCCCATTGCTGCTGCCAGGCACGTAATCTGCCATGGGCCCCCGTACCGACTCCTCATGCTGTGACGTTGCAACAAGGTGGAATTCAACCCTACATATGTTAGACCGCCTTTACGAACAGCGAAAGGCCATCACCGATTTCCTGATGTTAAAAGCGGATAAAGGTACTCCCTGTGTAACTTAGATGTCAGCCATTGGCAGCTCATGCGTGACACCTGCGCTTGCTCAGGCCCTTTGAGGAGGCCACGCTATTCGTGAGTCGGCAGGACTATGGGATGAACGACGTCATTCCTCTGTTGCACGTCCTGGAACAAATGCTGTTAACAATGGCTGGTCAGGGTGCGGTAGACGTGGCGCACAGATCTCAACGCCACATGACCCCTGTGGGGGCAGGACAGGAAGAAGAGGAGGAGGTAGAGGAGGACATTGGTGCTCAGGAATTATTGAGTGAAATGGGTGGTTTTTCCACTCAGCGGACAGGAGTGGAGGAGCAGGAGCATCTGGTAGAGGAGGAGGAGACAGAGGACCCAGACGCACCGTGGCAGTATGCTGTGGAGATGGAGGCAGGGAGTCCCTCGCATTCCTTGGCACAAATGGCCCATAGCATGCTCGCTTGCTTGCGTAGCAACAGCCGAATAATAACCATCAGACAGAGGGATGACTTTTGGCTGTCCACCTTGTTGGACCCTCGCTACCGTTCAAAAATGGTGGCCTTTTTCACACCTGCTGAGAGGGAGGCCAAAATAACGTACTATAAAAACCACCTATGTAGTCAGCTGGTCTCTGCCTGTCTGCGCCAACGTCCATCCTCAGACACTGTGGGCCCTGTGCGCTCGCGTTCCGCTGCCATGGCAGCAGGGGAGGGGTGGGGTGGTAGGAGCAGTGGCAGCTCCACCAGCAGCGGCTGCCTCAGTCTGCAGTCGATGATGAGTAGCTTTCTTCACCAGCGCAGTGAGGAAACTACTAACCAGCCGCAGCAGCAGCAGCAGCAGCAGCATCAGGTGGACCTGGAGCAGGACCTCAAACAACAGGCTTAGGCCTACTTGGACAGCACCCTGCCAACCGAGGTAGACAATCCCCTTGACTACTGGGCAACGAAACTTGACCTTTGGCCCCAACTAGCTGAATTTGCCCTTGAAAGGCTGTCATGCCCGGCCAGTAGCGTGGCATCGGAGTGCGTGTTTAGTGCGGCAGGAGGTATTGCAACTCCGCGGAGGACACGACTGTCCACCCAAAGTGTGGAGAGACTGATGTTTGTGAAAATGAATCAGGCGTGGATTAGTCTGGATTTCAAACCACCAGTTCCTGACACAACTGACTAAATCCGCCATGAATCATGCCCCAAACATGTGCCACTTTCAGGTCTCCTCACACTGCTGGTGTGTTACATTTTTTGTCATAGGGTGCTGGCAGATTACGGGCCTCCCATAGCTGCTGCCAGGCCCCTAATCTGCCATGGGCCCCTATACCGCCTCCTCATGCTGCTGCCAAGTCCAGAGTCTCTCATGGGTCCCTGTACGGCCTCCCATTGCTGCTGTCTCCATCGCCACACTCTGCCATGTGCCACTTTCAGGTCTCCTCACACTGCTGGTGTATTCCATTTTTTGTCATAGGGTGCTGGCAGATTACGGGCCTCCCATAGCTGCTGCCAGGCCCCTAATCTGCCATGGGCCCCTATACCGCCTCCTCATGCTGCTGCCAGGTCCAGAGTCTGTCATGGATCCCTGTACGGCCTCCCATTGCTGCTGTCTCCATCGCCACACTCTGCCATGTGCCACTTTCAGGTCTCCTCACACTGCTGGTGGGTTCCATTTTTTGTCATAGGGTGCTGGCAGATTACGGGCCTCCCATAGCTGCTGCCAGGCCCCTAATCTGCCATGGGCCCCCGTACCGACTCCTCATGCTGCTGCCAGGCCCGTAATCTGTCATGGGCCCCTGTTGTCGCTTGTTGGCATATTCCGCTCGTTCAGATGCTCCTTCTCCTGCTACTCCTCTTCACGGATTCCGTCAGCAGTCTTTCTTGGAATCCGTTTCCAAGAGACAACAGTTTGCGAGCACGCACCAGACGGTGCAGAAACTGAACGTCCTCCTGTCCAAGTTGCTGCTGCCAGGCTCGTAATCTGTCATGCGCCCCTGTACCGCCTCCTCATGCTGCTGCCAGGTCCAGAGTGTGTCATGGGCCCCCGTACCGACTCCAAATGCTGCTGCCAGGCCCGTAATCTGTCATGGGCCCCTGTACCGCCTCCCCATGCTGCTGCCAGGTCCAGATTGTGTCATGGGTCCCTGTACGGCCTCCCATTGCTGCTGCCAGGCCTGTAATCTGCCATGGGCCCCCGTACCGACTCCTCATGCTGCTGCCAGGCCCGTAATCTGCCATGGGCCCCTGTACCGCCTCCTCATGCTGCTGCCAGGTCCAGAGTGTGTCATGGGTCCCTGTACGGCCTCCCATTGCTGCTGTCTCTATCGCCACACTCTGCCATGTGCCACTTTCAGGTCTCCTCACACTGCTGGTGGTTTCCATTTTTGTCATAGGGTGCTGTATGGCCTCCCATTGCTGCTGCCTCCACCGCCACACTGTGGCTCCACACTCTGGTTTTGGCCCCGTGACTGGCCAAATGAGTGAAGTGTGCGGTGATTCTAAGATCGACGGCACTCATCTGCATGTCATACTGCCTGACAGTATTATTTCTCTTCCCCAGCAGACTCCAAGGGCATTTAAATTAAAGGTACAGTGTTCAGCACTAATATTAAGTCTCTCTGAAGCCTAGAAACACCCTTTTTTAAGTTAAATTCACAGCGAATATATTCGACTCGAATCGAAATTTTTCCACGAATTCGCCGAATCAGTCGAATCGAATTTTTGAATACTTCGCTCATCTCTAGCTATAACTGTTGAAAATCAAGGAGTATTTTTGTGCCCACCCTCCACACTGTATTGTATATATATATATATATATATATATATATATATATATATATACTGTATATATTTATATTACAAATATGCTTACATGCAGGGGCGGACTGACAACTCATGGGGCCCCGGGCAATAGGGGATCATGGGGCCCCTGTGTCCTTGCCCAAACTCAAAAAAGCCTATGAAAAAGGTACCAGGGGCATCTCATGGGACCTGCTACTGACCCTGACCCCTGGGGCACGGGCAGTGCCCGAGTTTCCAAATGGTCGGTCCGCTCCTGCTCACATGTAACAGTAAACATAGAAGTATCAAAGACTATTTAGAACAGAACATGTTTAACTGTCAATAGTAAAAAAAAAAAGATGCTTTTTAAAAAAAAATGTAATACAATATGTGATTTGTTGTTGATGCCAACTGCACCAGCTCTAATCTCTCTAGAGGGACATTTACTAAAATAGAAGCAGACAGAATCGGGAGCAGCTGTGCATATTAAACAAGAATTTGAAGCTTCTTGCTTCACCTTGTTCAGTTAAGTGTTGAAAATGAAAGCTAAAATCTGATTGGTTACAGCTGCTCCAGATTCTGTCTTCTTCAAGCCTTAGAAAAGCCAGGCAATAAGTCTTTAGTTCAGGTCAAAGTAAGCAAAACTACTTCAAAGATGTATTATTTAAGTGTGGGATAGACACAAGCAGTCAGAAGGGGTAACTTTAGGCAAGATAATTAAAGGGTTGATTTACTAAAACTAGAGAGTGCAAAATTTGTTTTGTTTTTTGGGGGTTTTTTTGAAGCTTAATTGATCAAGCTGAAGCCACACACAATTTTGTACTCTCCCGTATTAGTAAATCAACCTCAAAATGTTGCTACATTTTGGAAAAACATTAAAGTCTTTCGGAACTATCAACTAGCAGCCCTGGCATTTAAGGCCAGGGGAAGTGGACAGGAGTAATGTCAATAAGCAGAGAATGGTAATCAGTGGTTATGCTGCTTCCTTAGTAACCATTGACAGTGGGAAGCTGTCATATATAGAAGCGGCTGAAGTAGAGGGGTGAACTGGCAACCACCAGCTCATCCCTAGTGCTGATTTGTTGGTGGAATATCCATCTATATGGAGTTCAAGACCATAGATATAAGCAAGCTTGATTCCATGGAAGGGAGTTTATGAAGTGCATTTTGACTCAACTTTAAACAGGTGGTCATCCTGATTTTGTGAATTCCAGTACAGTAGGTGGTGGAATTGCACCTGGATTACTGCGAGAAGAATATTGGTGGATTTATTCACTATTAAAGTTTACACATATGATTATGGACTATTGTTTCTTGTTGTATTTTGCTTGATTATTTTTTTATACATTGTTATTTTATGTGCTGCCTATATGTTTTATTAAGGTTTAGAGCACATATTTAAGGTATTACTATATACTGTATAAATATTTTTAAATTACAGGTTTGTGGTTTTTTTAATCCATGATCTTTCAATTGTTATTTTATGTACGGTGTAAATATGTTATGTAATAGTAAATTAAACCATTGAATGACAAAATATAAAGGTTCTTAACCTGAACATATCAGCTAAAAATAGTTACTATTTATCAGTTATACAAAAACATGCTCTTCCCCAATGACCTTTTTTTAACTGTTAATTTATATAAGAAACAAAATTATACATATATATATATATGTAGATATATATATCGATATATATATATTTATATTAATCAGAAAAATACATAGGCAAAAAGTCAACTTTGAGTTATACTTTATAAACTCAGTTCAGCATTTTCAACTAATAATATACAACTAGTGGACTATAATTTATTTAACTTGGGCCTTAATGTCTTTAGAAAGATGTGTTTGGGTAATTATGAATAGCGATTATACAACCCGGGCACAGGAACAAAAAAGCTTAAAGTATCAACAAATGAAAACAGTCTGCAGACTAATTGCAAAAATCATTACTGTTGAAAGTAAGTGGATGACATTGCTAATGCATATTATGCTTGAAAAACACATTCTGGATTATTTCCTGGAGAGATATATGCTTGAATGGGTCACTGAAATTCCCAGAAAATAAACACTGAATCCTGGCAGCAGACTTAATTTGGGACTGCAGAAGAGTTCATGAATATATTTGTTAACAAAAAAAAAAGATAAAGATATAAATACATTAAATAAAAAAAGCATCAGAAAGAGAATGTAGTGAATTGAGTGCAGAAATGTAATATTTGTAGTATATATTTCTTTGACATATCAAAAACTGATTAAACAAATTATATTTTCAGACAAATTCTGACTGTATTCAAAATGGCATTGCAAGCAAACAGGTTTAAATCCCAATGGTTAAAGATACACTTGCATTCAAGGTCTATTATTTGTATTCACATGTATCAATATGTTCCTGCTGTGACTAAGCAATGTTAACAATAATATGCTGATTATTCTGCATGTGTTATATTATTAATCTGTTATATAATTATCTGTTTTTTTTATTTTTCCCATGGTGATGCCCTACTAATTGGTGTTTTCAATTCTGTGTACACAAATCCTATTCTATAACTGTAAAGAAATGCCCATTTACTTGTCATACTAAAATGCAGTCATAGGCCCCTTTAACTCCATTTCCAACAATTCCCTGGGTTCCTGGACACACTCAGGGAACATAAATTACTTAGCTTTTCTCCCTGAAAAGCACAGAGAAGCTGAAATTGATGAGGCATAGTGATCAGCAATCAGGTTAGAGGACCTCCCTGTCAGAACGTGAATGAGAGCAGCTGGGCCTAAGCCTTATGGCATGCATCATCTCCAGAAGAGCTTGTTACTGTGGGGAGTCCCACCCCTATTGTCAACAACTAGTGTGGACTCACAGGCCAGCACATCTGCATGTGAACGCATTTTGATGTGCATGTAGTGGTACACGCCCAAGCACACCGAATATCAGGAATGGCACCAAGCACCCTATTTAGCCACTTGCCCCCCCCCCCAAAGGATTTACCCCGATTCCTGAGCAGGCCATTTTTTGTGTTACGGAGCTGCGCTATTTCAACTGGTAATAGCGCTGTCATGAATTGCTGTACTCAAACAAAATGTATGTCCTTTTTTTCACATAAATAGAGCTTTTTTTGGTGGTATTTGATCACCTCTTATAAAAAATATCCTGTTAATTCAAACTTCGCCATAAATTTAGGCCAAAATTTATTTTTCTATATGTCTTTGGCAAAAAAAATCCCAATAAGTGTATATTAATTTGTTTGTGTGAAAGTTATAGCGTCTACAAATTATAGTATAGATATTGAAATTTACGCCATTTTTTGCTATGCAGCGCTATACTAGTTTAACTGACAATTGTGCGGTCATGCAATACTGTACATTAATGAAATTTATTTTGTTGTTTTCCCATGAATAGAGCTTTCTTTTGGTAGTATTTGATCACCTCTGGGGTTTTTATTTTGTGAGCTACAAAAAAAGACTGAAAATTATGGAAAAAAAACATATGTTCTTATTTCTGTTATAAAAAATATCCAATAAACTCAAATTTCGTCATGAATGTAGGCCAAAATGTATTTTAATATACATATCTTTGGTAAAAAAAAAAAATCTCAATAGGTGTTTTATAATTGGTTTGTGTGAAAGTTATAATTGTGCCAATTTAATTGATAATTGTTTGGTCATGCAATTTTGTACATAAATGAAATTTATGGTACTTTTTTTTCACATCAATAGAGCTTTCTTTTGATGGTATTTGATCACCTCTAGGTTTTTCATTTTTTGCATTATAAACAAAAAAAGACCAAAAATTTAAAAATAGGATATTTTCTCATTTCTGTTATAAACAATATCCAATAAACTCCCATTTCAACATAAATTTAGGCCAGAATGTATTTTGCTACATGTCTTTCTTGAGGTGCTAAAATGCCAGGGCAGTACAAACATCCCCATATGGCCCCTTTTCTGAAAGTAGACATCCTAAGATATCTTCTGAGAGGCATTTTGAGTCCATGGAAGATTGATATTTGTTTTCCACAAGTTTTTGGAAAATTACCCTTTTTTTTAATAATTATTATATTGCTCACACATACCATGGGTATATTTGGAATTACACCCCAATATATATTCTTCTACTTCTCCTGAGTATGGAGATACCACATGTGTGAGACTTTTTTGGAGCCTAGCCACATACAGGATCCCGAAATCCAATGAACCTTTTGAAAGCCTGACGGTACGTAAACTCCTCATTTCACTTCCTCACTACCTATTACAGTTTCAGAGGCTCTAAAATTTCAGGATAACACAATCCCCCCACAAATTACCCATTTTTGGAAAGTAGACAACCCAGACTATTTGCTGAAAGGCATGTTGAGTCAATGAAATACTTTATTTTTTTACCACAAGTTTTTGTAAAATTACATTTTTTTTTTTTACACAAAGTTGTCAATTAAATAATATTTTGCTCACACATGCTATGGGTATATGTGGAATTACACCACAAAACACATTCTGCCACTTCTACTGAGTATGGGGATACCACATGTGTGATACTTTTTGGAAGCCTAGCCATATACAAGAGTCCAAAATCCAATGACCACTTTGAAAGCCTGAAGGTGCCTAACTTCCGCATTTCACTTCTTAACTAGCTATCACAGTTTCAGAGGCCCTGAAATGCCAAGATAGCACCAAACCCCCCACCCAAGTGACCCCTTTTTGGAAATTAACCTCCCTAGCTGTCAGATTATGTCAGTATTTCTGTGCTCAAAGCGGTTGTTTTCAATGGAAATATGTTGGTTTTTTATTGTAGGCCTGTAATTCTTAGGAATAACTCACAGAAATCTGTCCAAACAAGAGTCTGGTAAACATCCCGGGTATCTTAAAGTCTGTAACAAAAAATCATAAAAAACTGAGCACGCCCTGTACAAACTGCATACATTTTTAATATCCATAGGAAATGCTTTAAAAGCCTTTACAAGCTACCACTTTAGATTTACACAGGAGGTCTAGTGCAAGAATTACTGCCCTCCATCCAATGTTTGCGGTAATACCTCACATGCATGGTGCACTGTTTACATACTGACATGGGGGCCAATGCTTGTGCGCACAGTTGCACGCTCTCGGGGGGAGGGAGAGTGCATTAATTTTGCTTTTAGTTATTTTGATTGTATTATTGTTTACACTGTCCCTTTCATTTTTTTATCACTTTTATTGTTATCACAGGGAATGTAAATATACTCTGTGACTGTAATAGGCATTGACAGGTATATTTTCTGAGAAATATGGGGTATATTAGACTAGATAATTCCTCTGCCCTTACATCATCTGATCACACCAAGACGGTGTGATCATATGCTTTCCCAATTTAAAATGGTGCTGTTTATATCCAGTGAAACTGGTGATAAAATGCTCGTAACTTCTGATTTCTTAGACTATAGAGATGATTGGTGCTATTCCGGTCTCTAATAAGCTCTTTGGTCAGCCGGCAGAAACAGCTTCCCCCGATGGCACAGGACTGCCTGAGAAAGCCGTGGAAGGCAACGAGGGGGGGCTTCTTCTCTCTCTGCTTATAAAAGCAATCCTGCAGCGAATTAGCCACTAGGATTGCTTTTACATTAAAGCCAATTGCTGGCTGACATAAACAATGCAGCTGCAGGCATCATCCTGGTATAACCACTCAAGGTCCAGTGAATTACCAGTACGTCGCTGGTCCTTGTTGGGTATATATGCTATGTTCTTTTTTGTATGCAGCCTGTGGGCTGAATGAAAACAAGAGAAGAAATGTCTGTTAGAAAAAGTGCGTGGTATGCCCACCATTAGAATATACCGCACTGCATCCACCCACTTCTAATGGTGGGCACAAATTAAATGTTCTTTTTTTTCCATTCAGCCCACCAAAGAACCTAACAGATTCCTCTATTCACTTTGATCAATGTGGATGATGAAATCTCTGCCCAAAAATAGTTTTTAAAAATATATGCCAAAGCATAGGGGCCATCCATCCACTGGCCACCCCAGGATCCCATGCTTGGGCATATATGCTCTTTATTAACTGCGGATGAAAAATCTCATCCAACAGCGCTGCACTCACTGACATACATTCTGAGAGCAAGACCCTGTTGCTGTCAGAATAAACAGATCGGTGCTGCAGCTGAATAGCATTCCTGCAAAGAAAACAGCAATGGTTAACAATAAAACAGTAACAATAAAACCGTAACAGTAAAACAGTAACTCAACAACAATAAAACAACAACCATTTTTGTTTTATTAATTTTTTGTTTTTTTTACTTTTTACATTTTTTATAACTTTTTTTTAACTTCCAGATGGTAGGGTCTCCCAAAATGCAATAGCCAGTTTCCTGACTACCTAACATCTTTCAGACATTGTGCATATATGTGCCCTAGACTGTGCCATGCTCTACCCTATACTAATACTCCACTAGTGTGTGGTAGCGACAGAAGCAGTCCTTGATACAAGGTTGGCCAGGACAGGAAGGACAAAAAAAGTGGGTGTCACTCCTAATTTCATGTCTGCTACAAACACAACATCTTTTTGGGAGGTCTTTTGGGTTGGGGTACCAGGAATAGCATCAAGAAAATGCCTCTTATGCAGCCGGCTAAATGTATCTGGGTTGGGGGTTTGTACTGCAGCACCTTCTGGATGATCTCTTCCTGGAATTTTAGGAAGGATCCACTTCATCCAGTTGCTTTGTAAAGCACAAAAGTGTTATATAGAGCCAATTGAAATAAACATACACTTTTTTGTATCAGCGTCTGGCTTTATGGGAAACTAAGTAAGGCTTCATCATCTGGTCGTTGAAGTCCATCCCTCCCATGTTAACGTTCTAGTCCTGGACACAAAGGGGATTGTCAACAACACCAGCTGCCATGGAAATTTGGATGGTAGTGTCTGCATTAATGGAAGACAAGAGATAAACATCTCATTTGTCCTTCCACTTCACTGAGAGCAATTAATCATTTTTCAAGCAGGCTTTCCCCCCTTTCTAAGACGGGTATTTACAAGCCATTGGGGAAAGCCTGGCGATTAGGTCGCATGGTGCCACATCACCAATTCCAAGAGTATATAAATGTCTAAATAGTGTCACACCTGTATAAAAATTGTCCACGTATAAGTGGTACCCCATATGGAAAAGGGGGGACACCAAGCCCTAAACTATCTTGCCACTGCTTTCTATGTACTCTGGGCATCTGGGGGGCTCCACATGACTATCTTTTCCCTCGTAAATCTGAAACTTACATGTATAGAATGTTGCACTCTCACAGGTCTTATACATTTTGCCCCCATATCTTGCATGCTTGCTAGGGAGAAATTTTATGAATGCAAGGCAGCCAGATAAACTAATGAGGGATTCATTAACACAGATGTTTTGCTGGGGAGTATACACATCTGCAAATTTCTGGTTAAGGTGTTTTACGAGGGGCCAAATTTTGTAGAACCAGTCAAATTCAGGGTCACCCCGAAGACAACAGAGTTTATAGTTGTTGAAATGCATAAATCGCACTATATTCTCATATCTATGCCTGGCCATGGCAGCAGAGAACACGGGCACATGAATGATAAGCTTGCTGTTTCCACCTGAATTCCAGGTTGGTCAGTGAATTGTGGAAGAGCGGGTGCTGCAGAATTTGTGAGCTGCCAATCAGGATTTGCAAGGGAAGGACACTTTGAGCTCTACAAGCCTGTGTTCAAATTCTTGGTAGCTGCAGAACACTACTTGTGCTAGCCATCGCACCAGCTTGTACTGCACTTATTGGACTTGCAACGTCACTGAGTGATGCTGCAGTGCTGGTATGTAAAAGACCAGGATGTACTAGACCACCTCAGAAACCTGGGAAAGAGGTTGAATATGCCTGACCTTAGCAGGGACCTCTACTCCATCATCTGAGCTATCTGTCAGGGTGCCTCTGCTGTCTACAGGTTCGTATTCTGATCCTGATTCTCACCTGACATGGTCAGAATCCTGTAAGCCTCTTCACTAGAGTACCTTTCCTTGGACATTTTGGCCACTAAATTTATAGGTATCTAGTGCAACTCATGGGAAAAAGAGCACCTGGCTGTCAGGGACTGCTTGAACCGCTACAAAAAAATGTACCTGCAAGTGCTAGCAGAGATTATTATTATTATTAATATTATTATTATTATTATACAGTATTTATATAGCGGCAAAAGGTTTGCTCAGCACTGTACATTATAGTGGGGGACAGTACATGAGACAATACAGTAACAAAACAATACACAAGGGGTTTGAGGCCCTGCTCTTTCGAGCTTACAATCTAGGAGGGAGGGGATAGTGGCACAGGAGGAAGTGGCTGTGGGGGATGGAGTGGTAGGAGGAGTGGAGGAGATCGGCAGTTAGGTGAGGGTGTGGTAGGCTTCACAGAAGAGATGGGTTTTCAGGGTGCGCCTAAAGGTGAGGAGGGTAGGTGACAGTCTGATGGATTGGGGTAGTGAGTTCCAGAGGATGGGGGAACTCCTGGAGAAGTCCTGCAGTCAGGTGTGGGAGGTGGAGGCCAGGGAACTAGAAAGTAGGAGGTCTTGTGAGGAGCGAAGATTACGGGTTGGGTGGTATTTGGGTATCAGGTCGGTGAGGTAGTTTGGGGCAGCTTTTTGAATGGTTTTGTATGTCAGTGTTAGTAGTTTGAATTTGATGCATTGGGCAATTGGGAGCCAGTGGAGGGAATGACAGAGGGGGGTGGCAGAAGAGGAGCGGTTGGTAAGGTGGATGAGTCTGGCCACTGAGTTCAGGATAGACTGAAGTGGGGATAGTCTGTGATGAGGTAGGCCGTAGAGGAGGGAGTTGCAGTAGTCCAGATGTGAGATAATGAGGGAGTGAACGAGTTGTTTAGTAGTGTCTGGGGTTAGGAACGTACGTATTTTGGAGATGTTGCGGAGGTGGAGCCTGCATGAGCTTGCTAGCGATTGGACATGGGGTTGGAAGGACAGGTTTGAATCTAGAGTGACACCTAGGACTTTGGCTTGCGGGGTGGGACTGATGGTGGCGTTGTTGGTCGTGATGGAGGGGGCGTGGGCTGGGGGGAAAATTAGGAGCTCGGTTTTGGAAAGGTTCAGTATGAGGAAGTGGTGTGACATCCAGTCTCATATGTCGTTCAGCAGGTGGGTGATACGGGCGGAGACTGAAGGGGTGAGTTGAGGGGTGGAGAGGTAAATTTGCGTGTCATCGGCATAGAGGTGATAGTTGAAGCCGTGGGAGTGTATCAGTTTGCCAAGGGAGGAGGTGTAGATGGAGAAGAGAAGGGGCCCGAGGATAGAGCCTTGGGGGACCCCTAAAGAGAGGGGGAGGTGGTAGCATTATAGGTAATGCTGAAGGAGCGTTGGGAGAGATAGGAGGAGAGCCAGGAGAAAGCGGAGTCTCTGATGCCGAGGGAGTGTAGTTTATCAAGGAGGAGGGGGTGGTCAACTGTGTCAAAGGCCGCGGAGAGGTCAAGGAGTAAAAGGACTGAGTAGTGGCCAATAGCTTTGGCGGTAAGCAGGTCATTAGTGATTTTGAGTAGGGTGGTTTCAGTGGAGTGTAGGGGACAGAAGCCAGACTGTAGTGAATCAAGGAGGTTGTTGTCAATGAGGTGGGAGCTTGTAGACTAAGCGCTCAAGGAGCTTGGAAGTGAATGGCAGCAGGGAGATGGGTCTAAGGTTGTTCAGGTCGGTGGGGTCCTAGGAGGGTTTTTTGAGTATGGGGGTGATGTGCGCATGCTTTAGGGGAGAGGGGAATGCGCCAGTAGAGAGGGAGAGATTGAAGATGTCGGTGAGGGAGCGTAGGATGGAGGGGGAGAATGCCCGGAGGAGTTGTGTGGGGACAGGGTCAAGGGGGCAAGTGGTGAGGCGGGCTTCTGAGAAGACCTTGGTGACCTCCTCAGTGGTGGCAAGGCAGAAGTATTGGGGAGGTTATAGTGTGTGGGATGTTAAGGGTGGTGGGGGGCAGGGTGGTTGCGAGGTCAGAGGAGGGGAGAGTTCGAGGGGTTGTAGTGGGAGGGAGGCTAGGTGGGGAGGTAGGTGAAGCATTGGCAATGTTCATACGGATTGCGTCGATCTTATTTTGGAAGTGAATGGCAATCTCGTGGGCGGTGAGTGAGGTACTGGGTGGGGGTGGGGGGGGAGAGAGTAGAGAGTTGAAAGTGGAGAAGAGCCGGCGAGGATTGGAGGAGAGGGTGTTGATGAGGGTTACGAAGTCGGCTTGTTTGGCGGCGTGGAGGGAGGAGGTGTAGGTGAGGAAAGCAGATTTGTAGAGGGAGAATGCTTGAGGGGATCTGGTTTTGCGCCATAATCCTTCCAGAGCGCAACTGCATCGTTTAAGATGTTTAGTGTGGTCGTTCTGCCAGGGTTGAAGCGGTCGGGGTCTAATGCTATGTGTGGTTAGGGGTGCTAAGGAGTCTAGGGCAGCTGATAGCGTGTTGCTATACGCAGCAGTGGCCAGGTCAGGGCATGACAGTGGAAGGATACTGTCGTACAGACAGCTGCAGAGTGGAGAGGGGCTGGGTTCAGGTTGCGGAGATTACG